>NC_071409.1:3636363-3939393 GCF_017976375.1 Cuculus canorus
CCAAGTGCTTTGCGCTGAGCTTATTTTAACATGTTTCGCTTCTGTTCCACTGCAGTCATGAGAAATGTAGTTCTGTTCTTCATAATGTGGAAATGAGTCTTTGGAAATGGACTTGGATGTTGGTCACAGCTCATTATGAGTACTGCCGTGTTCTTACTCTTTTTTTTAACTTGCATTCGATTATTTCAGGCCCTGTGGTTTCCCCTGCTGGAGGCTATGATGTCCCCCCAGAAATTATCTGGTTCTTCTCAGTGTCGGTACTCTGAGTGTAAGTATTTTGACCTTTGTGATCCCAATTATTGATCAAAATCTGTGTGCTGTCTCTCTTTCTCTAAAGAATCAATAGAAGAAAAGTGGGTTTATTACTCAGTTCCTAAATATTCTGTTCCTGCGGTAGATCTGAACTGCAGTGGCCGTAGGATTGATGCAGGCTGAGCATTTGGTAGGTTGCAGCTCGCAGTCAGATACTTTTTTTTTTCATTACTGAGTGGAAGAGGGATACTACCGTAGCCTCCGCTAATTGATTGGTTCCATTGAGGATGGTCTCTTTGAAAAAGCCGAGGTGCACAGCATGTACAAAGGCTTTCGAGATTATAAGTAGGTTGCAATCTGTGCTTTGGGAACTTCTGACACAATATACTGTCATCTTGCATGCTTAGCCTTCTTGTATGCTTGTCCCTGTGACCGTCTTTTAGATAAAAAAACCAGTAGAACTCCAATACACCTGCTGAATTCTCTTCTGCAATTCTGGTGCCCCAAGTCTGTTGTGGGTGTCAGCAGCACATCTTGAAAAACCTCCCTTTATGGGAGGTTTAAGCCCCTTTTTAGTCTTAGTTACTGTGGTCTTGGGACAGAAGTAATGTCTTTTGCTCCATTCCATTCCTCTAAATTCAAAATGGTCCCTAGATTATCCATTTTTGGGAGCTAATGCCTGCAGAAAAGTAATTATCTGAAGTAATGGAAGAAATGATGAGAGAATAATACACCTGAATCCTACGTTATTATTTTGTTTCATTCCTAATGCGCATACTCCCAGACAGGCTCTAACTAGCTCGTTATTCCCACAAAGCTGAATTGCAGTCCGTGCATATCTGAATATTGGCTCTTACTTTGGGGAACCAGGGTTCAAGGAACAAGTCTGGGGCAAACGTTAATGCTAGAAAGTTTTAGAGTCTGTGGGACTGTAACATGGATAAGGAATCCAAATGGGTTTCTGGTAGCAGTAGGAAAAGGAAATGATGTACTACAAAATAAGTCTCAAAATGTGAATGTCTACTGTATAAAGGGTGTGGGAAGGGAAGGGAAGGGAAGGGAAGGGAAGGGAAGGGAAGGGAAGGGAAGGGAAGGGAGAGGCGCTGTAAAATCAAAAACTTTTGAATGTACTCTATCATACAAAAAGCTGCGTGTGCTTAGTGCAAAACATGTGCAGAAGAGAAAAAAAGAAGAGCCATTTTCAAGCTAGAAAATGCAAACTGAAATCAAACACTCTTAATCTGAAAGATTGATCTCTCTTTACTTCTTGAATCCTACTGACCTGCTGATTGCTTTTGTGTTTGATATTTCAGCTTTGAAGAGTTTGACAATGCAAGTGCTGAACAACATGGCTGCGTTTATCGCTCTTCCTTCAATCCTGCAGCGAATTCTACAGGTGAGTTTCTGAAGAGACTCAGTTATTGGGAAGAGCTGAACACATTCCTGACGTGATAGCAGTTTCCGTGTAATTAAAGATCGGATTAGCTTATTGTGTGGTTCAAAGTATCACAAAAAAGTTCAATTCGCGTGGTGCAAGTTGGAAAAGCTGATAGAGTGACTTGGGAGATTTGACCCTCTGAAGAGATGTGTGGGAACATGTAGACCTGTGAGACGGTAATTGGGGTAACTTCTGCAAACAAAAAAACCCATTTGATTCAAAGTAATCGCAGCCTTTAAGATGAACTTTGCAGTTTTAGGGGCAAAGCCACTATGAATTTCTCAAAACTTGCAACTAAATTTGCAAGGCGCTGGAACAGGTTGCCCAGAGCAGTGGTGACTCCCCATTCCTGGAGGTGTTCAAGGCCAGGTTGGATGGGCCCTAATCCAGTGGGAGGTGTCCCTGCCCATGGCAGGGGGTGGAACTGGTTGGGCTTTGAGGTTCCTTCCAACCCAAACCATTCTGTGATTGTTGAAAGCCATTTAGCTGAGGCTCTGGGGTCCACAGTTGTGAAAATACTAAAGCAATGTTTGTAGGCTTTGGAGGTGGAGATCGTGACTGTGCTGTTTTGATTGACGGCGCAATGTATTATTTCAAATGGATTTCAAAATGGGATCTTAGGTTGAGCGATCACAAGGAGATAGGATTTGTTGATGTGCAAAATAGACGAAGGATGAGGTTGGGATTTAATAGCGCATCTTGAGAAATGCAGAAAATGAATTAAAGAAATTGTGTGCATTGTGGAGTGGAATGATTGAAGGGTTGAGAATGTGCTGAATTACTCTTCAGGGTTTCTGTTCCAGATGAGAGAAGAAAATGTAGGAAAGGGCTTACAGGCTTCACAGGGTGAACACACACCTCTAGCAAACCTATTAGTTTGATATTAATATTATGCTCAATCTTGGATTTTGGAAAAAATAGTAATTGTAGGCAGTGAGAGATGTTGTAAAAGAGTGGATAGAAAGTGTGATCAAATGAAATATGGTTTTATCAAAGGTAGAAAGTGTCGAGCAAACTTAATGGGTCTTCAATAACTTATTTCATCTAGTTTTAACTGGGCCATTAGATGGAGTTTTAGATACAGTTTCCTGTGGGGCTTTGTTTGATGTTTAACATAGGCAGGAAATGATACAGAAGTTGTGAATGAATAAGTGGGGAGATTGGCAGGGAGGCTTTCCTGGGTAATGTTGAGAATTACCAGACTGGGGTGAGAGTTAACACAGCTGGGAGGCATGACAGTATGGAGGAAGGTCTCATTCTCCCTTGGGATTAATAGAAATTCTTATTTGCCGTCTTCAAATATTTAATCTCATTTCTGTTCTTACAGAGTGACTTTTTTAGCAGCAATAGAAAAACCCTTTTCTAGAGGCTTGCGTTCATGTCCTGGAGGCAGCAGATGAGTGGAATGTCTTTGTCAGTTGTACAGTGAAGTGTTGGTGCAATGGCACCATTGCAAAGGAAAATGGAATGCTTATCGTGCATCAGAGGAAAGACTTTTACTGGGGACAGAAATGCGTAAGGCGTTATTGAAAGCAGCATGTGTGACTGGGTACTGGGTTTACAGGCAGGGGGAAATTGCTCCTGCTTATCCCATTTCACTGGTCAGCCTTGCAAATCCAGTCTGACAAAACAGAGATTTAAAAAGGCAAATTGTTTTGTACAACTAGAGCAAAAAATGGGGAGCGCTGATGACTTCTTAAAATACATTCAGAGAGGAGGACTGAATTCCAGGTAAAGAACATGGTATCAAAGCCTCATAAAATAGGGTCAGTAATTGATACCTCATAGCTCAGAGACTGGTGCAGGGAAAATAGTGTTGTAAAACTCATTAGAAGATCCTGTGGAAGGGGAGATTTATTTACTGGATCTCCAAATAAGTTGACTTTGCCTCTTACCACTCATTCTTTTATAGATTTCATTCAGTCCCTCGCCGTCACTATTTGCAAATGCCTACAATGTATGGGGATGGATGATCTGACCTGGATCATTTGTGGGCAGTACAGAGGTGCTAGCTGCTCAGTGGAACCTCTGGGGGTCCTCTGGTTAGTGACAACAGCTTAGTGATGGCCTTTAGAAGCTGCTGGCTGCTATAAGGTGGATTTTTTGCCTCTGAATATCACTTAAGCTTCTGTAAATTCTAGGTCAGATTGCTGCATGTTTTGTTTTCCCTTGTTTGGAACAGGTTTGAAATGCACATCTGCAGTCTGCTCTCCTGTTGGGTGATCAGAGAAATGATGTGTCATCCTCCTGGTGTCAGGACATGGACTCTTCCACTGTAACAGATCTGTCCCGGGCTGTTACCAGTCCACTACCTTCAGTTCTTTGGAACTGGGATCAGTGTCTTTTGTTACCAGACAGACCATTTAATCCTTTGTTCTCGTGCTTAAACCCACACATTTCCATTCCCACTGCCTTCACACCACGCATTATTTCTGGATTTCTGGGTCTGTATTGCTCTGGGTCACTTTGGCCTGCATGTTAGTAGCTGTGTTGTATCAAGTTGCTCCTTCAGGACATGCACTGGAGGCTTGTGGGATGTGTTCGTTGGGTTTTGTTTTGGTGCACAGCATAGTTTCATAGAATCGTTTGGGTTGGAAGGGACCTTAAAGATCATCCAGTTCCAATGCCCCTGCCATGGGCAGGGACACCTCCCACTGGCTCAGGCTGCCCAAGGCCCATCCAACCTGGCCTGGAACCCCTCCAGGGGTGGGGCAGCCACAACTTCCCTGAACAACCTGATCATCGAACAATGTTGCGTTGTATTAGCTGGGAAGTTGATTTTGGGAATAATGGTGAGTCTTACCATGTGGCCATGTCTTTGGTTACCGAGCTCAAATATTCAGGAGTTTTGAACACTTGCTGTGTTTGGGATCAGGAAAGAAACTCCTCCTGTGTTAGGCAGCAGGGACCATTGGGGTTTTGCCTCCCTGTATGGTGTGACCTGTCTTCTGCTTCCTTGGATTATCTGGGAATGCCATTTAAGTGCCCTGCGGGGAAGAATAACATGGTGTTTCCCCAGAACCCTCTGTCTCAATAGCTTTCTCAGCTAGGAAGATCTGTATTTTGTTAGCCCCAGGTGGGGTTCCTTTTGCACAGCTGTGAAGCTGCTCTTTGAAGCTATGTAAAGTTCCAAACCCTGGTGCCAGGCCGTTCTGCCTCGGCTCTAAGCAGTACGCAGAGCCTCATTCGAAATGTCATTCCTGTGCCACTTTAACTGTGACCATAAGGGAGTTCTTAAACCAGCCCTTTCGGGCCTGTCGAACGTGCGGCCTTTCCCAAGCCCTCAAAATATTTCTGTGAAACCCAAATTGATAAGTGGTGCTTGTCTGAAAATGCCCTCAAAACTGTTCCAGCAGAGGTCTAGTCTTGGTGGCGCACAGATGCCCTGGAGCTGCAGGTCTGGAAGGTAGAACAGCTGCCCAGGAATTAACTGGGGGGTTTGTAAGGTGGATGACATCAATTAACAGAGGTAGATTATCTTGCCTTGCCTGGAAAGGAATTAGAGTATTCCAATTTTAGTGGACTGTTTTTCTTCCTCTTCTGGGCTTAACTGCTTATAGATTATACCTTACGCAAATGTTAACTTTGCAACCCAAATGCTTTGCTGAAGGGCGTCTTGCAGAGGGCTGTGATCAGACTCCTCAGCTTTCACAGAACGGAGGCAGCTCCTGGCATCCGCCTGCTACAGGACATTAACTTGACTTGAGATAACTGAAGTAATGAAATAACGATTCATAAATTTGTGTTCTTGCTCATCCTTAGTCATGCTGTAAAGTTATTATTAGCAGAGATAGTAGCGGGAACCTCGTGAGCATTAAGAAAAATTCTGTGTCATTAAGGATGTGAATGCTGTCTGAAGGGGGTTGGAATGTTGTGTTAATTCCCTTACAAAGCTGTAATCCTTCATGAATGTTTTGGAAGTAGATGCAGCTGGTGCCTCCCGCAAAATGGAGCTGGAGGAGCCAGAAACTTAAAATCTACCTGTAGAAGCCCCAAAGGGGTAGGAAGAAATCTTCAAAATCTGTTACAGAGTGGAAACAGAAAGATTAAAAAAGCCTTTGCTTGAGGTTTTTTTTTCCATCCTGGTTTAGGCCCTGCCTGTTTGGTTTCTTTCCAGTCTCAAAGGTCAATGCTGGGATTAGTTTTATGTACAATAGCTTCTCTGTTCACTTGCAGATGGGACAAGCTGCAAGTGAATACGTTTTGTGAGTTGCTGCTGCATTTATCAGCACAGTTCTGTGAGTCCTGTTAGCAAAGACAGCGCTATTTCCTGGAGCTGGGAAGAAATGATCATAGAATTATACAATCATAGAATAGTTTGGGTTGGAAAAGGCCTTAAAGATCATCCAGTTCCATCCCCCTGCCATGGGCAGGGACACCTCCCACTGGCTCAGGCTGCCCAAGGCCCATCCAACCTGGCCTGGAACACCTCCAGGAATGGGGCAGCCACAGCTTCTCTGGGCAACCTGGGCCAGGGCCGCACCACCCTCATCATGAAGAAATTCTTCCTTATATCAAGCCTAAATCTGCCCCTCTCCAGTTTATACCCATTCACCCTCATCCTATCCCCACAAGCCTTTGTCAACAGCCCCTCTCCAGCTTTCCTGTAGGACCCCTTCAGGTACTGGGAGGTCGCTCTAAGGTCTCCTCAGAGCCTTCTCTTCTCCAGGCTGAACAACCCCAACTCTCTCAGCCTGTCCTCGTATGGGAGGTGCTCCAGCCCTCCAATCTTTGTGGCCTCCTCTGGACCCGTTCCAACAGCTCCATATCCTTATGTTGAGGATTCCAGAACAGGACACAACACTCCAGCTTGAGATCTCACAAGAGAGGAATAGATGGGCAGAATCCCTGCTGGCCACGCTGCATTTGATGCAGCCCAGGACACGGTTGGCCTTCAAGGCTGCGAGCGCACATTGCCGGCTCATGTCGAGCTTCTTATCAACCAGCACCCCAAGACCTTCTCTGCAGGGCTGCTCTCAATCACATCATCTCCCATTGTGTGTTGAAATCAGGGTTTGCCCTGACCCAGGTGTAGGACCTTGCACTTGGCCTTGTTGAACCTCATGAGGTTCTCACAGATCAACTTCTCTAGCCCTCTGGAATTAGAAATGGAGGAGATACATCTGGGTGAAAAGCTGCATTGAGCACCTCTGCCTTGCCTCTGGATCCCTGTCGGGTTTTCCTGGTCTGTTTGTTGGTAGTGGCACTGGGCAGTGAGTTTGGCGTTGGTTTACCATGCTGAGCATTGCCGTGTCCTCAGGGAAATACCAGCCAGGAAAAAGCAGCTGTGATCTATTCCTAGCTTGGTGCAACGTACTGTTATTAATGCGCCATCCCCTCCAGTGTATTTGGAGCATGCATAAATTCCAAACACAGACACATTTGAGAAGGTGGAATTAATGAAACATATTCCTCCATAAAAGCGAGTGATCCCAAAAGGCTTTGGTGACTGTAAATTTTGTGAGGCTGAAACCAGCAAACTGGAGGAAAGCAGGATAACTTACTGGAAGTGTGAAATGACAGCTCCGGACTTCACACCCATCGCAGCTGCCTTTAGCCGCAGCCTGGGAAGCACCGTCTGCTGTGGCGGCTGGTGGGAAACGGGCATGAACTTCGCGGCTTGCCCTTGGCTGTCAGGCTCAGAGTAACGCTTTGTCAGACCATACCCCGCGGCTCCTCATTGGAGGATAATCTGTGCTCTACCCAGCTGTCATTTTTTTAGATCATCAAACTAAGGTACGGAAAGTTGGCCTTCAGATTCACATTCCTCCTCTGCAAAGCTGAGGTGGCTTTATTTATTCCTTGCCCTTCCTATCTCCTCTTCCTCCTCTTTCTCTGTCCAGGCAGGAATAGTGTTGGTTTGGAAGTGCCTGCTTGCAGCTTGGCAAGTTGGAGTTGCTGTATGTAAATGATTGCATCTGTACAGTGTGTGAGTTACCTGTTTGAGTTGCCTTGGCCATAGGCTTGAGTGCTTTAGAAAAGAATCTGGTGGATACAAAATTAACTTGCTCTATATTATGCATAATGTCCGGGGAGTGTTGGCATCCTGAGTTCCCTGTTGCCCTCCATAATTCATATAGTGACTCAGTGTAGTGTACTTTCTACACTGTTGCTTTTAAATTATGCATGCAGAGAGGAAACTTGGTGGTGTTTGAGGCTGTGCTGTTCACCTAGTAGAGAAGTAGCCTCTGCAGCGCATTGAGCTCTTCTGTATTCTCCGCATCTACAGCTGGTTTGGACTCGAGTGATATTACTCAGTGCTGTTTTTATTTAAGCTTGAATGTTGGTGTTTCTGCCTGTCACACTTCTTCTGAACGCTGCTGTACAAAAAGTGCTTGACTTGGTTTCCATCGCTGTTCTGGTGATCTCTCTGCGTATCGTGCAGTGTAACCTCCATGCTACTTTAGTCGTCTTTGTCAGCTTGCTTTTTCACTCTTGATAATCCTTTCTCTCCCTCGCTCTCAGTCCCAGCACGTAATCAGCCTTGCTCCTACCCCTTTTCTTATTCCTCTCATGCAGAGCTTGTTGATTCAGCCCCTTCTGTTCCAGTTTCCACTGTCTCCATCATTTTTCTACTCTCGGTTACTTTCCTTTTCACATCTTGCCAGTTTGTCTCTTTTTTTTATTTTGCCGATGTCTTGCCCATTCCATCAGTCAGCTTTTCCCAGCTTCCAGTAAGCTTTTCCCCTGTATCTTTGCACTGCTACCCAGCAGGAAAAAATACATTTTTCCAGGTCTGTTTCAATGACTGTCTGCCAGCACTGAGAATTTCACAGAATCACAGAATCACAAGGTTGGAAAGGACCCATTGGATCATCGAGTCCAACCATTCCTAACACTCCCTAAACCATGTCCCTCAGCACTTCATCCACCCGTTCCTTAAACACCTCCAGGGAAGGTGACTCGACCCCCTCCCTGGGCAGCTGTTCCAGTACCCAATGACTCTTTCTGTGAAGAATTTTTTTCTGATATCCAACCTGACCCTCCCCTGGCGGAGCTTCAGGCCATTCCTCCTTGTCCTGTCCCCTGTCACTTGGGAGAAGAGCCCAGCTCCCTCCTCTCCACAACCTCCTTTCAGGCAGTTGTAGAGAGCAATAAGGTCTCCCCTCAGCCTCCTCTTCACTCTTGTGTGATTCTAGTCTGATCTCGCTGCTGCTGGAAAGGCAAGCAGGAGGAAGCTGTGTTCCTGGCACCTGTGTGTGAGATGGAAGTGTGTTGGCAGGGGCAGAGCACCTCTGCAACAGTGTAAAGAGGTCTTTCAGGGTCACTTCTGCCAGGTGACAGTGGTGCTGCTGCTGCTCGTGGCCTCTGGGAGCTGTCAGCAGACTCTCCCCATGCCAGCTGTTGGGCAGAGGCAGTTCCTGGCTTGGTCCAGTGCACCCATGAGCCTGTGTGGGGGAAGACTGGCAGGAGAAAAGGACATTGCAGAACATTCTCCCCTCTTCTAGTGCCTTACCCTTCTCTGAGAGTCCGTACACCTTGCTAATCTACACCAGAACCTGGAAGTAGATTGTAGAGCAGGGTTCCTGTCCTGCACCTTCAGAGGGTGAGCGTGGAGGAGAAAGGGAGTATTTGGTTTGGAGCAGGACACTGTTTAAGCTACACCAGGGCGATGACTGTGTACTACAACTTGTACTGCTGGGACATGGAAACAGAGCTGCTCAGGGCACTTGGAAATCTTCCCTGCGGCAACAGAAGAGCCCCAGGCGCCCTCCCGCTAGATGATGATCCTGTCATCAGCGATGGGAGACCAGGACTGCCCAGGATTTCTGCATCCAGCTGTGCAGCTTCACAGCCCACTGCGCCTGTGCTCTTTCAGTCTGCGGCTGAGGAGGGTGGAATGCGGTTGGAGGTGACCCGTGGATGCACAGAGACTTGGGAATGAATTACCCTCTGACCCAGGCAAGAGCACACTGGCAGCATGCAGCCTGGAGCCCGGCAGGCGGCCAGGCACGCACTGACCAGCAGCCACCCGTAGCAGGCAGGGTCAAGCAGCAGCACCGCAGAGTTGGTTCCTCCTGTGTCACTGCAGGGTGTTTTCCGCTGTGTTCTTTCCTCAAATGCATTCTCTAGTCAGCCCTTGCGTCTCCCAAATGAAGTTTCTGAGGTCACATCTGAAGTCTATTGAGCCAAGCGCAGAAATTAATATTGATGTTGTCATCTGCTCGGTTTTGCTAATTACCAGTTTTCCCATCAGTACGTTATTCTGCCGTCCTTGTGCATGTACATGTACATTTACATCTTTAAATCCAGAGTTGTAACTTCCACTTGTGATACCAATCAGGAGAAAAAAAAAGTATTTAGGAAGCGCCAGAATGGTCATATCCTGTGATTCAGCTGCGTCTTTTCATTTTTTCATACAGGATCCAGTTTATGGAAAAGGGAAACTCGGAGAAATTCAAGGACTTGTCCTGGGAATGCTGGACACTTTTAACTATGAACAAGTAAGTTGCACGCATTTCTGTTCTGTCTACTGCTGTATTCAGGGATTGCTTTAAGGGATTTACTCCCTCTTATTTGCCATTTCCCTCTGCAGGGCAAAGTAAACAAACATGGAAGTGATTTATATTTTTGTGGTCAGGGAAGGGGAATGTGTTTGCGTTGCTCACAGATTGTAAGTGAAGGGACTGACAGGTGAGCACCTCTGTGGTTCAGTTCTGTTAAATGTACCAGAAGGATAAACATCTGCTTTTTCGCCAGCTCATCCTGAAGTTGAGGATTCAAAGGCACAAACCCAATATGTTTTTTACACAGTTGTAAATAAGAGCATTTTAAATTAGGCTATTTTGCCACTTCTCTATGGTAATGCCTCGCTTTCTTTGGCACCTGATGAGATTTTACCCGTATCTCACTCCTACCTTTGTCAGTCTCAAATCCCAGGTGGTCTCCAAACTTCACTGGTTTTCTAAAACTCCTTTTCTGCAAAACAGAATGCATAGGCTTCCTCCAGACTCACCCTCCATGGTTCTGCCCACCCATCCCACTACTGCTCAGACCTCCGTGCAGCAGCAGCCGACTTAAAAATAAACGGGAAACACCTTTGCTGTAGAGGGCTGACCCTGCAGGGCCATTATCTCTTGTCTGGGTTCTTGGGAATGGTCTTCTCTGGCAGCGCAGGTTGTCTGTCGCTGCCTGGCAGTGGTTCGGTACAGGCTGTGTGGCACATCTGGACTAGGCCAGATGTGAATCATTGGTGCAACCACTGCGGCCTTTTGTGAGTTGCTACTACAGAGCACCGATGACTGATACCTGCTGGGAAAGGAACACTCACCACTAAAATATTTTTATTATTTTAATAATTTTAATTGCCATATATTTTAATTGCCGTAGTGCATCGGGTCTTTCATTTTTATCAGCACGTTTCTACTGAAATGGAGGAGGTAAGCAGTAGTTTACCAGGTAAACCAGATAACGGGGAAAAAGAAAGGAGGGTTTGGTACGGAAGAGGACAAAATGAGCTACCATGTCTCTCTCAATGCTCTTTGACAAAAATCAATAAAGCACTCATCTATCTGAGAGTGAAAAGGTATTGCCTCCATTAACATGTCATAAAAGGATAAGTGTTTTGAGGGCAGTGGCTAGAAAACATATAAAAAGAAGCAATTTTGTTGTGTTGGTTTTGTTCTTGGTAATCTGCTAAGCTGCTTGTTATGAAGAATTGATCAGTGTGGAGTTCCTGCAGTCTGGAGATGACAAAGTGACCTAGTTATTCTGTATATTGTCTTCCACACAGACCCTTTTAGAGACAACAACGAACCTTTTAAACCATGATCTGCACTGGTCCCTGTGTAACCTAAGAGCTTCTGTCACTAGAGGGCTTACCCCCAAGCAGGATTACTGCTGCATTTGTCTACAGCAGTACAAAAGAAGGCAAGAAACTGCTGATGAAATCATTGTTTTCAGGTAAAGTCAAGGGTCCTGGTTGTGATCGTACTAGTAGTTGAAAAGGAAAAAAAAGAAAGAGCTACTGGTCTCTGACTTACACAAGTAATCAGATGTATACCGGGGAGCATTCCCTGCTCCCGTGCACTGGGAGATGGGCTGGCTGATCAGACTCAGGAGAGCCAGCCACCTCTGGCTTGGTCGAAAGCTGCCTTACACCTCTGAGCGCTGTTTGGTAAGCTGTCATTCCATCTCTTATCTCTCCCAGCATTGCAGCTGGGGTAGCTGCAGCACCCGGAGTTTATTTGCCTGTATCTGTGCATCTCAGGTCTATTGCAGCCCTGACTACGTACTCTGGCATCTTGATTTTCCTGTCTGTGACTGGGTGGCTATAAAGTAAGACAGGATCGTTATTACCTTAGTATTATGGTCTGTAACTGTATCAGTAAATGGGTATCTACTGCTCTGCTTGCGAGTCTAGAAGTACTACCGTAGAGTGCGGAGGTACGAGGGGAGCGTATACACTGCTGATCTGGATTTACAGAGACGCAGCTTTGTTTTCTGTTGACCAGAGATTTTCCCTTCCAAAGTGTAGAGCTGTCAGGCTGCGTTACTCTGCTTTCCAGCACCCAGCAGAGCTCTCTTCTCTTTACAGTTGTGGCCACTTGTACCATTCGCTGTGTCTGCTGAGTAAAGAGTGTGGGATGGTCACCAAAGGCCTCATGAGGTGGATGTGCTATAAATGCAACTCGAGTAACAAGGGAGGAAAACTGAGCGAGAACTTCTCAGAGCTGAAAAAAGGAAGTGGAGCATCCTTGGCACAGGTAAGGTTTGTTAGGTGTCTCCTCTTCAGGTGGACTTTAAGTACTACTTACAGACTTCAGCACTTTGTTCTCATGTCTATCTGCTCCAGACAACCTGCGATTGGTAACTGTTCAACAGTGTCTGCAGCCAGGTGGTTGTGTTTATGAATGCCATTTTGGATTGGCGTGGGTATACAGAGCGGGGCAAGAAATGGAAATGTGTTCAGCCAGAAGGTCTGCGAGCTGCTAGCCAGCATGAGGGGAAGCCGGATGCATGCAGCTGATTGTCTCCTAGCTGCATCCCTCGCTTGTCTTGTTTGTGAGAGCCTGGGATGGGCCACTGGGGACATTTCCTTTCAAACTATTTTTAGATGTGTTTTATCTAAAACTTTTGTTGAAAGCTTCATGTTCCTTGTGGCTGGATTGTGGAGCCACTGTTCTACCTTCCTGACAGATAATCTGGCTCTGGGTAAAAGGTCTGGAATGGATTTGACTCACTAAGTGCTTGCACAATGTTCAAAGAAGCTTGTGTATGAACAAGGCGATGCAGCTGGACTTGGGCAAAAGAACAGATAATCGGTTTGTATTTACTGTCAATATTTGTGTGCGAGAAGTTTCACCATCCTCAGTTTAAACAGAAGTCCAGTCTCAACACGCGTGCTTCTGTCTTTTCCCTGGCGTGATACTGTGGATCGTAAGCAAAAACGGGAGGTAGGTTGCTGGGATGTCTTTTTATTGCACCAGGGGGAGCAGAAATCCACTGCCTTGTGTTCCAGCGAAGGTGATCACCGATGAGGGTTTGTTCCTAAATGCCTCGAGGTACTTTGTGCATTTGTCACCTCGCACGTGCATGCAAAGCGGCGTTTTTCCACTTCTGAAACCGAAGTAATTCAATCTCAGAGTAAATTTTTCTGGTAGTACTTTAGTTTTCTTCTAGCAGATTATTTGAATTTCTGCCAAATCAATTCCTACCAAATGATAGCTAACAGCATTAGTCAACTTCCATCAGCTTCTGCATTAACAAAACCAGAAGCTTCCTGCTTCAAGGGAAACTGGGGGGAAAACTAATCTCTGAGGAGTGTATGGAGTGCAGTGCAGTCTTGCAGTCAAATTGTGTTAGTTTCTTCTGTGGTGACAGAAAGGAAAGCTTTCCTGGGAGGTTGTAAAATCGACTGTGGTCCAAGCAGTCTGCTTACAACTGCTCGTCATTTTATGTCCCATCCTGCTCCAGTGAAATACAGATACTGCCTCTGAAGTTAGGATTTTATCCTCCACACTCCAGCTCCAGGAGGAGGTGTGCAAATGGGTGTGGCAGAACAGGCTTAACATTAGCAGCTAAAGGCAAAATGAACTGCTAACACGACATTCATCATTAAAGTACCTGGCATTTTATAGCAGTGCCTTAGAGCTTGGTTGTCACTGGGCTTCTCGTGACAGTTGGAGAACCCCTGTGTCTCCCCTTCAGTACCAGGCTGGACCCAGCAGCAGAATGAAGCGGAAAATGCTCCAGATGACCTGGGAATGATTGGGGCAGGGAGGAGAAGATGCTTCCTTTTAACTGATCTGCTTGCAGAAGTGAGGGTCTGTCTGGGACTTGGGGCTGAAAGGGAGATGTGGGGAGGCTAGATGGGAAAGAAGAGGGGTTACAGTACGGATCAACCAGTGCTAGCCAGAAAATATCCGTGCCAGACCACCTGAGAGTGCTGGAAGCTTCCCTGCAGTCTCAGTCATGTGCTCTTGGCAGAGAAGGCCATCGCATCCTTGTCCATGCACAGCCGGCCCAGCAGAGCTTGGCTCCAGCTGAGCAGCACCGTAGCAGTGTTTTAGAGCCCCCACCTCCTCCTCCTGCTGCTGTCCCAGATCCTCTCCAAGTTTAAGATGTTCCTCATATATTTAAATCATAATATTTAACGGTTGTACTCACGTGTGATTAAACTGTGGTGAGTATATTTAGACTTGGCAAAACTGTAACATCTCTAGCTTATCTGGGAAGATTGTTTGCTTAACAATTGCGGCTCAGTAGTGTTAATTAACCCTGTGAGGTAATGAATCATCTGGCCAAGCAGTACCCTGAGTTACAAAACTGACTTTTTCTTCTGGGGGAAGTGCTGGCAGTATGAAGTGGAAGTGATGGATGTGCCTATTCCACGGCGTGGCCGGAGCTGAAAGCAGAAGGGCGAGGAGGGTTGTGTGGAGCACAGAGGTGGTTGCTGGAGGTAGGCTGACGCGTGCCGAGATGGCAGCGTTTGGTCTCGGGCAGAAAAGCGTAAATTCAAGCAGAGAATTAAGCATGAGAACAGCTGGGAGAACAGCATAAGAACTTCTAGGAGGAAGTTTTGGTCTGCTTGAGGGTGGGAAGGCTCTCCAAAGGGTTCTGAACAGGCTGGACCGATGGGCTGAGACCAGTGGCATGAGGTTTAACAAGGCCAAATGCTGAATCCTGCACTTGGGGCACAACAACCCTGTGCAGCTACAGACTATGGGAAGAGTGGCTGGAAAGCTGCCTGGAGGAGAAGGACCTGGAGGTGTTGATTGACAGCGGCTGAACATGAGGCAGCAGTGGCCCAGGTGGCCAAGAAGGCCAATGGCATCTTGGCTTGGATCAGAAACGGTGTGACCAGCAGGTCCAGGGAGGTGATTCTGCACCTGTACTTGGTGCTGATGAGACACACCTCGAATCCTGTGTTCAGTGCTGGACCTCTCGCTCCAAGAAGGATGTTGAGGCTCTGGAGCGTGTCCAGAGAAGAGCAACGAAGTTGGTGAGGGGCTGGAGAACAAGTCTTATGAGGAGTGGCTGAGAGAGCTGGGGTTGTTCAGCCTGGAGAAGAGGAGGCTGAGGGGAGACCTTATTGCTCTCTACAGCTAACTGAAAGGAGGGTGTAGAGAGGAGGGTGCTGGGCTCTTCTCCCAAGTGACAGGGGACAGGACAAGGGGAAATGGCCTCAAGCTGGACATCAGAAAAAGATTTCTTCACAGAAAGGGTCATGGGGCACTGGCAGAGACTGCCCAGGGAGGTGGTTGAGTCACCATCCCTGGAGGTGTTTAAAAGACGGGTGGATGTGGTGCTCAAGGACATGGTTTAGTGGCAGATAGGAATGGTGGGACTTGATGATCCAAGAGGTCTTTTCCAACCTGGTGATTCTATGATTTTATATACTCCCCGCGCTTGTTTTGACACGAGGCTGAGCTGTGCAGGATTGTCTGTTTGAAAGGTGCATTTTCTACAGTAGCCTGGTGGCTAATGACGGTGCTGGAGAGAGGAGGCGCGGGCAGGCACAGGGACTGAAGGAAAGGGGAGACCTGCAGGGCTTCTCCCACCCCGAGGACATCCACATGTTCCCAAAGATCCTTCTCTGCCTGGATCCAGGACAGCAGTGGTCACTGGGCTCTGACGCCACTCCAGGCACGGAACGGATTTATCTCTCTTTGCACAAGGTCAGTTCAGCCTTTTGGTGCTGCAGTTCTCCCGTGAAGGGCTTTTCTCTGTGTTCCTTCTCAACTCCACAGACACTGGGCAGGCCTGGAGGTCTTTGTTGGCCGAGTTGCTCTTGCTTCCACAGCTGGTGTTTCTGCAAACGGTGAGCAGGCAGTGCTGGAGGGAGATTAGACTGACACAGTTGTGCTTCCAGCCCTGCGTCCTCTAGACCAGAGAGGCAGCTCCGAAGCTTTGGGGATGTTTTGCATATAGATCTGTGGGGAGGGAATTTCTTTACAACCACTCCCAAGACCCTGAAAGCTGAGTCTGTCTCTTGGCAAACCCTAAAATGTTTTGGTTTTTTTTTACCGTAGTGAAATCTTCAGTTTAGGTATTTATTTTCTTAGCAAGCCTTGAATTAGGAACAGATTCATACTGAGAAATGCCACTGAGCATCTGGAGTGCATTTCATAGTACCAATTCTGCTCTGCTGAAACAAAGACTGTCAGTTTGAATTTCACAATGTGGTCGAGATTTCTATGTGGAATGACAGCCCAACAGACAGTGTTTTCTCTGTCCCTGCTTTGCGTGCATGACTTCTGTAGTAATTGCCTTGGAACTGGGGGAGGTGGCGAGGTGCCACAAGCCAGCACTGAACCGTTATCGAATATGGTGGGAGCACTTATGTAAATGGAGCCTTGCTGTGATGAGGCCTTGAAATGTTCTGCCCCTGTGAGGGGAAATAGCAAGAGAAGGGCAAAGGGGATTCTCTTCTGGTTTTGCTACCAAAAGTTTGTGTTTTCTGTGTTATCCCCTAAACCTTGCTGTCTTCCCAAGGGTGATCTTCTGTGTCTAAGCTGAGCGTTATTCCGGTCGTCCTTACCTTCTATCATACCATAAGTGAGTGTTAAAAGAAACTAAAGCTCGTGTGTTTGTGGCATTTTTCTAATCCGATTTAAAACTTGCACTGTGGCATTTGAAGTTATTAGGTGAAAGCACGGTAGCTGGGCTTCTGCCTAAATATGTAAGTGAGATAGTCCTGATATCTTAGTCTTTCATCTCAAACTCATTTGCTTTGTTACAGTGAGCTAGTTTGTGTTTTCCATTTATTCTGCCAGCGTGTGTATTAGGGATCAGGGAGAGGAACAGAGTCTTGGCTCTTGGGCCATAAGCTCTGCGGAAAATGCCATGAACCCCTAAGCGGACATGCTGTGGTTATTCCGTGTTTGAGAATGTGCCTGACTTCTAAGGACATTGTTGTTGGAGCTGTCCAGATGGCAAATATGTTTGATTCAGGATTTTAATCCTGTCAAGTCACGCCAGGACAGACAATGAATGTGTTCTATAATTAATCCAGTTTGTCAGGCTCTACCTTTGAGCTCTGTTCTGTCCCTCCACAACACGGCCTTCTGTCCAACTCGGAGCTTCTTGACCAACTTCCACCTGTGAGGTGTTGATACTGTGCTGTATCACTTAACTGAGATGTTCCATGCCCCTCTGTGCATGCCTGTGTGCTTCCTGTTGGGTAAGAATGAAGGTTTGGGACATTTTCTTTGTCCAATACTTTATTTTAGAACTAGACAAATGTTACATGACCTCCATCAATCGGCAGACAGAGCCAGTTTTGCTGTCTTCAGTCTTGTGATGACAATCAGTTATTAGCCTGACTCACAAAAATATAAACATTTTCCAAGAGCTTTATAACTTTGAAAATATCCAGGTGTGATTTTTTTTCCCCCCAAATGACACCAAGCAGATGTTTAGCATCTTATACACTCTTAAGACTGTGCATTCTCCTCTGTAGAGACACTCTCACATACATTATTAACTGAAGAAGTGCCCAGTCTTTTAGCTTTGGTGTTGGTTTTGATGGTAGATTCCTTAAGTTCTTCAACAATGCATAGGAATTCCCTGCGAGGGAGGAATTGGAGACACTTTGTACCATTGGCTTCTCGTCAGCAGAACATCTGTGTTTTTAGATTTCTTGTAATAACAGAAATGATCGAGACAGAAGAAAACCCAGTGCGGGAGTCCTTAATGAGCAGCCAGAGGACTGGCACCAAAAAATGAACTGAAAATAAAATACGCATTTAAAAAGACTAATTTAAAAAACATAATTATACCTCAGCAGTTTTTAAATCCAAATGGACTGTTTTCTCGGACTTTTTTAGTCTAAGGATTAGTTTGGTTTGGGATGTTTTTTTCTGAGAAAATCGGACTGAATCGTAACTGTTTCCCCTGGCTTCATATGCTGCAGTCTGTGACTTGGCAGAAGTTTCCTTTTACTGCTTCCAATCCAGTGTCTTGCACTCCAGGACCCATGAGAGGCTCCAGTGGAGCAGGGACAGCTGACTTTCAAACTGCCTGAAGTGAAGCCCGGTGAGATCGGCTGCCCTGGGCTCCTTGGATTGCCTGGGGAAGCATTGTGTCCCGGTTAAGGGAAAAGATGGTAGAATGTCAGTGGGAAATCTTTGCTTTCCTTTACATCTCCATTTCAAAGAAACTATTCTTACAGTTTGATGAAAATTTCCTCCCTCTTAATAAAACATTTCGTATCAAGGAGGATCTGTAGAACAGACTCCTTTAAATACGGTGACAGATGCTGGGCTGTTGCAAACTGTTGCCATCCCACGAACTGCATCATTCACTGGTGCCGATAGTTATGTGTAGTTTATCGCCATAGCCGACAGCCACGTAGCTGTTCTCCAAGGAACTGCCACAGCTCACTCCATACATCTTTGCTGTGGAATTGCAAGCTTTCAGTCTCTCTTTGCAGATCTGCCTTGGAGCACAGGCAGGAAAGAAAGTGGGTGACTTTCCATCTGCTTTTCCAGACCCAGCACGGAGTTGGTGTGCTGCACTCGCAGCTCACTGGTACTGCCGGGAACCTCTGCTCCGGTTCTGTGCGTGCTGCTGCTGCTGCTGGAAAGGCGATTGCTGCTCCCCTCCATGGTTTGTACTCATTCCAAGCTGACAAATAACTCAAAGGCCAAAGGATTAGGAAGGGTGTAGATAACTGTCCTTCCTCTCTTCTGATGTTCCTCTGATAGAGGGGAGCAAAATAAACAGCAGCTGAGGTTTTGTTTCAATGTGGTCCCCAGAGGAGAGGGAATTACAGCTGCTTCAGCAGTGTTTGATGTAGCCAAGAGCATCACTGGATGTTCTGAAGGTGTCTTTTAGAAGTGCAAGTGGCAGACGAGCATCTGTCTCTTGTAAACCCCTCAAATGGAAAGCTGCAGTTGCCATGTCCCACCTTCTTCCTCATTCCTTTTACCTGCATGAAAATGGTGTGTTTTGCTGGATTACTTGTGAATTGGGCGTAGAAAGGCTTGTGCAGCTGTAGCTGAGCACCCAGGAACACTGTTGTTCTTAAGCACATTCTAAACTTCCCTTTTATCCAGCAGTAATGTTGCTGCAGTGGTGTCTGGAGCTACAGAGGGAACAGATCGCAGAGGCGCCCGCTTGGGTTTTCTCTAAGGTTTGGAGTCACATTATCAATAAGCCTGTGCCAAGACGGGTCACTAATCTTCCTTGCGCCAAGTAGGACTTCTTCCTTCTTCTACATGTCTTCACCTTTGCTTTCTTTCCTCAAAGTCCTGGCATTGAGAAAACATTGCACCTCTTGAGTCTTCTGTGGTTGGCTCTTGGAGGATGCTGTTTATCAGCCTCCTTAGCTCATATTTAGAAAGTGAATTATTTGTCTTCACACATGATGCTTCTGTCCTCTTGGATTCAGGCACTGAACAGAGATCAGCCTGAGCACGGGCCCGTTGAGCCTCCTCTGTTTGTAACGTTTAATCTATTTGCTGCCATGCTTCCCTCAAAGTCTTCTACATTATAAATGAATATCTTATCTGCTAGGCCAGTGTCCAGTGAGGATATGTGCATTTTGTGTTTCTCTAATTAATCCTGAACAGCGTTATTGCTCCTCTGGCTGAAGGCATCAGTGGAATTCCAAGGAAATATTCCAGCAATGCCTGGGGTAAGCATGAGCTGCTAGCAGAGGGAGAGTGGAGATCTGCCAGTGCGATTTTACACATTTAATACAGAGAGTTCTCCTCCCTCCTCTCTCCGCAGTCGCTGCCCTGTCTCAGCTGGCAGCAGCAGCGAGACTATCAGTACAAATAAACCTGCCCTTTCCCTTGCCTTGAGTGAGAAGTTTGCTCCTTAGATTCAGTTGGCGATAAGAGACACTTGCCTCTCCCATTCTCCTCTTGAAGAGGTGAGAGGAGAGAGCTGTAGCACAGCCCTGGGACAGGTTGCCGCTGCTGGGGCCGTGCTGAGGGAACGCTCCGGTCAGTCACTGTGTCTGTTTACCAGTCCCGGTGGCGGCGGCTGCCTCTGTGTCCAGGCAGAAGATGGTCTGCTTGCCAAGGTTTTGCCTCTGTGTGTGCGCTAGCAGAGGGAAGGGCTGCAGTGCTGGGGAGGCTGGTCTTGAAGCAGCGTGTTTGGCTGCTGTAGCACAGCTACGGTGACTCTGGGTCTCACTTGCCGTACTGCCCAGCGTGACTTGCAAGGCTCTGTGTCCGCCCCGTAGTGACTGGCTGGGCTGTGCCTGTCCTGGAGCAGCGGCGCAGTACTCTGCAGCAGCTCTGTACTACACTTTTGTTCTACAAGGGAACGTCCTGAGGTTTCCTGAAGATCATTAACAGTTTTGTAACAGTAGTGCCATCCTAGTGACACCGGGTCAGGGCAGCTGCCTGCCTTGCTCTCTTCTGGTTGCACGTTCCAAGTTCCTGGGAGTACTAGGTGAAGAGAAGTTGATTTATTTATTTTTACATTAATTGGATCAGGTCCAATTAAAAAAAACAACTCAATTTGAGTATATTTTTGTTAGGCTGCTTGAGCCATGGTGAAAGAAGTGGCAACCTGCAGGGAAGGAATGGCAGAATCATAGGATCATCGAATAGTTTGGGTTGGAAGGGACCTTAAAGATCATCCAGTTCCAACCCCCTGCCACGGGCAGGGACACCACCCAGTAGATCAGAAGGTGGACTTGGTGTCCGTTGCCTGTGGATTCATGCTGTAAATGAGGGAGGTGGGTGTTGGTTTTGTTCCTAGGAATCCCAAAACCTTCCTGAGGGCTGGGCACCTCCCGTAGGAGGACAGGTGGAGAGAGTGGGGGTTGTTCAGTCTGGAGAAGGCTCTGAGGAGACTTTCAGCTTCCAGTGCTGAAAGGGGCTCCAGGAAAGGTGGGGAGAGGCTCTGCATCAGGGAGTGCAGGGATAGGATAAGGGGGAATGGTTTTAAGCTGAAAGAGGGGAGATTGAGATCTTAGCAGGAAATATTTTGCTGTGAGTGGTGAGGCCCTGGCCCAGGTTGCCCAGAGACGTGATGGCAGCCCCATCCCTGGAGGTGTTCAGGGCTAGGATGGATGGTTAGTTGAGCAACCTGATCCAGTGGGAGGTGTCCCTGCCCATGGCAGGGGGGTAGGGACTGGATGGGCTTTGAAGTTCCTTTTGACCCAAACCATTCCCTGATTCTATGACTTCACGTGCTGTGTGTTCTGGAGCAGCCCACCAGGGTAACGTGGTGCTCCGAACTCTAACGGGTGGAGCAGTATCTTTTGTGGAAGGCCTGGCTCCGAGAGGCAGCTTGAAGATGGATCTCATGGCGTGACTGTTAACGGTGCCTCTGCTTACGGCTGCTCTATGATCTGCTTTGCTTAGGCACTGGCTGATGATGGATTTTGTAGCTGTTAAATTAAAGATAATTGCAGGCTTAGAAGGACTGTGTGGTGACTACCAGATGGAGGTGGAACATGTGCGAGCAAAATGTGCAACGGAGATTAGCATTATTGTGATGGGATCTGTGAGAACGGTAAAACAAAAAGGAACCCTTCTTCTCCTTGATGGCCCAGATCCTCAAGGGGAGAAATTGTGTCTCTTGGATTCTGCATTTCATCTGAGGCCTTTCCGAAGGGGTGTAAAGATTCAGGCTGGAAATGGCTTGGAGGTGCTGAATGCCTTTGTACTGATCCAGACACTAACGAGCTGGCTGGCCCGGCAGCAGCACTGGAGGCAGGAGCTGGGTTACGGGGTGATGGAGCGAGCTGAGTGAATCCACTGATGCCTGAATGCCGATGCTGGACTCTAAGAGCTTCCCCGTAGCTCTTGAATGAAAACATGCCTTTAGTGACATGGTTAAAAAAGGAAAAGGCCTGACAGCAGTTGTTTCCATGACGACAGAAAGAATTGCCTGCAATATTTCAGCTCATCAGCCTGGAGAACAGTCTGATTGATAGTTACGTGCACGTGGTAGAGAGCGAGCAGAAGAGGGGAGGCCAATTATATTGCATTTTCCTTGTCCTTGAATGCCTGTGGCCACAGCAACCGTGGAGGGCAGCATTTATTTGCTTTTTGTTGTTTCTTTTCCAAGTGAGAATGCCTTGCATGACCCTTGGAAGGGCCTGTCCAACCTGACAGCTGCGGGTGAGTGACCCTCACTGTCAGAGGCTCTGGTTCAAAGCCAGTGCCCTCTGTGCAGGGGATATGGACATTTGGCTCCTCAACTGGTGATTAGCATATAGTTATTTACAGGATAACAAATGTCTTGGAGGGGGAAGACGTGTTGGAGCACACGCTTCCAGCATAAGTGATCTGCACTCGAGGCATTCCTCTCTTCTCAGACTGTTTAATGAACATCTCAAAGGCAAGAGGCATGTGGATTCAGGAGAGTAATGGGACGGATTCAGGCTTTGGGAAACCCATGGTAGGTTCAGAGCACTCCTGGGCTGGCCAGCTCTGAACCATCTCTGTGACCTTTGCGTGATAAAGAGGTGGGTGGCCAGATGCTGCCCTGGCTGTGCTTTTCCCAGAGCTGCCTAGGAAGGGGAGTACATGGTGGAGGAGAGGGACGATTCCAAGTGCTGTTGGAGAGCACAAGAAGATAAACCCAAGGGTGTGGATGAAGTTTGTCTGATCAGTTTTGCTAAGGTCTGGGGGTGACGTGGCTCTTGGGTGGAGCAGTAGGCCCTGCTGGTGCCGGGTGGTGGGCTGCTGGTGGCTGGAGCGCTGTGTCACCCAGGGAAGCCAAGGCTGGCAGCGGTGCTGGCAGTCTGCGTGATGGCCATATGTTTGTGCAATGGTTTGTGCTCCAGGTTTGTCCCTGAGAACTGTCACTCAGGGCAGCTCACCTGAATTGGTTTTCATTGCAGTTTCCAACAGGGTTTTTTTCCCTTGTGTAAGAGTTAAAAATTGAGCCGAAGACCAGGACAGTCTGGCAGAAACGTCATCCCCCTTGCCCCAGGCTTACCCATTGCAGACCACAGGCCGTCACCCACTCAGAAGGAGCGTTCTCCAAGAGGCCCTCAGCATTGCCTGTCGGGTGCTTCTCTGGGCGGTGTGACAGCTGCAGCCCTCATGGGCAGCAGCATCCACAAGCTGTGCCGTAAACCTGGACACTGGTGTACCCCCAGGCTCAGGATCATCGCTGGAGTGTGTTTTCAAGGATGTTTGCTGTGTCTTGCCAGCTCTTGTGAAGAGCCATAGAATCACAGAATGGTTTGAGTTGGAGGGGACCTTAAAGATCATCTAATTCCAATCCCTGTGGGCAAGGACACCTCTAACTTAAAGAGCTGAATGTGAGCTCTTCCAGAGAAGCTTGGGAGCAGCAGCTGATGTGCTGTGCCCTGCACACCACCGTATTGCTGTAGCATCCACTGATTTCCCCAAGTAGGGCCAGGAGTCACCTGCAGAGAGCTTTGGACGTGCTCTTTAAACACACCGTAAAGAAGCAGAACGCGAACATGCCGCAACCCGAAGGGAGAGCGCCTGTCCTGGGAGCAGTGCCTCACTGCTGGTAGGAGCCTGGAAGTGCCAGAGCGAAGGAGCGTGCTTGTGTGTGACTGGGAACAGCCCTGGCTCCTGGTGACCCTGCCTGATTCCAGAAGAAGCTCCCTCTGCCTTCGTGGGGCCAGGATTTCAACTTTAATTCCAGTTGAGTGCACTCTGTGAAGGCAGTGGTACTGATTCTTCATGCTGGGCTTGATCCCTTGCCAGAGTTCAAAGTAAAATGTGACTTCAGTCAGCACACATGGGCAGGACTGCAGCCTTTGGGTCAGTAGCCCTTGGGAAAAGGCATTTTGAGGAAAATATTTGAGAATGAACATTCCACATTCCCTTAAAAATAGATCCCCAGAGACAACAGATGCCAGATTGCTGCTGGTGAGGAAGGCTGTTCTCCCTGGCTCCCGTTGTAGTTTCTTGATGATGCTTTTACTTGAATATGAGCAGAAACATTCAAAATAGAAACATTGTGATGTGATAAAATGGAACAAACCTACAAGAATCTGTGATGCTCTGTCATCTTTCCCTGAAATATGTAAATGATGCCTATTAAAGCGGTTTGAGTGTGGATGCAGCCCTCCTTGTGCTAATGCTCTGCTTGCAGGCTGTGCTCCCCCTCTTTCCAATTCCATTTGTCCTCACCTGCAGCGCTGCAACTTCCCAGTGCTGCTGGGGTGCCACCCTTGTTTCCAAATGCTCATACCCTGCAAGCACTGACCCTGCTGGGCAGTGCCATGATGTCTGTTGTGTCCCGTCCAGTTTCTCAGGGAGATGATGTGTGAGTCCCCTTGGCTCCCCCGACCCTTTTCACCCCTTATTTCCCAGCTTTTAGACTGTAACATCCTACTAGGGTTAAAAACAGACCGTAGGAGAGGTACCGTTAGTAGATAATAGCCATTGGCACAGAGATCATTCCCTGTAATAGCCACACAGAGTCTGTGCCTGATCTCAGCTGCTGCGGGGAGGCTGAGAAAGGACGGGGGGGAGCTGCTTCTGCCTGGGGAAGAGCCCTGGAGAAGCTGCTCATCCACAGAGACCCATTACTGCTCTTCCCAGCTGGCTGCCAGGGAGTTTTTCCTGCCCCTTTCTTATTTTTCCGTTTCCCCCAAAGGTAATGTAGTACTGTTTGTGTGTCCACCACCAGCTCCAGCAAAAGGTCAGTGTGGATGTAGGGTGTCTCTGTCCTTTGTGCAACAATAGGATTTTTTTCTAAAGCGAAAGTGCACACAGTGTCTTTAAGCCAGAGAAAAGATGGCTAAAAAAGGTCCCTCCAGACAGGCTGCAGACTGTCTGCACCAGACTCAAGGACAGGGACAGGGATGAATTTCTGTGCATATGAACTTGCCATCTTGTTGTGTGTTGTTTCTGTAACCTTGTCATTCTCTTTATCAGATGAATACAGAGTCTCTGTTGGATCCTCAGCAAATCCAGGCTTTTGACCAACTCTGCCGACTCAACCGAGGAACCTCCAGAGTACGTACCACCTGGTTTCCTCTCGGTTTTGAATTGGTGAAGGGTGTTTTGCATGTTGTCAGGGCAGATATTAGCCCTGTCAGCGCGGGCTTTGGCTTTTTCTCTTGGGCTTTGTTTAGTGCTGGCAATTTACTGTGTGTATAGCTGGCTGTTTCACATCACAAGGCATTCACGCTGCCTGACAGAGCTGGGAAATTTGCTGGCTGTGAATCCGTGGAAATGCCTCTGGCATCGAGGCTGGGTCTGAAAAGTGTCCGTGGTGTGTTTCTCAGATTCTTTTGAGCTTTGCTACAACCTCCCCTCCAGACAGCATGCGGCTCCCACAGTTGCACAGAGGATTCCCTTCTCCTGTCCCCCGCTGTGTTGTCCCAGGGAAGGCGCTCCTCCCTCCTCCCCTTGCATTTTCCTTGTGCCTCCTGCTTATTTTGGCTGCAGTTGTTGGCAGTATCAGCTCCTTCTGGGATTGTTTTTTGATTATGTAACTTTAAAACCACCTACAGACACCTGCAAAGTCATTTAGTTCAAGACTGTTGTCCCACACTGAGCCCTACAGTGTCCCTACAGTACCCGGGACGATATCCACCCTTTTCTTTACACGTGTTAAGCTGTTTAACTGCTGCAGGAGGAAGGCGAGCCTCCACGAGCGCTTTGTCTCTCTGCACCTCCTGCGAGGCTGCCCCAGCTGCCGGATGGTGATCTGTCTGGGTTTTGTCTTCCAGCTAGCTCTCCTGACAGAACTGTCTCGCGGCCACAGCAGTGAAAAGCACGGACTGCTCAGCATTTCCCACGGTGACCCAGGCACCAGCAGTGTCTTCCAGAACGAGAACTTCCAGCTCCACCTGGCCCCCCCTCCGCTGGCTGATGACTAGTGCTCCTGCCCTCTGCCCTGGCTGTGGCTGGTCTCAGCTCTTGGTGCTGGGACCTTTCCATCACAACGGACCTTCCCCTGCTCCACTGCCTTTCCCAGAACCCTCTGTACTGTGTGGAGTCTTGCCGAGTGCTGGTGAGTGATCTCCCAGCTCTGCCTCCGCCTCTCCCTAAGCCAGGGCAGTGGTGGGGCAGCTGGGCTGGAAGCTGTGAACTCCGGGGGCAGAGCCAAGCGTGCCAAAGCACCGCACGGCGCTGGACTCCCTGCAGTGACCCAGAGGCTCATGGCAGCGGCACTAACTTTGCCAAATAACTGAGTCACCTCCACACTCCTGGAGGAGCGCAGGCTGTCCTGTGCCCAGAGTTGGAATTTCACGGCACTGTTTGTGGACGGGTACCATGCTCGAGTTTTAATTGTAGGACTAAGAAAAGCAGGGCCCTGCCTTGTGGCAGCAGCCATGGGATCTGCGGGCAGCCAAGAGGCAAACCTGGAAAAGGCTGAAGAATGCAGGGTACCTGTGTGAGCAAACTGACCTGAGCAGGGTGTGTTCCTACAAACCTCCATTAAAAAGGCCCTTGGTTGAACTCGGCTGCGTGAGCTGTGCACGTGGGGAGTGGGTGGAGGCTGCTGGTGTGGCAGGGCTGCTGGCTGCCCTTTCCTCAGTGTGGTTGTCACTGAACTCAACTAGAAAAAAATGCATCTTGTCACTTGGGGGTGAGGGACAAACCTCCCCTCTCTCGTTGCTGTACCTGTGTTGGGGAGGTGGGTGTGTGAAAACGTGCTGCAGGGCCTTGGGGACTACAAGGGGAGAGGTGCGAGGGACACTGATGGTCACAGGTTTGTCACCGCTGAGCTCAGCCCGCTGTTCTGCAGCACCAAAGCGGGCAGTGTCCCTTCTCAGGGCCACCTTCATCACTCTACCCACACAGCCGCAACCCAGGAGCGGTGATGTTTCCATGCTGTCACCTCTGGTTTGTGAAACACACCAAACCCTGCCCTGGTGGTCAGTATCTCACCTCTTCCCTCTGCTCCTTTTGTCAGTAGCACTTGGGTGTTTTGGGCTACCGTAGCCTCAGGGTCACAGCAGCACCCTGGAAGAACACAGGACCAGGTTGGTTGGTGTTGCTTTCCAGGCACGCAGCGCTAATACACAGTGCTGGTGGTTGGCCCATGTGGAGCTGACACCAGATGGCAGGAATATGGGGCAGCTGTGCTGCCTCCAAGGAACCCCGAAGCCCGGCGTGGCACACCCATTGTGCTCGCTTTCTTCCCACTGGCCTTTGGAACTGCAGAACGGTGCCCTGGACTGACGTTTCCAGCCTGCAGCCACGTGTGAGCTGGCCAGAGGTAAGTCGAAGGGCTACTGCCAGCTGAATTACGCCAGGCACCAGCCTGGGCTTGCAGCTCCTGTCCTCGCTGCCCTCCCTGCAGCTCTTTCACAGGCGAGTGGGGACTGGGCTGTGAGGTTGCCCACCAGCCCCAGGACTTGCCAGGTGCCCAGACCCCGTCGTGGCGCTCACCTGGTCGTTGCCTTTCTCTACCTAGCACTGGGTGTGCATTTCAGGTGCTGCCATCTGAAGCCGTAAGTGACCATTCCTTTGCTGGAAATACCAGAATGTTTCACTGTAGTATGGAAAAGACACAGTTAGTTAGGACAAACGGGGCTTCAGTTATTTAGTATTTTATTAAAGAGGAAATGTACACACCTCTCCCTGGCAGAGCGGAGCAAGGAGCCCAGGGCATGTCTCTTACAGCATGTCTGCTCCAGTGTTTGTGCAAAGAAAAGCGATCACGGTTCTGTGAGGAGCGTGTTTTGGAACTGGGGTGCGCGATGGAGTACGGAGAGAAGCCTGCCACTGTGCTGGCTGCCAAAAGGCGTTCCAGAACTAACCCTGTCCCACACCGGGCTGCTCCACTGGCGTTTTACGAGTACAACAGAGGGAAGAGGCAGCTTATTGTGCTTAAGACATCTGAACAAATCCCGGGTAGGAGACACTCACAGCTTGTGAATATTGCTAATTACTTACAGTTAAGAAAGGATGTATCCTGACGACAGTGATATGAACCTGCAGGACCACAGGATCTTACGGCAAGCCTTGGCCATGAATACCCAACTGAATCTTGCTGTGCTCACAGCCAGTGCCCCCATCCACAGGAGGAGGTGGCTCCTGCTCGCAGGCAAACAAGATGAGCTCATGCCAAGTCTGAGGGTCCCAAGGACCCATCCTGGGCTTCATGCCTGCAGGGAGAGCTGGCGAGGAGCACCCTGGCCTCGGGAACAGCCCCGCCACTGCTAGTCCCTGCCAACCCACCCTGTCCTCCCAGGATGGAGAAGCCATCCCTGGGAAGGAAGAGAGCTCAGGCAGGCCAGGCACAAGAGTGAGCTTTTACACGCTCCGCTCGGATTACAGTTGAAAGATTAAATATGAATAAATGCTGTAGGTTTATACATAACGCTTCCTTCTACCTATGGAATGTGTCTGAATGGTCAAACGACACTAAAATGTTCTTGGAAACCTTTAGTTAACCAAGACAGACACTCCCACCTTTAAAAAATAAATAAATCCTAGTTAGCGTTACTACGGCCTTTGTTTAAATGCCCTCAGAAAAGCAGAGTATTTTCAGGTGCCTTATGAGAATGTATCTGTTCATGCAATGGCCCGAGTTCCTCATTTAACAAGCATTGCACTTTTTCATGTAAGTCATCAAAACTATAAAACCTATTATTTTTGTCTCAAAGTGTTACTCTAAAAAGTACAGTATTACTTTATAACCATTTATGGTAAACTCCTAGCACACGCGCATGTGCACATACACACACTGTTGCCTAAACATTTTCTAAAGATACCGATTACAAAGTGTATAAAATTAGTAATACGCTGTCAGGATACGGTGAGAGATGAGCCACCCTATAACACGGACTATAATCTAGTGTCAATCACTAAACTGTACACATTTATACAGCCTTATATTCAGCAGTGACTTCTGAAACGCACACAGCGAATACACAAAGAAATTCAGTAATGCTGCTGAAAACACAGTTATTACTGACTCCAACTGCTTCAAACTGACTGAAATCTTCTGAGCGCGACATCTTTGTTTCATCAAGCAGGGCTGAAAGCAAACCACCAGCGAGCTGGCTCGCTCTTACTATTTGAGGAAACCCCCGTTCAGAATCCGCTCTTGAACTGAGCTCACAGGAGCGGGAGCTGAAGCTTCCTCTCCCTGCCAGCATGACCTTAGGCTGTATTTTAACAAGCACGCGTACTACCGAGCCCGTAGGCCACCTCCACGCTGTCCCCAAGCTCTGCTGACACAGTGGTGTGGCTGATAAACTACTATTTTAAAAAAATTCTGTTATTCTTCGGGCAAATGCAGGCCCTGAGGCCATTTGGTCCTGAGTGCACGTGTCTGGCACCAAACTGCACGGGAGGAAGCAGCAGGCAAAGCCGAAGGTGGATGTTGCATGTTTAGAGGTAGTCACATCCTTCGCCTATCGTTTTACAGCCCAGCCTAGCACGGTACTAGTTTGACAGTTGCGCTTCATCTCCTGCCTGCTCCCCCTCCTGCCGAGCTGCAAGAGCCAGATCCCCTTCCTGAGATCCACGTAGAGACCAGCTGGATCCAGGCAACTCACCCCCCTCTGGAGCAGCAGCTGCTTTCTCAGGAGATTTCAGAGCTTGACCTAACTCAGCAGATGCTCGGTGCATAGCCTGGAGAAAAGTTGGAGGCACTTTATGCATTCTCTAGCCTGCCATACCAACCCCCGGAAGAGCGATGCCAACAGCCTTCGAGAAGGGTCGCACCAGCATGAGAGAAAAGGATGGACGATGCGCAAGGACAGAGACGGAAAGAGCCTCTTCTGCCGCACCTCGCGTAGTTGTTTAAGAATAAGGGCAATGTGGTTTTGCTGCTCGCAGTGTGCTGCACCAGCTCACCCTCTGTGCTTTGAAGGCCCACTGCAAACATCCCGACAGATGGAAACCTCCCAAGTGGCACATCCTCACATGAGACGTAGCATGTGATGTAACCCAGACTAAGAAAAGGGCCTGTTTCAGCTATAAAAGTCTTAGGATTTATCACTACCTTACGTGCAGACGTGGGAGATCTGATCAGGCTGAGAACGTGTTAAAATTGCTCAGGCTGCTGCTAGTTCGCCAACAGGCAAGTCCCGTGACTGCACTCCCATGAGGAATCTGAAATATCAAGTGCACTGGAAAAAAGGGATTGTCGAAAAAACAGAAAATATAAATACTACAAAAGCAACATTACTGAGTGGGAACTGGACTGATCTGGTACCACCTTGTTGGATCACACAGTGGTTTCTATAGTCTCGATCACTTCCATTTCGCACTGCGAGGGTGACAAGAGGGGGCATTCATCGGGTTCCCAGCTGCTATCTGGGCTGTAATCTTCTTCTGAACTTAGCTCGGCCACCCCCTCCGTGTCCTCATCACACGATTCGATGTAGTGAACCCCCACCGCATTGATCCCGGAGTCCTCGGAGCTGGAAGGGGACGAGCAGTGATCTGGTTTTGGTGTATTGCTCTCTTTTGTGATTAAGGCATTGCGAACGGGGACTTCCTCGGGCTTGATCTTGTGGGGCACGGGGGGCGGCTGCCTCTGGACGTAGCACATCTTCCCGTTGATGCATTTCACGCGGTAATTGTCAATGAAGAGGTCCGCGATTGTGCAGAACTGCGGGGAGTCGGGGGGCAGAGGGGGCTGGAAGACAGGCGCGAACTTCAAAAAGTGTTCGGTGAGTGAAACGGAGATTTGGATGGTGTTTGGAGATTCCCGAGGGCGAACGGGTATTTCGGTGCTGGGAAGCTGCTCTACAGGCGTCATGGGTTGATAGACATATTTACCTGTGGGGAGACCAGAAAAGCAGCATTTAAAGGTCATTATCGTTACGTTAGAATCAAACTGATCGTGTGACACTTGCCCTTGGCCGTTATTAATAACTAACGGTGCCTGCAGTCAGCACACACGCTGTTTTCGCTGGCCCCAGGGTGTTCTGTTCTCTTCTGGTACAGATTCTCTAATGCCGAGTACTGTAGGGGAGCACAACTGTCCTTCCTTGAGTCCAACTCCCCTCCCTGCCCCTGCTTTGCAGACACCTGTAGGATGTCACAAACTCCACAATATTAACTCCGAGGGCACAGCTCCGTAGCTAAGAAGTGGACAAGAGGGTGAGCCTGCCTGCGCCCCTTCCCAGGGAAAAGAAAACTGAAAAGATGTTCAGAGACCTCTTTTTTCCCCACTCAGCACACAGCAGTTCTAGGTTACATCTTTGCCACAATGATCTACATTTTATTATAATGCTATTATTCCAAATTACAATGAGTCTCCATGCGTTTCCATGTTCTTTTTTTTTTTTTTTCCTGGGGACTAAATCGTGTTTTTCTGTATTATAAACCAGCGGTGCGTACATAACTGCAATTAGAATCTTAAGGAGGAAAACAAGGGAATTCCCAAGCCACAGAAATGCTTTTGGCATCTTGATTATCTGGTTAAGTAGTAAGAAAATAAGATTACGTTGGTTATATTGAGCTGAATCAAGTGTGAACTGAAATTTTTTACTAAAAGAAATAAATAAAAGAGCAGAAAATCAGTACGTTGTTAGGAAAAACTGAGAAACCTGAGGCTATGCCTAAGACTGTAAAATGCTGCATTTTATTTGCGTGAAGCGGCTGAAAGATTCACCTCTCCCCAGGGGCTCATACTGTTGGAAAGCACTAACTTCCAGAAGACTTGGAAGTGGGAAGCTTGGAAGAGTTCTGATTGCCACGCTGCAAATATTGCTTTGCACAGGTAGAAACGGTATCAAAGCATGAAGGACTGTGACGCCTGAAGCTCTCCAGGTATGGAGCAGAAAGCCACCAAAGTGTCGCTGCATTAATGAACGCGGCAGTGGCGCAATGAGATCTCCACACATTTTTGAGTCTGCAGCCCTTCTCCCTGCAATCACCCGTTTGTTTGGAAAATCAGAGCAGCGATTGCATTTCTGCTCAGGGAGGCTGAGCACAACCTGGGATGGCAGAAGGACTTTCCTCTCCCTTGGGAATCACAGAATCACAAGGTTGGAAAGGACCCATTGGATCATCGAGTCCAACCATTCCTAACACTCCCTAAACCATGTCCCTCAGCACTTCATCCACCCGTTCCTTAAACACCTCCAGGGAAGGTGACTCGACCCCCTCCCTGGGCAGCTGTTCCAGTGCCCGATGACTCTTACTGTGAAGAATTTTTTTCTGATATCCAACCTGAACCTCCCCTGACGGAGCTTCAGGCCATTCCCTCTTGTCCTGTCCCCTGTCACTGGGGAGCAGAGCCCAGCTCCCTCCTCTCCACAACCTCCTTTCAGGCAGTTGTAGAGAGTAATAAGGTCTCAGGAACCTTATTACCTTATTAACCTAAAGGGAATGTTTGCTCCCTCCTCTCTGCAGTAACAAATGCCATCCTCAGGCTGGGAATCCTTCCCAGATGTGGGTAGAGCTCTGATTGCAGCAAATTCCCAGCCACTGTGGGAAGCGCTGGTGCTGGGGTGGGCTGAGCGATCCCCACTCTTGGCTGAGCCGGCTCTGGGGTGCTCTGGGGCTGTGGCACCCCGAGAGCCGGGGCTCACATGCAGGCTGTGCTTTGCCAGCCCAGCTCCAGTACGTCACCATCACCACGGGAAGGCTTTTCCTACCCCTGGGGGGATCGGATGGGAAACGGCACATGTGGAAGTCGGCTGCGCTCCTCTCCAGGGACTTCAAACCAGGACATGGAGAATGCTGCAAAGAGCCGAGCTCGGGGAGCACTGGAGCGTGGGAGAGGCAGGCTGTGAGACCGGCAAAGGCAGAAAGACGGCTCCAAAGCCCAACCCTGTCATACAATGAGAGAACAGCCGACCAAGCCAGCCCAATACTGGCGAGACGGCAGCAGTGGGTGGGAAGGGGAAAGCAACACTTTGTGAATAGATTTGACCAGCTCCCCACAAACACCTCATCAAGCACTGTTTTCCTATGATCTATGGAACGATCATTGTTAGCAGAGCCACTGGAAAAGCTCAGTGAAAACAAATCAAGCTCTGTCCCCTCCTGTTTCATTGCGGCTGGATGGCAGAAAAATACAAGGACATCCCCTCCACTTGCCATCTTTTTCATGTACCACGGTCTAGTCCCAAACTCACTATGACTCGGAGGAATTAAGTGCTAGAATCAAACAACTGAAGGCTCCACCACAGGCAGAGCAGAGCTCTCGCTCCTCGGGTGCTCGTCGGAGCAGCAGCACAGATATTTCAGTTTGGCAGTCGCTGAGGGACGGCATCTCAGGGATTTTTCCCACCTTGCTGATACAGCCTCTCTGGGGAGCTCCGAGGGCAGGTGGGCAAACCTTACCTTCCCAACCTGCCGCAACAACAGCAGCCCGTCTTCTTGCCACCTGCTGCTCTCCAGAAATCCTTCTTTCAAATTGCTGAGCATTACACACGCCACTGTCTTGCAAAGCAACCCAGATGACCGATTAGTGTGCTGCTGGTTGGAATAGCGGCTGATAAAATTCAGCTCACGGCAGCCTACCCTTGCCTGAAACCACAGTGCTGTATTTATTCGTATACTTGGAGTGCTGCTGTGTGGGCTCCTGTTCCATTCCATTGACAATCAACAATAAAAAACAGATAGTAGTGTAAAAACAGAAGTCTCAACTGACTGTTATGCCACCTCTGTTTGCAGTGTCCAACCAAGGACTGGTGGAGATTTTAACAGGATCAAGAAAAAATGTATCTTCACAACAGGACTATGAATTTCCACTTAAAATAGCCACCACGTGCTGGCAGAAGGCTGGGGGATGTCAGGAGAGGAAAGAAGAGGAAAGCAGGGGATTTAAGCCAAGGTGGATTGGATGCTGGATGATGAATCTTTGAGTCATCGTTTGGACTTCTTTCCTCCCCAAAAAGTGGCAGCAGGGGAGCTGAGGTGTTGCCCGGTTGCTTTACCATTGCGGCAGCATGCGGTAATTCACTGCATGTTTCAGAACTGCCCTGCTGGCACTAATTTCAGGGTAGAAGAAAACAGCAGCTATTCTGTTAACAGCAGATTTCAGGTCCCCATTTGTGCGACCTTACAGCGGCTGAAACCGTTTCTCACGTTCCAAGGACAAACCCTGCCAGGGTAAAGCAGGAATTGCCCGACAGAAAGAAGACAATTTTCTACATGCACCAATTTTTACATTGTTTAGAATTCTGGAATGAATTTGCTAAGTTTTAGGGTCAACTCTGTTTACTTTATATTAAGCCTCTGTTTAAAACACGATCAGACCTGTCTTTACGGGGTGCTGGTGCTCACAGCTGGGACTGTCAGCCTGGATCACGGACAAAGCTGGGGTTACAGCCTCGGCTACAATGCCTTACACGTCATAATGCCTGTAAATGCATCAGCCGTGATGCATCCCATGAAAAATAAATGCAGGAATTTAAAAATAAGATCACTCCCCTCCCCTGCAGCATTGGTGGGGATGTCTTTTTCACAGAAAATTATCCCTTTAGCACAGGTCCCCAAGTTCTCTTATAACGTATCTTGGTCTGATTGAACTCCCACAGAAATGAGCAGCAATGCTTTTGCTGACTTTAAACAGCTGGTGAAAGTCTATGATAAAATAGTATTCTGAGCACCTACTCTGATACATTCCTTTTAATATGCTAACACGTAATTTATTGCCTATTCCTCCCAACCGAGGCAGTTGAAGAACTCTGCAACTGAGCTGCAGTGATGAACGCTCCTGTAAATTACAGTGTTTTGCACAGACCAGACACTGCATCGCGAGTTGTCTCCTGGGCCACTCACCACCGCTGCCTACATGAAAGACTGTAATCTGTGAAGGAAAAATACTGCACGTGCTGAACACCAGTCTGAAAAATCAAACTCCCAAGTTCTGTGAAGAGCGGTTTGCTGCATTAGCAGAGGTCCGGGAAGCTCTCAAGCACTGTCATAGCTGCTATGGAGAAGCATCGCAGTTCTGGCTCTGCAGCTCCAACACCACTGCAAAGGAGCTGGGGGGAAACAAGAGCCCATTCCTCCCCTGGATGTTTAATAGGAAATGTGTGAAACTAGGCTCTGCCAAAATGATTGTCATGATAAGTCTCAATTATCCGTGACAGCCATATGCTAACAGATGAGATGAACTGCGAGACAATGAGAGACTGCAGAAGTAGGGATGTGGGCTACGCGTAATGATTTGTCACAAGCGAAAGCCTGCACCAGCACCTACACCTCCTGCTGCGATGCGCTCACAGTGGTGTCCTCCGTGAACGCTTCACCTTCTCTGATCCCACTCTCACAGCGACAGCACTCTCTGCACGACTAAAAGGATGGCTTGTTCTTCCATTTATTATTCAACTGACCCTCGTGAAAGCCTAAAAACCAAATCCTCTGGAGAATGAGCATATAGAAAAGCCCATACTCAACTGCAAAGCAACTCTTCCAAATGCATCCAAGGGGGTAAGTACACGGCGGTGCTCATCTCCCTGCTTCTCTGCTCAGAGAAGTATGATTGTCATTGCCAAATTGGACGCATGCTGCTCACCACGCCTTGGCTCTGCGCCTCCCGTGCCACCTGCCAGCAGATCCGGGAAGAATCCAGCCGAGCAGCAAGCTCTGTCATGACCTGCACATCTCCAGCAACTTGGAAAATTCTTATCCGCTAAAGGATACACAAACCTTCATGTGATATATATAAAAACTCTGTTTGTGACACTGATCACCAGAATTATGTGGCTGATTGATTGGAAGCTGCATTATAGTGTCTCCTGCTTATAAAAGAACAAATCGCAGCCTTTAGAAACAAGCCACAAGGTCACTTCTTTCTGATTTTTTGCTAATTGAGCAGTCTGCATGCATCCTCACCAAACAGCCACAGCAGCAATTTCCGTGGTTAATACAAAATAACTTAACCATGAAATAAGCAGAGGTGCTGCTTAAACGTTTCATTCGCCACTTCCCTTTGTCCCAGCATTCTAGTTTACCTCCGACACTCATTAATGGGCTTGGCACACTAAGAAAAAGAATAAATCCACCTTTCAGTAGTGAGGTTTCAAGTAAAAAAATTCTCAAGCTTTACCCTCTCAAAATGCTACCTTGAAGGATTTTTTTCCTCATAAACAACACCAAAAACTGCGACGCGCTTCAGAAAATAATAAAAGATTGCCGTGGATCTTAGGATTCTAACTCAAGTGATACATCCCCTGTATATTTGTTTGCATGCAAGACATCTAAACATCTTTTAACTGAAACATAAAAGCTTTTTTCATATGTATCCTTCCCCCTGTAGCTGCTTGGGCAAAGATTCCTACACCCTGCAATCTGCCAGCTCATCTATGCTCCACAAATCCACAAGCTGAATGAAGACCGCACGCATTTAACCAGAACCTGGCTCAGCAGAAGCCGTGCAGCTTCGGAATTGTGCCCACACACCTGAGCTGGCTGAGCGCTTGTGGGGAAGGCACTGAGCCAAGGTGGCTGGAGGAGACCGGTTCTGATCTCATTGGAGACTGCAGCGCCTTTGGCTGAGGTTGGGAGAGGCTGAAGCAGTGACCTCAACCTCAAGGCAAAGCACACGGGCTGATATTTAGGCTGAAAAAGGGGTATGCAAAGGTTTTGTGCAGCCGGTGTCGATGGTTTCACCCTTGGGATGGCACCAGTGCTCCTTGGATGCAGGATTTTCACTCCAATCGTGCCCAACTCTTCTTGCCACACACAGCCCTGCCAAAAAAATCAGCTTATGTGGGAGGGAAGTCAGTCCCGCTATGAAGAACATAAAAATTCTAATTAAATCCTGCACAGCTTTGAAGGAGCGAAAGCAAAGCAAGTATTCATAATGCATGTGTAACAGGAGTCAGTGCTAGCTTGGAGGGATTCTGCATTAGTCTAAGGAGAGTTCACAATACGGGGGCTCTTCTGCGTCTCTCTGCGTGGGGAAACCTTGGAGATCAGCTTCTCAAGCACTGCCTTCGGCAAAAGACAGAGAACTACCAAGCATTCTTCCATAAGACTTGTTTCATACCTCACCAGCGTGGCAGGAGAGCCAAGTCTGTCTCTCTAGGAAGAGCTGACTCGATGCACAACCCTCTGACATCTAAATGAAGTTGTCTTGCAGGTGATGACAGCTGCAAGCTGGAGTAGCGTGTTGCTGCTGGGGTTGGCACAGGCACCCAAGGTGAACTGTCAGCCATCCAGCTGCTTCTCCAAGAGCCCCGGGGCAGGGGAGGACCAGCTATGGTTTCACTGCTGACAGAGCAGAAAGCTGGGGCAGACAATGTTTCCCCCTTTACAGACTAAAGGCTGCCCACACTCAGGAGGTGCATCTTGAAGGGCTGGAAGCACCCACCACATCTTTTTCAGAAGCGCTCAGAGGAGTATAAGGGTAACCTGAATGTGTGGCGATGGCCTGAGCATCTACATGGGGCTGCTGCCATCCTGCCCCACGGGCTGCAACAGCAAAGTGACTGCCCTCTGGCCTCCTCCTTTCTCCAGTTGTATAGAATCATAGAATAGTTTGGGTTGGAAGGGACCTTAAAGACCATCCAGTTCCAACCCCCTGCCATGGGCAGGGACACCTCCCACTGGCTCAGGCTGCCCAAGGCCCATCCAACCCGGCCTGGAACCCCTCCAGGGATGGGGCAGCCACAGCTTCCCTGGGCAACCTGGGCCAGGGCCTCACCACTCTCATCGTTAGAAGTTTCTCCTTATGTCCGGTCTGAATCTGCCCCTCTCCAGTTTATACCCATTGCCCCTCATCCTATCACTCCAGGCCTTTGTGAACAGCCCCTCCCCAGCTTTCTTGGAGCCCCTTCAGGTACTGGAAGGTCACTCTAAGGTCTCCTCAGAGCCTTCTCTTCTCCAGGCTGAACAACCCCAACTCCCTCAGCCTGTCCTCGTATGGGAGGTGCTCCAGCCCTCCGATCACCCTCGTAGCCTCCTCTGGACCCATTCCAACAGCTCCATATCCTTCTTATGCTGAAGATTCCAGAACTGGACACAATACTCCAGATGAGGTCTCACACGAGAGGAAGAGATGGGCAGAATCCCCTCCCTCACCCTGCTGACCACGCTTCTTGTGATGCAGCCCAGGACACAGTTGGCCTTCTGGGCTGTGAGGGCACACTGCCGGCTCATGTGCACAGCTTGAGACAACAAACCTTTGCAAACAAAGATTTGCCTAACCATAAATAGTCAGTAAGGTCTAGAATAGCTTCATATGACACTTTGCTTAGAGCACATAATAGTAGCAGCTTTTGCAGAGGGGCGAGAACAAATGGAAGGAGAAACCTGGAATACATTTGCATACGGCACATATGAAAAAAAGCACAGTTTCCATTTCATTTTATCAAACAGAATCAGCAAAGGCTGTGTCAGGAATGCGAGACATGGAATAAGCCAACAGAGGAAAAGAGAAGTGTCTCATGGCACCGAGGTGCTGTCAGATTTACAGTACAAGCTCAAGTAGGGTTGAATGGTGCTGCTGGTGGTTATAATGAAGCATAACAAAAATGCTTGTCAACGCTGAAGGAAACTCATATATGAAGATACACAACACCTTCACACAAGTGATACTTTCGCCCTGCATTTCTTCCAAAACACTTTGAAAAAGCACCGAGATTGTTCAAACAGATTTCTAGTGCTGGGCATGCCAGCAGAGCATACAGCACATTGCCAGTACTGCCGGCATAGCTAGAAGGCACTGTAAGGGATCACAAAAGGGACTCCGAGGACACGTGCCACCTCTACAAAGGACCAGTTACCCCAACACTACCAAAAAGGAAAGTCATGCAACAGGACGTCAACAGTGTGAAAATCCAGGGAACAGGAGCAGGCAGAAGCGCATCCTTACAAACAGCACCTTCTCAAATCCATCCCCTTCCCAACCTCCGAGCACAGAGAAGAACCAGTCTAGCAATGTGTCTGCAGTGGCTCTGCAGCAGCAATTTTGTACAGCTGCCACCTTTCATGTGAAGGAGAGGGTTCCCTCTCGTTGCTGTGTAGCAGAGACAGCCGTGACAGCCCTTGACTTGATTAACCGTACACTTTTCATGGGAAACCAAGGAAGAGAGGGGAAAAAAATCAGAAAGTTTTTCTTCATGAAATTTGTGTTTTAATGCCCTATTGTCTTGATCTAATTTAAATACAAAAAGGATCATGATGGTACATGCTGTGAGCTGCCTAAGCCTTTCAGGGTTCTCTGTACGCATCACTTAAGAACAGGTAAGTCTTAAATGCAAACAGATCCTGGAGCTTCCTTCTATCATCCCTTCTCTTTCCTTTCTTACATCAATTTACCAGACTTGAAGATAAAGAAACGATGAAGGTTTGAGCAATGTTTCCTGCAGCCATAAACCTTTTTTAAAAGGGCCATATTTGCTTCCTAACCTTTCTAAGGGAACAGAACATCAACACCCAATAAAAGCTCTGAACACCAATGCACACCACACGTGCGTTTGAAAAGGAGCCCTTTCCTTTTGGGACCCGTGAGCACATCGCAGCCAGAACTCCAAACCCAAGGGCATCTGCCTTCCGATATCCCTTTACTCAAAGGGGAGAACAGCTGCTCTTTGCACATTTCCCTGAAGATTTTATCCCCCCAAGTTACTCCAGATATTTTTTAAATTCAGCACATAAAAAAAGGCAAAAAAATGTCTTAGTGCTAAATATTTATTCCACAAAACCATCCCTGTGCACCATCTGCTCAAGATTCGGCGTCCCATCATTTTCACGCAGCCAGTCTGTGTGCTGGTACGGAAACAAAGAAGGGTAAGTACAGACCAGTGTCAGAAACTCCCTAGAAAATGAAAGCATTTCCCGATATAGATTTAGAACTCAGAGGCACCAGAGAGCCAGGTTACAGTCACCTTCCAGGCGCGCAGTACGTGCGGCAGTGGGGCAACCACGAGGCCCTGTGCGCAATGGGAACGTTTTCTTGTGAATTCTTACGGAACAAAACAGCTCATGGGCTCTTGAAAGGAAAGTCCTCTCTAAAGGATTGCAGCATGCCAGGAGGACCGCGCTCTGCACCCCCAGGAGACAACGAGGCAGGAGGCTGGGTTTGTAGCTTGGGACAGAGGTCTCTTCATGGCTCCCGCCTGTTTTCCTGTGGGCTGACAGGAGAAACAATGGCATATGTGCTGTGCCGTACCTGTGCTGCTCCCCTCCTGCTGTCCGAGCACAGGCTCTCCTGCTGACAAGTCATCTGTGCGGTGGCCTTACCAGAGCAGAGGCCTTCTGGGCTTGACAAACAACACACTCTTCAGCGTGAGAACAGCATCCTTAACATCCTTATTGTCACTACAGGCCCTCCCTTTAACCCTCCGCTGCTTTGGTGCCTGTTGACACACATTCCCAGTCATATTTCATGCAAACCAACCCTTGTATTTCTATTAAAAGCCTCTACAGAACCCACTCCTGGAGAATTTAAAGGACCACTCTCCTTGCTTATGCCCAAAAAACATCACTACTCAGAGCTGATGTCCACAGGGTGTGGGTACTAACCCTTCCCTCAGAGCAGGGTGGGATCCAGCAATGCTCTGCAGGAAAAAGCAGAAGAGCAGGTACCAGCCATGGAGGCAGAGGAGGTGGACCGTCGCGGCGCACGGAGCTGCTGCAGACAAATAGCTCAAAGGCAGCTGGACAAGACAAACGGGATCAAACTCACCGCTTGCTGCTGTGGCAGGGTGAGCATCACCCTCGGTCTAGTGGCACAGGGTGGGAAAACCAAAGGATAAAAGTCAGCGTCTCTTTCTTCCCACCCTGCCTACTGATGGGCTCGTGCTGGTGACCGCAGGAAGGCTGCAAGAGCTCCTGAGTCCACGGTGGCACACCTGATGGTAGCCAAGCCTTCCCCCACGGACAAGCGCCACTTGTGAGTGAGTGCAGACACCTGGAATGCGGCTCGGGAGCAGCAAAGCACTGAAATCCAAACAGCACAGGCAAAAAGCAGCCAAGCACTCTGCCTGAAAGGGCTGCAGGTGTGCTCAGCACCGGCGTCACCCCTCAAGCAGCGAGAGGAACGGCGGCAGCGCACGGCACAGCAGGGAAAAGGCTCTGGGGCTGGGTGCAAGTACACAAGCCAAACAAGCACTTTTGAGAGCACACGTGTGGGCTTTCAAGCTCCGCAGCCACCAGCGAGAATAAGAATACAAATGCATGCTTCTTGTTGAAATTGTTTTACAACATAGGTTATATATAAATTCCAACTGTTACGTTGCTTAAATTAAAGCCTGGGTATAATAAAAACAAGGCCCAGTTGCCAAGCAATCAGATTTTACTTTCCCAGTAGGTTTTTTTACTTCCATCTATGTGAATATACTGAACTATTGGCAAAAACACCTCTGAAATGCACCAACTACACTTCTTGAATTCTGTCATCAGTCACTACATAAAAATCGATTAGTGGAAGAATCAAAGCCATTACGAAAACACAGTCTGTATCTTGTGAATAGATAAAGTCATGAAGGTGCTGAAATAAAACCAGAACACACTACAACACAGTCACTTTATACGCAGAGAGAAAGAGATATACATATATATATATATATACACACACACACACGCACTACCTGGAATCCAGTCTACTGCTAACCATCATTTACATTAGAACAAGCTTTTGCCATCCACCAACAGCTAAGCCCACACTGTCACAGCTGTCATTTTGGAACATCTTACAATGTTTGTGAGTAAAGCATTTCACTTTTTGTCCTTTAGAGAAACAAAAATTCCTGGTATAGCCTCATCAGTGTGCAGAACTAAGTTACCATGGCTCGAAGTGAGTCATGAAGTGTAAGGCAGCGTTGGTTAAATTGAGAGCCATTACATAAAAACACCCAAGCTGTCCATTCTTTACAAGCCCAGCTCTGCTGGTGGCACCAACAGGAGCAGCACAAAAACATATTCTTGATGGGTATACAGGTGCTGCCAGGAAATCTGAAACTGAGCACCTGAAAGCCCTCTTCAGCGCTTCCAGCAAACCTGAGCGTGCAATCAGTTCTGCAGACCTGAAGGATGGAAACTGTGAGGACTCCCATCTCATGACCCACAGAGCAACACAAGGATATGACCGTGGGCTGCAGCAGAAGACGCATGAAGCATCCATCCGGACCACAAGAGTAAGGATAATTTGTTAGAAGACACTGCAATTGTACACTGCTGCGTTTACGCACGCTCGGAGGAGTGAGCAGGCAAACATTTCCTCACCTGCAGGGGCCAGGAAGGAAGCAACGTGGTTGGCACAGCACTGCCCTCCAGTACCAGTTCTATCTTTGCGCTGTTACTCTGCAGCGCGCAAAGTGCCCGAAGCCTTTTACCAGAACAAAGCCCTCTGAGCAGGAGCAGAGGCTCAGCCTTCTCGGACGCTGCTCAGAACATGCAGAATTCACAGACATCCAGGCCAAAAGCTAACGGGACACAATATCAATGAACCCTTTGGAACATGCACAGCCTTGTTGTTTCAAGCTTCACACAGCTCCAGAGGAGAGGTGTCATTTATCTGCAGCTCAGAGGCTTTTACCAGCAGATCATTGAGTTTTGGGCAAGCAGACATAATTCTTTATCCCTCATGCTCCTCACATAGATGGACAGATTAGGAAACACAGCCTCATAGTCATGCATGACAAACAAGAGTTTTTGGCTAGGAAAGCATTTTGGTACACAAGGCCTTTTTTTCTCAGGGCTTTTGGAGAAAGAAGTGCAGTGATTTCTATTCAATCCTATATGAGGCATGGAAGAGTTTGTCCTACAAGATGTACTGACAGCAAGTAAATTGAATTCAAAGATTTTCCCATGGTCTATTCCTGTTAGGTGATGTCAGGGGTCTGTGTTAATAATAATAATAACAACAACAGAACATGCAGGTCTCTAAACAACTCTGCATTACAATCAGGATTTCAAAATGAATGCCATCAGGTTCTTTTATAGGCACTGATGTTCCCACAGCGTTTGATGAAACTACACATGTGCGTTCTCTTCCTGAGACACAGCATCAATAATACATTCATACTATGATTGGTGGATTACAACTAAAACCAGAGCAACAAAACACAATCCAGGTCCAGAATGGGACACCTCAAAAAACTGGAGGCTGTACTTCCGAATACATTAAGCTGACATTCTTTCCTTCATTGTGTACAGCTTAGTGAGATGAAGCTGGACTATCACAGCTCTTCAAAATACAGGTGAAGAGAAGATGTTGCATAGCCACAGGCAGCAAATCCTCATTAAAAGTGTTTTCCCATTACAAGCTGAAAAATCCACCTTTCTGTGGCTCTTGCCTGACATTCTGTATAATGCCTTGCTTGTGCACACATGATTTGTCCAGAGACACAGACTGGATCAAATCCTTTTCACAGCAAAACCAAATGAAAAATGTCTATATCTTCTCAGATTTGTAACCACCCTCTCACCAAGACAAGCCGTGTTTTCAGCGAACACCCAACCCCAGCGTTCCTAGCCCCACTGCTCCATTCCTGCTTAGTTTTCCACAAAGAGTAACGTATGAGCTACTCCAAATATTCAATCTCAGATTTTAAAACATAAGCATACTACAACTCCCTTCTCACGTTTATCCAAGAAGTCAATCCTCGGGATGCAGTTTTGCCCCGTGGAGCAGCACTGCTGGGAATTGGAGTTGCCATCACTAGCGCCCAGCTGGCTCCTTCCAGTCAGCTCCAGCCTACACCACCTCTCGCAGTCGGAGCCTAACTCAAGAAGCACGCATAGCACAGGTACACCACTGGCTTTTTGTTCCCTCCTGCATGTGGCAAAGACTTTTGTAGCCACCAAAAACCAACGCAAAGAAACCCCACCAGAACAAAAGCAGAGCTTTTGGAGGTCTACAAGGCGCGCAATGCCAACGAGCATCCCAGGGCTGGTTTTGGGATCTCCTCTAGGGCTGCACCGCTCCTCTACCAAGGAAACCTCCTCTGTAAACCTCCAAGCTCTGTCACGGTGCACTTGCATCCCTTCAATAACCATTTTAGCTCCTTACCAGCGGTCTGTAACAGGAAAGAAAGACTGTTTTGCTGATTCCCCGCTTACAGTTCCCACAGGCAGACTGGGGTCTGAATAATTACACGGGCTTCAAAGACTGTCAGAGCCCCTGCTGATAGCTTCTGTCGCTCGAGAGCTGGGAGAGACTCCATAGAAATGCTGCTTATGTGCACAGAGCTACTTACAGGCACACAGCAGTGCTGAGCAGGGGAAAGGACCAGCACCAGGAGCCAGAGTGTGTGCGCTGGCAGAGGACAGGGCGGAGATGCAACGTGACACACGCTACCACATCTCTGGAAGAGATATAGTCAAGGCTGGCCTCAACAGAGAGCTTTCATCGGGTTTGTAGGACAGAAAACAAATAAAATAAACCTACTGGTGTTTCAAGCAGAGACAAATGTAAGAAACAAATATCTGCTGCGAGTACAGCCAGGTGAGGTCACTGGAGGAATTTTCCTCCTTCCCTGGCAGCAGCTGTGGGAGATGGATAATCGCCTCTCACCGCCCAAGCACGCAGCGGAGCCCCAGCGCAGCCCCAAAGCCACGGCCGGCTGGGCCACCGCGGGGCCACCTGCAAACACCCACAGAACAGACACACGGAGAACCGAGGGAGCTTGATCCCAGAGGAAAGAGAAACTCTGGGCTCCCTTCTCATCAGGCAGATGAACAAGAGAATATACTTGGATTCTGCATCCCCAGAATATGCGCAGGCACAGCCAAAATTAGGGAAGTCCTCTCCAAAATGACTCAGAAAACACAAGAAAACACAAGCCCTTCCTGGTGTGCTGCCCATCACCGAAAACCATTTTCTCCTCTTGGCTGAGGAACTAATTCCTTGGGTTTCTTGACAAGCCTGCCTGACCTCATGCAGGAACTGCCAGGTCTGGATCTAAACCCAGAGCATCACAGTGCCATAATGACGTGATGCACACCGGGGAGCAGGAAGCTATTCCAAGGCACACCTGCAAGTGCTCTACACCACTTAGCAAAGGCTGAGGGAGCACTGGTGTTCTCTAAAACCTATCCTACCATCCTTTTAGGTGTCCTAGCCTAGAAACTGCTTCCCTTTCCTGACCCCTCAAAGCAGACCTCACAGCTTTCACCCTGTGCAGTTTGTTTTCTTGTAAATGGTCCAAACAGCTGAATGATGCAAAAGCGGTGGAACTGAAATTTATTTGTCATATCAATTCTTCTATATAAGAGACAGAAGATAAGACATTATTGGGATGTCCCTGCCCATGGCAGGGGGGATGGAACTAGATGATCTTTAAGGTCCCGTCCAACCCAAGCTATTCTATGGTTCTAAGATTCTATATGCAAGCTGCTTTAAGAAACTAAAAACCTGGGGTTTTGATGCTGAAACAGGGGGGAAAAAACCCACCCAAATCACAGAAAGGCTAATACAAGGTAGCACCGTTACTTTCCCGTGATACAACTGCTGTGAAACAAGTACTGTGCTACCCTCATTCATAAGGTATTTTGGTAACTGCAACGTAACATACTGAGTTTTGCAAGGTGTTTAACATAATGCAAGACATTCAGATAAAAGAAAAAAATGAACACAGTTGCAACAGAAAACCCTATTTTTGCGTAGCCCAGGGATGAAGCCAGTCTTGTAACTGCACCAAGTGCGATGCTTTCTCTGGTGAGCTAATCCTTAGGAAGTAAAATTAGCAAAACACAGTCAAAGTCCTGCTGTCAGGATAGATGTAAGCCCAAGGATGTGATCCCTTCTGACAGCAGCAGGTACCACCACAGCGCCAGCAGCCTCACAGACAGCATCAGTGCAAACCAGAGCCGCAGTGGAAATCCAGAGGCGAGGAAAGGAAGGCAGGCTCCTTTCTGCAGACCTGACTCTGTCGCAGGTTCTCTTTTACTCTGGAAAAAGTTGATCCGAGTAATTTAAAGCTCTCAACCTTTCTAATAAAGAAAATCCCACAAGGCTCTCAGAGGGGAGGAAGGTGAAGAGGGGGCTGTCACCCCGGCAAGTGGAATGCACGCAGGGATAGACTGAAAAGGCGCCGTGCAAGCAAAGAAATGTGTCATGGGACAAGTCAAAACAACTCTTGGGCCAAGACTTTCTTTCCTCCAAAGTCTTGAGCCCGCATCCCGCTTCCATATGGAGACAGGGGTCTGCACCACGCTGGGGAAGGGTGTTGTAAGCATCTATTGCAGCAGGATATGAGATGCTGCCTGCTCCCCCAGACCCCTGATGCCCACAGAGCCAGGCAGCTCCACCGACACCCTGCAGCCCTCCCATCTGCAGCCTCCCCAAACGCACCGTGCTGCACACACTGTAATCCACCTGCTTATGGAAGTTTTACTTGCATTCAGAGCTCCTCAGGCACAGAGGCACGCCAGAGAACCACCTCCCATCTCACAGGGAAACCGGCTCCCCACCCAGCCCGAAACAGACTGAAAATGACCCAAAATGAACTCCCAGGTTTAGAAGTCATACAGATACTCACAGCGCTTGAGGTTCTCCGAGCTGTTTGGATACACTGAGCAGTGCCTGTAATCTCACTTGCCAGCTATTATTGCCATTTTACAGACAGAGAGACACTGGAGGTAAAGCGAGTGCTTAAAGTACCGCTCACTTCAGAGCGTGCCAACAAAAATGGCTTTGAGGAATCCAAACTAAGTGCTTTCTCAATTATTACTTCTATAGCCGTGCAGTTCTGCAACGCCAAATTGCTTCTGTCACCGAAGTAAGCAGATGTGATCCTGAATGCACATGAAGAGACAATCTACTCACTGTAGCGGTGGTGAGCTTTTGTCATTTTTCAGTGTAAGTGCACTTTAGCCGAGCTGACATTCTCCGGGACCTTGGACACGGATGGAAAATAATAATTCAAAGGCCATTTTAATTGACAGAGATCTTCCTATACGCCAATACAGCTCTTAAGAGTCACAGAAAACCACTTTTAAGAACCCTCTGAGGATTCCCTAGTCGGTATTACAGCACTGGGTTTACAAAAGATAACTTCCAACACTGTTTAATTACATCTCCGACCTCTATACAATTTTCCATTAGAGGCCTTATTCTTACCCCTTTTAAGTCCAACTCAACTCATTCTGCAGGAGCAGAATACAGAGGGATCCTCAGCTCTGAAATTTGCATTAGGAAATACAGGGGCAAGAAGAGAGCACGCTTCTTCATGACTTTCCAAAGATTAATCAAGAAAATGAAGTATGTGACCTCCTTGGTTTAAAATTATGGGGCAAATGTATGTCAAAGTTTCCTTAGTTGTAAAGGAGGAATTAAGAAGGAAGTCTGTGCTTCTTGCAAATAATTACTGTTAAATCTTATGATTGCCACAGGGAAGCCAAGGGCTGGACGGGATCTTAAGTGGTCCTTCAAGGAGGGCAGTGGCTCCATCTAACTCCTAAGGGACACCAGTCCAAGCCTTCCTTAAAGGCCTTCAAGGACCACGATGCCTCATCCTCTTAAACACTCTGTTAGCTCACTTCATTTATCTTCCTAGTTAAAATGTTTTCTAATATCCAAACCTAAGCTTTCCTTGCCATGGCAAGTGACAACTGGCTATCTCCCAAGTCTGTGTGGAGAAGGACTACAACAGAGCTTTCTTTCAAGGCTACCTTTACACTTCACAAAGCTCATTTCCCCTCCCTCCATCAATCTTTGACAGCTCAAGCAACCACTGTGCTTTTGCACCCCCTTGTAAATCAGATTTTTCTAAGCTGATCACTGTGATCTCTCACAGAAACTCACCAATTCCCTACAGAACCCCCTCCTTCCTCCCCCCCCCCCAGTTCTCCAACAGCTTTTTAAAGTGCGATGCTGAAAGCTAAGCCCATCAGCCTGGCTTCATCATCACTGAGCTGAAGAGACTAATTAAATTGCACGCTTGCAGCACTCCTGTTAATGCATCCCCAAGTGAAGGCTTGGGATCTGGTTTTGGATTTTCTACCATAAAGGCCACCTGCTGATGACACACACTCACTCTGCGATCCATCTTAATCCCCAGATCCATCTCCACAATGTTCCATCTCCAGGTGTTCCCAGCTCTGCATTTGATTTCCCTTTCCCAGGACAATCCCAGCTGATTTCAGATAATACCTCCAGTTTATAAACACCATTTTCAGCTTTGACACTGTCCTCCAAAGTGCTTAAAAGCTCATATACCTTGATGGAGACCACAAATAACTGAGACAAGAGAAATTTTGGAAAAGAAGAGTATATCTAGGTCATACCTTGAGGGCTTTTGTGCTATCCGCAAAGTGCCAACAAGACACCCCTGTCCCAGTGCAGCAGGCAACTACGACCCGTTGGGCCATCACATAGCATTCACTTTGGGGCACAGACAGGAAAAAAACCCACACTGTTCTGCAATGATTTCAAAGGCATTTTTTCAAGGCAAAATTCTCCAAATCTGCTTTTAATCCTAAAAGAAATTCCCACCGAAATAATACGTGGCTTCTTAGGCAGGGCCTTTTCCTCATGAAGCAAAATTTGTGAGGGGGAATCTGAGTAGGATTAAATTACAAGGAGAGCTGGTGACGGACTTTAAAGGAGAACAGGATGCCAGGGCTCAAGGGGCATCTTCAGCAGCACCCGCAGCCCTCACATCAGGGTCCCGCTTTAACCCCCACCACCCAGGCTTTAAACCCTCCAGAACACGACTCGCTCTGAACACCCAGTTGTGCCACCATCCCCCGACCTCACCCTGACACGCTGTTTGAAAAGCTGCTCGACAAGGCTCTACGCGATTAATTATTCATCAAGTTCTGTTTGGACATCCACGGTGCAATCCCAGCCTCCACGATTACACACATCAGTATCTTGAATACTGATATCAGAAGTTGTCAGGCACCTTTTCAACAGAGTTGGATCAACACTGGATTTTGAACCAGTAACTGGATATACACCCAAGAGCAGCGCCTGCTATGTATATGCATAGCGGTATCTGCTACACGTATCCTAAAGCACTGACTTCTCCACTCAAAGGATTTAAGCCATAATGAATGCCCGCAAAAGCCAATGATCAAAATTGAGAGCGAAGCAGCTGGCGGACGCTCCCCCAGTGAGTAGGACACAGTAAGGGAAGGGCCACGGGCATCTCACACCGGCTGTTACCAGGGGTGAGGGGCACCAGCCCCACGGGGACCCCCCTCCAGGAGCAGCCCCAAAGTCTGGCGGGGTCCCATGGCCATAGGATAGGGCGGATGGGGCACTGAGGTGGTTTGGGCAGCTGGGGTGGCACACCGGGACTATTATGAAGTGGTGTGTGGGCACCGCTGGGGTGGCTGGGGCTGTTGGGGCAGCACGGAGGCACCGCTGGGACCATTGCGGCACTAAGGCAGCACACAGGGACCGTTGCGAGGTGGTGCATGGGCACTGCTGTGGTGTCTGGGGCAGCACACGGTCACTGCTGGGGTACGCAGCGACCATTGGTGCCGCCGGGGCAGCCACGGCCGTTGGGGCGCAGAGGTGGAGCACGGGCAGCGCTGGTGCACTTGGGGCAGGTGGGGCTGTCGCGGCACACAGGCACCACCGGGGTCGTTGAGGCTGTTGGGGCAGCGTGCAAGGAACCAACGGGGCAGTCGAGGCGCTGGGGCAGCAAGCAGGCGCTGCCGGGGTGCTCAGGGATTACTGAGGCCGTTGGGGGAGCTGTGGCTGTTGGGGTGCTGGGATGGCGCGTGGGCATCGCCGGCGCAGTTGGGGAGCTGGAGCCACCAGGGTGGTTGGGGCAGCCACTGTGCTGCCGAGGCAGTGTGCAGGGACTGTTACGAAGTGACACGTGGGCACTGCTGGGGCAGAGGGGGCACTGAGGCAGTGTGCGGGAACATTGGGAGCTGCTGAGAGTTGGGGCATGCAGGGAGCATTGGGGCACGCCGGGAGCATTGGTGCACAGGGAGTGTTGGGGCACGCCGGGAGCGTTGGGGCACGCCGGGAGCATTGGGGCACAGGGAGCGTTGGGTGCACAGAGGCAGCGTACAGGGACTGCTACGAGGCAGCACGTGGGCACTGCCAGGGCAGCTGGGGCACTGGGGTGGCACGCGGACACCAACAGACAGTTGGGGCGCTGGTGCAGTATGATGGGACCGTTATGGGGTGGCTCATGGGCACCATCAGGGCACGGAGGGAGCATTGGGTGCAGAGGGAGTATTGGGGCACACAGGGAGCACTGGGGCACGCAGGCAGCACTGTGTGCAAAGGGAACATTGGGGTGCGCAGGGAGTGTTGGTTGCGCAGGGACCACTGTGTGCAAAGGGAGTGTTGGGGGACACAAGGAGCATTGGGTGCTCAGGGAGTAGTGGGTGTGCAGGGAGCAATGGGTGCATGGGGAGCATCGAGGCACGCAGGGAGTGTTGGGGCGCACAGGGAGCATTGGGGTGTACAGGGAACATGGGGCGCGCAGGGAGCGTGGGGAGCCCAGGGAGCACTGGGTGCAAAGGGAGCACTGGGGTGTGCAGGGAGCACTGGGCGCGCAGGGAGCGTGGGGAGACCGGGAAGCACTGGGTGCAAAGGGAAAACTGGGGTGTGCAGGGAGCATTGGGGCTTGCAGGCAGCATTGGGTGCACGGGGAGCATTTGGGCATGCAGGGACCGTGGGGAGCTCAGGGAGCATTTGGGCACGCAGGGACAATGGGGCACAGGGAGCGGGGCACACAGACAATGGGGCACAGGGAGCATTGGGGCACACAAGGATGGGGTAAGCGCAAGGAGCACTGGGTGCAAAGGGAGCATTGGGTGCACGGAGAGCATTGGGGTGTGCAGGGACCGTGGGGCACAGGGAGCATGGGGTGCAAAGGGAGCATTGGCGGCACAGGGAGCATGGGGTGCACAGGGGGCATGGGGGCTTGCAAGAAGCATTGGGTGCACGGAGAGCACTGGGGTGTGCAGGGGCCGTGGGGCGCACAGGGAGCATTGGGGCTCGCAGGAATCACTGGGTGCAAAGGGAGCATTAGGGCTCACAGGGGCTGTGGGGCGCAGGGAGCATTGGGGCTCGCAGGGGCTGTGGGGCGCAGGCAGCGTTGGGTGCAAGGGGAGCATTTGGGCACGCAGGGACTGTGGGGAGCTCAGGGAGCATTGGGGCACACAAGGGCAATGGGGCCCAGGGAGCATTGGGGAGCACAGGGAGCATTGGGTGCAAGGGGAGCATTGAGTCACACAGGGAATGTGGGGCACGCAGGGAGCACTGGGGCACACAGGCACTGGGGTAAGCGCAAGGAGCACTGGGTGCAAAGGGAGCATTGGGGTGTGCAGGGAGCATTGGGATTATGCAGGGACTGTGGGGCACAGGGAGCATGGGGTGCGCAGGGAGCTTTGGGTGCAAAGGGAGCATTGGCGGTGCAGGGGGCATGGGGGCTCGCTAGAAGCACTGGGTGCACGGAGAGCATTGGGGCATGCAGGGGCCGTGGGGCGCACAGGAATCACTGGGTGCAAAGGGAGCATTGGGGCTCGCAGGGGCTGTGGGGCGCAGGCAGCGTTGGGTGCAAGGGGAGCATTTGGGCACATAGGGACTGTGGGGAGCTCAGGCATCACTGGGGCACACAGGGACCGGGGGAAGCGCAAAGAGCACTGGGTGCAAAGGGAGCATTAGGTGCACGGAGAGCATTGGGGTGTGCAGGGAGCATTGGGGTACGCAGGGACCGTGGGGCACAGGGACCATGGGGCATGCAGGGAGCATTGGGTGCAAAGGGAGCACTGGGGGCGCAGGGACCGTGGGGCGCACAGGGAGCATTGGGGCTCGCAGTGAGCACTGGGTGCAAAGGGAGAACTGGGGCTCGCAAGGACCGCGGGGCGCGCAGGTAACATTGGGGCTTGCAGGAAGCACTGGGTGCAAAGGGTGCACTGGGGTTCGCAGAAGCCGTGGGGCGTGTGGGGAGCATTGGGTGCAAAGGGAGCACCGGGGCTCACAGGGGCCGTGGGGCATGCGGGGAGCAGTGGGTGCAAAGGGAGCATTGGGTGCAAGGGGAGCACTGGCGGCGCAGGGACCGTGGGGCGCACAGGGAGCATTGGGGCTCGCAGTGAGCATTGGGTGCAAAGGGGACATTGGGTGCAAAGGGAGCACTGGGGCTCACAGGGACGACGGGGCGCGCAGGTAACATTGGGGCTCGCAGGAAGCACTGGGTGCAAAGGGTGCACTGGGGGGCACAGGAGCCGTGGGGCGCGCGGGGAGCAGTGGGTGCAAGGGAAGTGGTGGGTGCAAAGGGAGCGGTGGGTGCAAAGGGAGCACCGGGGCTCGCAGGGAGCAGTGGGTGCAAAGGGAGCAGTGGGTGCAGGGGGAGCACCGGGGCTCGCAGGGAGCAGTGGGTGCAAGGGGAGCACCGGGTGCAGGGGGAGCAGAGGGTGCAGGGGGAGCACCGGGGCTCGCAGGGAGCAGTGGGTGCAGAGGGGAGCAGTGGGTGCAGAGGGGAGCAGTGGGTGCAGAGGGGAGCACCGGGGCTCGCAGGGAGCAGTGGGTGCAGAGGGGAGCAGTGGGTGCAGAGGGGAGCAGTGGGTGCAGAGGGGAGCACCGGGGCTCGCAGGGAGCAGTGGGTGCAGAGGGGAGCAGTGGGTGCAGGGGGAGCACCGGGGCTCGCAGGGAGCAGTGGGTGCAGAGGGGAGCAGTGGGTGCAGGGGGAGCACCGGGGCTCGCAGGGAGCAGTGGGTGCAAGGGGAGCACTGGGTGCAAGGGGAGCACCGGGGCTCGCAGGGAGCAGTGGGTGCAAGGGGAGCACCGGGTGCAGGGGGAGCAGCGGGGCTCGCAGGGAGCAGTGGGTGCAAGGGGAGCAGTGGGTGCAAGGGGAGCACCGGGGCTCGCAGGGGCGCGCGGGGAGCGCTGCCGGTCACTCACAGTGGCACCATCCCAGGTGGCAGCACCAGTGCAGGCGGAAGCAGCGGCCGTGGCTGTGCGTGGCGCAGAGGGAGAGCCCGTCGCAGGGCTGGAAGTCGGGTCTGCCCGCGCAGCTGCGGGCCAGCGCCTGAGCCTCGTCCAGCTTCTCGCTCTTGGCCGCCGCCGCCCCGCTCATGGCGCCGCCGCTCCGCCCGCAGCCCCCGCGCCGCAGCGGCCAGGAGGAGGAGGAGGAGGTGGTGGAAGAGGCGGAGGAGGAGATGGAGAGGGAGGAGAGGGAGCCGCAGCGGCGAGCAGCGCCGCGGGCACCGGCCGCGCCCCGCCCCGGCCCCGCCCGCTTCCAGCGGAGCCCCGAGTGCTGCCGGGGAGCCCTCGGCGCGGGGGGGAGCCGGGGGTGCTGCAGAGGGTCCGAGCGCGGGAGCGCCCCCCGTGCCAGGACGGGCTGAGAGTTGGGGCGCTCCGCCTGGAGTCCTCTCCAGGAGGTGATGGGCGTCACCGCCAGGAGCCCTCAGAGCGGCTCCAGGGCTGAAGGGGCTGCGGGAACGCTGGGGAGGGGCTCTTGGTCGGGGGAGCGGGAGGGGGCGAGGGGGGGCGGCTTTCAGCTGAAAGTGGGGACACTGAGATGAGAGTGTAGGAAGAAGTGTTCTCCTGTGAGGGTGGTGATGTCCTGGCCCAGGTTGCCCAGGGAAGCTGTGGCTGCCCCATCCCTGGAGGTGTTCCAGGCCAGGTTGGATGGGCCTTGGGCAGCCTGAGCCAGTGGGAGGTGTCCCTGCCCATGGCAGGGGGTGGAACTGGATGGGCTTTAAAGTCCTCCCAACCCAACCCATTCCATCATTCTATGCTTCCACAAAGGCATCTGGCAGCGGCAGCCGGTGGTCCTGGCTAAGCCAGCCCAGCTCCCCAAGCATCCCCCACGCCGTTCCCTGCGGAGCTCCTCAAATCCAGGCATCCTTGCATCCTGACAGCAGCCCCCCCAGGACTGGGAGGAGGAGGCAAGCAGTCTGGATAACGAGGGATCTGGGGTGTCCCAGTGTGTGGCTGTTGACTATTCTATGGGACAGGTGGGCACAGATCACCCCTGCAGCGCCAGAGCCGATGGAGCAGAAGACTGAGCTGCTTGCCCCTGGCGTGGGCAGTTTGGTGTTTTACTGCTCGTGCTGCTTATTCTCAGGTCACTTAATCAGGAAAATCATTTATTTCCAAGCACGGAGTGATTTTAAAAAAACTGATAAACTTCGTCTTCCATTTTGTAAAATAAGCAGTAGGTGTAATTTTGGTCAATAATGGTATGTCAATGTATTGTTATTTTCCATCTTGAGGCCAGAATTAAGGTTTGTATTTATCTGAGCAGTAGCTACATTGTTTGGTTTCCTAAGTTTAGTGGTGGTGGCTTTGTTTTTCTTGTCTGAAAGTAAATTGTGGTTTTTATTGCCCCTCTGCTCAGGACTGAGTTGCAGTCAGTTTTCTGCTAGAACAGAAATCAAACCAGTCATTTCCATAGTCACTTCCCTTTGTACAATACCCAACGGCTCTTTGTTAGAAGTAGTAAAAAAATACTTATTTTTCTGTGTTGTCCAGAATACTCCCAGACATTCCTTTGGGGTCTATCCTTGGGATAGATCCCAGACATGTCCCGATGCTGTACACCCTCCTGAAGATGCACTGAGAGAAAACCATTTGCTTCTTGCTGAGAGAAAGAGCTTAAAAGCAGCCAAAGCTGCAGGTGTATCGCTGTGATCAGCTATGTGCTCGGTGGGTATAAACAAGGGATATGGGTCATCTCTGCAGAGCAGAGAGTGGCACTGAGACTTGGCACAACCTCTGACCATTGTCCCTGACTGGCACAGACCGGCTCCCTGCGGTGCCGATGGTCCTGGGATGTTTCACTGCTCGCACCAGCGCTGAGCCAGGGTCAAGGCTGAGACCCACCAAAACCAGATGAGCAGCTCCATCCCGGTCAGGCTGCAGAGCCCTTTGCCATAGGCATTTCCACAGCCTTCCCCACCTGCACACCCACCCCACGCTTCCCCCAAAGCAAAGGTGCTGCAGGATACCATTTCATCAGCAGGATGGCATGGGGCTCGTTAGGGGAAGCCTTTGGCCTGTGTCATGGTGGAGGCTGCACAAAATGGTCCTTCTGGTCCTTTCTGAATGGAACCCTCCCTCATTGCTAGGAGTGGGAATGAGCATTTTGCCTGGCAGACAGACTGGATGCCAGAACAGGAGAGCTGAACGCTCACCCGGTACACCCAGCTCCTTTCAATGGACAGTCAGCACGTACCTGGTCTGCTGCTGCTCTTCCCACCTTTCCCGGAGCCTAGGGAGTCTTTCGCTCCCTCCTGCAGCATTCCAGTGCCAGGTGAGCCCTGGCACATGGCAGCTGCATCCCAGCTTATGCATCCTCTCCCTCTCAGCAGGCTGATGACCACAGCTTGAAGAAGAGCTTCCACCATGCTGAAGAGATGTTTCTGGAGCTGGTTTTGATTGCTAGGGCGAAAGCAGTCGGGGCTGGCTGAGGGCGGTGAGGAGGTTTACACTGTGCCTCAGCGATGGAACCCATTAAACTCAGCCTGTCTGGGAAGGAGGTGGGTGCTCAGCTGCACCAAGCAGGGGGCTTTGAGACTACCTCAGCATTGGTCATCACGACAGAGGGAGCTTCACAGCCTGAGGATTTTAAATGCCTCCAGGGTTAACTGCACTGGAAAATGAGTTTTCTGAATCACTCCTCAAGGCTTACCTGCCTTTGGTTTGCCAAAATCCCACTGAAATCTGCAAACCTTCAAGACCTTGCTCTGCTGTTTGCAAGCAGAGGAGGAACTGACTGCAAAATCAGGTGGGTTTTTTTGACACTGTCCTGTTGTCCTCCTGTTCCCTGGAGCCCACCAGCAGCGAACAGGAGATGCAGCTCAGCTCCCAGGAGAGCCCCAGCACGAGAACTGCCTCCTCTACCTGCTAACACACAATCCTCCCTCTGCACCGCTGTTTCACCTCACAGCTGCTCTAAGACCCAAGATCCCTTTCTGTTCAAAAGAAAAGGAGTGAAGGAGGGTGAACTGGGGGTTACAGAAACGGTGTAGGTGCCAAAGACAAGACCCAAGCGCCCCGTCCTATTCAGCAAGGCACTGCGGGACAGTGTTTGCCATAAGGCAGGGAGCTCTTTGCCTGCCAGGGCTGCAGGGAATGCTGATCAAAGCTAAAGCAATTCTCTCCTTTGGTGCACTCCCATTTTCTACTGTTTTGCAAAATGCCCGTGGCCGAGCAGTTAATGGAGGCATCTGCTGCACTGGCAGAGTTCACTGACTTAATTAAAGATATCTAACAATCCTGCAGCTGCATGCAAGAGACCACGGGTACTCGCTGGGCTGAAACTGAATATCCTCAGCACAGAGAGCAAGCGTCCCTGCTGTGCGGAAAGCGTAGATCTGCAGCCAGACACTCACACGAAAAGAGAAGCAGGGCTCAAAGATTAAGGATGGACAGGAGCCAGCTTGCAATGTGTGCCGCCGAGGCCCCACCGTGCTGGAGAACTGTACAACCCCAGCTCACACTTACATAGCTTGGAACAGTCAGACTTGGAACAAGTGAGCAGAGCCAGGGACATTCCTCAGCAGTAGGGATGGTTTTACCTGGAAAACATTTTGAACAGATACTTTCTCACTGAGCTAAAATAGTTAGCTAGTTTAAAAAGACAAGTGGGAAATCTAATCCTGTACCAAGGGGTTACGGAGTTCTCCTCTGTGTGGGGCCATGCTTTCTCCCTGTTAAATGAGAAACATTTCACTCATGGGCAGATTTCAGGTACCACTGCATATTTGAGCTGATTGGGGACTTTGCGAGGCTGTTAACAACTTACTGCAGAGGCTCATGGAGCAGAATGGTGCTTTCCAATTAGATTGCATGTCAGCAGACTCCAAGGGCTTCAAATCCAGCTGCCGAGCGTGGGCTGCTGCCCTGCAGGGCTGAGGGTCAGAGAGCTGTGGTTGCCCTTTGGTGTGCCCTCACCCTGCCGGGAGCAGAGCCGTTGGGAGGCAGGGACTCCCACACGCTCCTGCCAGCCTCTGGGAGCTGGGAATGCAACCTCTCAGCAGCAGCAATGTCACTGATGGCTGGCTGGGATGTAAAGCAGACAGATCAATGCTGCACTGCTCTGGTCGATCAGAATTTACAAATGAGCTTCTGTCAGGAGAGACATTACTCGTGTGAGCAGGCTCAGTAATCTTTGTGAGGAGAGATGAGACAGGGAATGGGCACATGAAACGCAGTAGCACAAGAGGACTCCAGGTGAGGAGAGGCTTTTTGGGCACACCTGGTGGGTCTCGATATCCTGAGACCAACATATCTTTTGCAGAGGAGGGGTATGCTCTCTCCTCCACAGCCTGCTCCTGCTGCAAGGGAATTGCCCTTTCCCAACTCATCTCCAGTGTGGGCGTACACGACAGCATGAGGCACAGGAGCAGGGATGTTAGCCCAGGAGTTCAGAGCTGTCCTGCTGGATGACATGATAGCCGCCAGCACTAGCCAGTGCTGTTGTGTAACACGTCACGTGGAGCCTACTCGCGTGGAAGCAGCCTTTCACCTTTCAGCAAATGCTGGATTGTTCTCAGCTGTGCCACACAAGTGATTTGGGGGAAACTGCAGAGGTCTGCTGGGCCTAGAGTTAGCTCCTTCTCTGCTCACGGAGAAAAGTCCTCCCTGGAATTAGGCATTTGGGTTGGCTTGTGACTTCTGAGGGGTTTCCAGCCCTCAGTTTTGCACCCTCACCCACTGAGGGACAGGGATAGATAAAGGGCAAAATTAAATACCTTTAGAAAAAATAAGTATGCACGCTTCTCAAACACAAACCCCTCTACAAACAGCAAATGATTCAATTCTACCTTGTAGAGAAGAGATGGAGTATAAAGAAAGAACAAGCACATTTTCCTTTTTCTGCTTTTCCATATATCATGCAATCTATCATTAGACATCCAAACACTTTTATTAAAATAAAAAGCAAAAGCTAGACATATAATGATAATCTTCTTGAGCGAAGACCCAGACCAATCTATTCCCCACATCAGAATAGAAGATATATTCCGTAGACACAAGAAATAGAAGACTTTGTTCCAAAGCATCAAGCCTGGAGCAGGTTTGGCCCACTCTCTCTCTGCTCTGTGCTAGAGGTCTGCCTCCTCCATGCGTGCCTGCACCAATATTCCTGCCTACACAGTTCTTGAGCCATGTGCTTCTCAGTGTGCCCTCTGCCCATGTGAAAACCAGTAAATGCCAGGCCAGGCTTCAATCTGATCAATTAGAGCACACTGAGCTCCAAAACCTGGTAGTGGTAGGCAGGGGAGCAGTGGCAATGCGCATTCATACTTAAATGTCCGAAGATGTTTCTGTTCAGACAAAGCTGGGTGGGGATAATGATAACAGAGGACAGAGCCTGGATGCAGAAGGGCAGTCAGGAGCCAACACCACTGAGCAGGATAGTGAGGTCAAAGTGTTTGTAGCTATCCTGTCTTTTACTAAAATCTCCTTTGCAGCAGGAAGGAGGGACGGGACCAGCCCTGCCCCTGCTCTCTGCTCAAACCTGAAACCTGCCGTCTCCAATTCATTTAACTTCACCTCTGAAAGGTGCTGTGCCCCTCAAGCCATCGCTCCCCCGGCAGCGGGAAGGGAGCAGGCTCCAGCTTTGGGCGAGTCAGGGAATCCAGCAGAGAAGGGCTGCGCAGGAAAGGCCTGAACAAACTGATTGAAGGCAGGATCTGGTAGATCCAGTCTTGAGCGAACTGTGACCAACTCTCTCTTGCCTCCTGGTTGGCGTTGTGGGCTGTGGATGCTCCCTCCCTTCCCCAAAGACACACTGGAAGAGATGTACAGCTCTGAAGACCTGAAGGCAGGGCAAAACGAGAGGTTTCTTTACACAGCAACATGGAAAGGAGGTGGGGAAGGCTGGTGGCAGGAAGGGTGGGTGATGGCAGAGCTTTCCAGCAGCGAGACCCAGATCAATCATCGGGCAAAGTTATTCTCTGCAAAGGCCCAGGAAGGACTTTAGTTTTGATTGGAAGAAGTGCAATTACAGCACCTGTTTCATGAGATCAGCCTCCACTGAGCTTAGATAGCAGGCATCAGTGAAATCACAGCTTGTTGTTTTGCTGGCTGAGGCAGGACATCCACTCTTTGATGGGAGGGTTCCCCACAGCTACCAGCTTTTTCAGAAAGGCATTGGGTCGTAGCCCAGGAACATCAGGGTGGGCTTTGGAGTATTCCTGCAGCTTAGCCAGAATGCAAGGGAGCCCAATGGTGGAAGCATAGAACATGGGGCCACCCTTGTGCTTTGGCCACCCATAGCCATTGATATAAATTACATCCAGGTGTTCTGGGCCTGATGCTATTCCCTCAGCTAAGATGGCAAACCCTTCATTGATGAGGGGAAACAAACACCGCTCTAGGATTTCCTCCTGGTCTATCAAGCGGGTTTTGATGTGATGGGCATCTCTGTACTGGGCCAGGAAGTTGTGAATCCACGGATCTGGCTTGGCTGTCCTGCCTCCAGCCTTCTCGTATTGATACCAGCCTTTTCCATTTTTCTGGCCAAACCTGCCATTCTCACACAGAAGATCAGGCAGGGGGCTGTAGCGATGGCCGTGCCGCTGGCGCGCAGGCGTTCCAGGAGGCAGTGAGGCTCCAGTGAGACCCTGACCCTTTCGAGACCTCCAGCCCACATCCAGACCAGCGAGATCTGACATTCGGAAAGGTCCTATCTTAAACCCAAAATCTTCAAGAACCTGATCTACGACTTCTGGTCTGCTTCCTTCCTCCAAAAGGAAAACTGCCTGTTGTACATATGGAAACATCATTCGATTCCCAACAAACCCAAAACAATTCCCTACCACCACTCCAACTTTCTTCAGTGCTTTGGCTAGCTGCATGGCAGTGGCAATGGTGGTGGGGGATGTGTGACGCCCATAGATGATTTCTAACAGCCTCATCACGTGTGCAGGGGAGAAGAAGTGTGTGCCGATGACCTGCTGTGGGCGGCTGGTGGCAGAAGCGATTTCATCGATGTTCAGGGCTGATGTGTTTGTACACAGAAAGGCCTCTGGCTTGCAGATTCTTGATAGCTTGTGGAATAATTCCTTCTTCAGTGCCATGTTCTCAAACACAGCCTCAATAACTAGATCTGTATCCCGCAACATGTCCAAGTCCACAGTGAACTGGAGACGTGCAGGATTATGGAAATCCAGGGGTTGGGCACCCTGCTCCATTTTCGTAGCCTCACGTTCCAACAGGAGCATGACAGCTTTTCTTCCTGTGTTCAAATGCTCCACATTCTGTTCCAGGGCTACAACAGGTATGTTAGCCTTAACCAGAGAAGTCACAATGCCTCGGCCCATTGTTCCCAACCCTAGGGATAAAAGTGAGACAGAATCAGAGACTATGAATAGAAAATGTTACAATTAATCACTTCCATTTCCTTGCATTTCTCCAGGATCAAAGACAGGAAATCAGAGTTTCAGCTTCAACCTGTTAGCAACTTCTAACAGGCAAGCTTTACCCCAAGGGTATCAGCACCTCTCTGTTCCTGTGAGATGGTCCTTCATGGGTGCTTGCAGAATATTAATGTAAGCAAACACACCCCACATGGAGATTCTGACACCAGCAAAACTCAGACAAATGGGTTTTCCTCCTCCTTCCGAGCTTCCTCTTTGTCTCCTTCCTCTTCTCCCTCTGCACTTCATTGTGTTATCTCTGAAACAAACAAATTCAGCTGATCTTGGACATGGATCTTCTCTAAACTTTGCCTCAAGTATCTCTAGCATCTCATTACTGGGTCAAATGGGATGGAAATAACACAGCATTCTGAATACATATTTCAACATCTCTCATCTCCTTTTTAACGACTCTGGAACATCTGTAGCCTTTTGCTTGCCCTTCATACTTTACATTTGGCATCTCTGCCCACTGGGAACTCTCAAAAGTCCTGCAATAAAGGCCATTCCTAACTTTGCAGATTCTTGAAGACACGGTCTTCCTTGTCCAACCATGGAATTATTCATGTTCTTCTTGCCCAGAATTCCCTAAATGAACACTCATTCCAGATGTGGTTTCTTTTCCTCCAAGATCCATACATATACTACTACAAGCTCACAGCCCTTTCCTCTTTCTGAGCCCTCCCACCAGCTCTGCCCTCTTTACTCTAAATAAGGCTGCACGCTTACACTTTCCTATGATATACAACCCACGCTATTTATCCCGGTTTCCCAAGATGGAAGCTTTTTGGGCTACATTAATACAAACTAGTAAGAGAAGGTCAGCACTATTTTACCAGCTTTAAAAGTGCAGAGCATCTTAATGGAAGGATTATTAATATCCTAAATAAAGCAACAACTAGACAAAGTACAGGTCTGTCATAATTCTGTAAAAATGATTTTTTTTAATCCCAGGTTTACAAATGAAAGTCAGCTAAACAAATAAGCAGAAACAAGGGGATTAAAAAATTTCTCTAAAGCAGCTTTGTAAAGAAGAGCTGAAATTATGTCACCATTTAAACAAGTTCCAGCAAACAAGGTCAAACAACATAGTATGTTTTTCCTGCAAGCTGCAGACCCTTGGTTTCGTGCTGTCCACCCTCAGCTCGTGTACACATAAGACATTTAAAACATCTCCTGCTTAGCCATAAGAAGACAGGAATCACTGTCTGGCAGCCTGCCTATAGACCATTGCATTACCAAGCAAACGCTGAAGGGGATTTCTAGGAAATCAGATTTGCTACTTCATAATCGAGTACTATGAAAAGCTAATTTGAAAATGAAACTAGAACAACATGAATCAGTTCTTGGTATTTCAGTGTCCACGGTTTACTGATTGAAAAACCCTATACACAGGCAGCTCCTCCCACTGTGCTCAGAACTCAGGGGCTTGGATATGGTGGCAGGGACAGTTAGAGGCAGATTTTCCCTTGTCTGTGGTGAGCCACACAAACTGCTTTCTTCTCAGACAGTGCAGGAGGGTCAGTCCTCACCTCCTGCAGATCCATCAAGCCTGGCCCTGTCTTTAAGGCTGTCTTTAGACATCAAGCCATTCAAAATCGCTCCCTCTTTGTCACTTCCTTTTTGCAAGATTTTTCCCTAGAATTTCCAAGCTCTAATAATGCACATCCTGGGCCTTATTAACTCTTGGCCCACTCAGCTTCAAAGAATCACAGAATCATAGAATCACAGAATCATTAAGGTTGGAAAGGACCTCTAAGATCATCAGCCTGTGCCAGTGCTTCACAACTCTTTCAGTAAAGAATTTTTTCCTAGTATCTTATCTAAACCTCCTCTGGCACTACTTGTGGCCATTTCGTCTTGTCTTGTGACTTGAGAGACCAGCACCCATTTCAGTAAAACCTTCTTTCTGGTAATTGTAGGGAGCGATGAGGTCTTCCCTCAGCCTCCTCTTCTCTAGGCTAAACAGCTCCAGGTCCCTCACTGCTCCCTTAACTCCTGGGCTCCAGCTCCTTCCCGAGCTCTGTTCCCTTCTCTGGACACGTTCCAGCCCCTCAATGCCTTTCTTGCACTGCGGGGCCCAAAACTGAAGCCAGGATTTGAGGTGTGGCCCCACCAGTGCTGAGTACAGGGGGGTGATCTCTGTCTTATTCCTTCTGGCCACCCCATGGCTGATCCAAGCCAGGATGCTGTTGGCCTTCTTGGCTACCTGGGCCACTGCTAGCTCATGTTCAACTGCTGTGGACCAGCACTCCCAGGTCCTTTTTCACCCAGCAGCTTTCCAGCCACTTTTTCTGGAGTGTTGCCTGGGCTTGTTGTGACTGAAGTGCGGGACCTGGCACTTGGTCCAGTCTCATGACTGAAACCCCAGCAGTTCTCTCACAATATGAACACGTGGCTTCTTCCTAAATCAAAACCTCTTCCATGAGCAGAGGTTCTCCAGCCTTCATCTCAAGGGAAGTTCTGCAGTGGTATCAGCCGCTTCCCCCATTTGCTTCCGTCTACATGTAGTACAAGTACTCCCATCTGGGTTTTAGCCATCCCACGACAAACAGGCATACATGCTTGTAATTCTTCACTTTCTAGGCCACGGGAACAGGCTTACAGATAAGATATGAGCTTGCCAAGCTTGTTTCTGACCTAGAAAAGCTGTCTCTCAACTCACTACATAACTCTTCAGTGGCCTGTATGAAATGATGTTTAATGAAGCTGGCAGAGAAAGTAATGAAAGCCCCAAGGGTTTTGTTACATTAGAGCTTGCACAGCACGACTCCCCTGGAAATGTTTTCTAAAGCCAGGCTATAAAACTAAGGAGAGATGTGGCTATCTAGCAGGGAAAGAAGCATTTCTGAGATCTTCCTCGTGATCTTGAGGAAGAATATATTAGAGCTAAAAAAATGGTAGGGAATCATTGGGCCTTTTATGCGTGGAAGGCTGTAGAAGAAAGAGAAAGGGAAATGCTATATGCTCAGCTCAGCTCACACAGACCAAAACACAGCTAGGAACTACTACTCAATTTTTACTGTATGTTCCTTTTTCGTCCTCAATAGTGTTTTCACTTCCCCCAAGCCATAAGAAAACCTTACATTCTTAGTTTCCACGCAGGGGACTCTTTTCAGAGCTGTGTTACCAACTTTCACACCCAAGAATTTACCAGCTTTCAAAAGAAGACTGGAATCTGCCTCAGAGTGCCTGGGCATCTTGCTTCTGGTCTTTGTTGTGAAACGTGGCTTTGGCATATAAATAAAACTACACTTGAACCCATGCAATTTCAGGCCAAATATGGATATGACAAATCCATTTGCTGGGAAAGCTGACTGAATAATGACTGTTAATTATTGATCTGTCACAAGGTACTTAAAATATGAAAAATCATGCAAAATTAATGGAAGGACTTTAAAAACAAATTTCAAAACAAATGAACTTGAAATATGTACAAAGCAATAATGTACAGTCACACATTCTGGATAAATACAGGTCAGTGGAAAATATTCTGAACTATAAAGAATTTGGACTTTAAAATGCCAGGAAATGGAAATAATACTTTATTGATTGCTAAAAATATAGAGAGACTGTTCCAGCTTTCCTGTTAAAAACAACAATGAGCAATTGGTGGTGGCAGATGGCTGCAGTCTGGAGCTTCTTTATCTAACTGTTTCAGGGTATTAATTTCAAGCAGAAATAATGTGATACTCAAGGCAAGCGGGAAGCTATGGGAGGACTGCAGAAGGGACAGGGATGAACTCTTTTCTGGGTGACAAGGAGCCAGAGAAAGTGGAAAGAGCTGGCAGCCAAGAGTTCAGAGCAAGCAGGAACAAAGGAAATAGGTGACACTGCCTGTGGATGAAGACAGCCATGGAGAGCTTGGCCAAAAGCAGGATGGATCCCACAGAGCTGGGCGTTGCCCCTCCATGAGTCTTTCCACAAACAAACTGCAAGCAGGACTGCATGGGAATGATGGCCAGTTCATCAGCAATGCTACCTGTCAAGCATGCCCACAGAAATGACAGATCATCCCTGATGTTCACTCTACATTAATTCATGGTCAGCAAGCAACATGTCAGCTCTCTCCAAGTTCCTGCTAATATTGGACAGGCTACAAAGCAAGGCTCCTTGGGGCATGGCACTGCTTCCATACCCTAAAGGTCCTCTGTGCCTATGGAAAAGGGACTGGAGGAGAAGTCAGAGTGATCATCTTGGTTGCTTCCCATCATGCAGCAATAAAACAGCGAAGCAGAAGCAGCATAGTGCAACACAGTTTTAGTGTGTGAAACAGCACCACTCTATCTATTGGAAACCAGGGGCTGCATGACCTCTGACCGTCCAAAATGGATGCAAGATCCTGCTCTGACTTCCCTCCTCTCTGCAGCGCAAATAGAAACACCTTGGATCATCTATATAGACTCCATACTTACATGGATGAGCAGCACTAGTTTAGAAGGTGTCAATCCCTCAAAAATCACCCCTAAGATTTTGATTTCTGATGCTGCAAGGATGTACTTAAGATCAAGAACTGGAAATTATGCAATACTGTACAGCATGGTACTGGCTGGAGAATGTGGTTACAGCAGCTTAAAAGAAAAAAATAGAATTGTGTTGGCATGCCTGTCTTGAGTGGTGGGATTCAGAGTTAAAAAGAGTGATCAATAACCTCCAAAACAGATGTCGCTTATCAAACAAAGTGTAAGGTGAAAAACTAGCATAAAAAAAAAACAAGCTATAATTGTGGGCTGCGGGGCTGTATTGACAGCAGCAGTGACTCAGAGAAGGCACTAGGAGTAGTGGTAGGTGTTATGGCTCCAGGTGTGCTGGTAAGCTAACCCTGACCAGCTGGAGCCCCTACCCACACCCAGTCCCTGTAGGCCTCAGAGCCCCTATTTAAGCTCAGCCCTGGGCATTACCTCCTTTCCTAAGCTGTCTTGGAGGATTTTTGTTTCCAGTCATGGCTGTTCTGGGCTGTGGATACTCTGATCTCAGCCTGGCTTCCCAACTTGACTTCAGAGCTGTATCACCGTGTGAACTTCACTTGACCAGTTGGACTTCGAGTGGATTCTCACCATGATTTCTGGGTCTGCCCTGCCTGCCTTGCTCAGGTACTGTACATAACTGATATACTGGGGGGTTGTGCTGCTGTCTGGAGGGAGAAAGGACTTAATAGGAACTTAACGGAGTTCAGTGTGGGAAGTAGAAAGTCCTGCACGTGGGGAGGTCTGGTCTGTCGTATATGCTGGGGCGTGACTGGCTGGAATGCAGCTCTGCAGAAAAAGATCTGGGGGTCCTGCTGGACACCAAGTTGACTACGAGCAGTAATATGTGGGCTAATGGCTTGCTGGGCTGCACTGGGAAGAGAGTGGCTGGCAGGGGTAGGGAAGTAATCCTTCCCCTCTGTTCAGCAGTGCTGAGGCCATACCTGGAGCACAGTGTCCAGCTCTGTACCTCGTACAAGAGAGAGATGGAGCTACCAGAGTGAGTTCAGTGAAGTGCTGCTAAAATGATTAAAGGAATGGAGCGTTTGTTGTATGAGGAAAAGCTGAGAGCTGTGACTCCAGCCTAGAGATGTCTTGAGGAGATATCATCAAATCTTGATACTTGAGGAAAAGGTGTAAAAAAGATGGAGTTTGACTCTTTTCAGTGGGTCCTGGCGACAGGACCAGAGGCAATGGACACAAACTGAAACGCAAGAGGTTCCATCCAAACATAAGAAAACACTTTTTACTGTGGGGCTGACTGAGCGCTGGCACAGGCTGCCCGGAGAGCTTGTAAGCCTTCATCCTTGGAGATACTCAAAATTTGTCTGGACATCATCCTGGGCAACTGGCTCTTGGAGGCCCTGCTTGAGCAAGGGGGTTGGATAAGATGACATTCAGAGGTGTCTTCCAGCCTCCACAATTTGGTGGTTCTGTCCCCTGGGAGGTGTTATTGCCATTGGCTCCCCATCCTTGGGGCACGGATGCTAATTAGCAGAATGTGTTGAATATGGCTAATGAAAGCTGGCTGTTACCTTGAGCAAACTAAGCAGAAGCAAGAAAGAAACATCTTGGTACCTGGTCTTAGCACAATCACTCCTGTAATGCTGTTCCCACTTTGGCTCTGCGTGCTTTATGAAGTGTTGAAAAACTAGGGGAAGGTCAGAGTAATGAAATGAGCAGAGCGTGACGGATTGTGCTCTGCAGCAAAAGTATCAAAGCACTTAGTTTACCCTGAAAAAAAGCAGGGGGTAACTTTAGCATTGTCTGTAGCCAGCTACAAAACCACTGAAACTTGGGGCAGAAATTGGGGCAATTTCAAACCAGGAGTCAGAAACCTGTCTGGAGGTGAGTTGTAACTACTTGATCCAACAGATGGGAGATTTGGCCCAGCTGGTTTGGCTTGGAAATGAGATGGATTATGTTTCTAGTAGAAACTTTCAAACAGAGATTGCATTTGTCCTTAGAATTCCCTCCAGCTCAGTTACAGCACCAAAACAAGCAGATCAGATCTAAACAGCCCTTCTGGCCAAACCGACTGCAAAGGTGACTTTACAAATGTATTATTCTAGCATGATTTATCAGTATGTAGCAAAGAACTCCCATTCTAGCCACTAGGTCATTCCCTCAACTCTGCCAAAGCACACGCTGCAGGACTGACCTGGTTGGGATCATGTATGCCCAAAGTACTATGCTCTTTGAGCCACACAGTAAACTCAGCAATAATTCATGTCACTTTAATTGGATGCTGTAACAGCTACGGGTCCTCCTCATAAGGTTTGTGGATCAATGTTTAAAAATAATTTTCATTAAAATTATGGCATGGCAGCTAACAAAAAGAAGGGAACTTCCACAAAAGGTGTTTCTATGGCCTGAAATGAGCTTTCGGAGAGCTCATATTGCACAGCACAAGAGGCCTGAGGAGCACCTAGGGAGGAGCAATGCTGATCTGGTGAGCTATCTCTGAAACAGAATGGATGTTTTCCAAGTGCTCCATTACTTGTCTAGCAATTTTTGAGTGTTATAATCAACAGGCAGAGCTGAAAGATACTTTTTAAAACTCTCAGCAGTGCATCAAAGGTTTTATTTAAATTGCTCTTATGAAAAATTAATGAAGGCATTATCTTGCTGGGCTACAAAATGGCAGGAGTGGATCCCAGTGAGATGAAATCTTCTTAAAATACAGCTATCAAAACATTTTTGTATTAATATATCCTGGAGTGAGTCTGTGCACATGCACTTGCAGTACTGAACTAGACCAGGAGGAGGAGAATTTCATGCAAACCTACTTACAATATGGAAGAAAGACAGGACTTAACACAGCACTAGTTAAAGGGAACAGGCTGCTTATGGTCCACAAATGAAGCTGTCTCTTAAGTGAGAGGAAGTTATTCTTCCAAAGAAAGAGGTGGCACCAGCAAACAATCTAGTGGATTTTACAGGTTGCCCAGAGAACTGGTGGCTGCCCTACCTGGAGGCGTTCAAGGCCAGGCTGGATGGGGATTTGAGCACCCCAATCCAGTGGGAGGTGTCCCTGCCCATGGCAGGGGAGGTGGAATTGGATGGGCTTTGAGGTTCCTTCCAACCCAAACCATTCCATGATTCTATGACTTGCCATCTGAATTTCTGAGCTTACTAAATCAGTGACAACCTCCCTCCTTGCATGTCCCTATGGGTGTCGAGTCTCTTTGCCTGTGCTGGGTACCAGTGACTTCAGCAAGTGACTGATAGGGAATCCCACTTCAGCCCTCGGTCATGAGTAAAACTTGATTATAGTCATCCTATTCATCCAGCTCCCCTTCAGCTGTAGCTGCAGAGTTGGAAAATGCGACAGCTTTTTCATTCCCTTACCTATCACAGCTGCTTTGTGGATGGGCTGAGGGGAAGCATTTTTCCATGAAGCTCCTCTGGGTGTTGTCCACTTCTGCACTGCTCTCTCCGCAAAGAAAGCGTACTGCAGTGCTTGGGCCTGGCCTGATGTCAGCAGGATGTTAAACAGCTCTCGCTCCTTCCGAACTCCATCTGCAAAGGGCAGCTCTGTGGCAGCTCTGACTGCCTGGAAGCACAGCTCTGGAGCCAGGAACCCACGGGTCTGTTTCTTCACCTTCACAAAAGCCTCCTTGAGAAATGAGTCCATGTGGGGCAGTTTTGGAACTGGCTTCAGGCTGAGCCTGCGGGGTCCCAAGGGCTGGCCTGAGGGTAGAAAAAAATGGAGTTACAGAACAAAGCATCGATATCTGCAAGACTGCAGACTTTCACCCCTTTCTACATAGATTTTGAATGCAGTCTACCTCTGTTCATCCTAAGCACACTGCATTAGGGCTTGCGTAGCACAGTAATCAGGGTCTAGAACTGAAGTGTCTGACATTTCTCTTTAGCTTTCTGCTTGCTCTGACAATTGCAATTTTTCAAGCCCCTTCTCAGACTTCAAAAAAAGCAAGATTTCAATTTCAAAGAAGTAATTATCTCCTCCTTTTCCTCAGCTACAGAGCATCTTGACTTCTCCACTTTTCTTACTCCACAGTCCTGGCCGTCACACTCACATAATTCTTTCTATAAGTGTCAGTACTAAAGATTTTCTCCAGTATTGCTTAGTATTCTGTGCCTAGTTGACTTTGCTAGCCTGATGCACTCCAGCCAGCGTCCAGGCCCAGGCATTTATGAGAGATGGGAAATACATCCTGCCTCCAGTTCTTCCTTGACAGCAGGAGTCCCTCTATTTGCTTTGGGCCTAACCAAGAGGACGGCTCACACAGCGTGAGTTGGGGAGCAAATGAATAACAAGGCAGAGTTCATGGCTCTGTGTCAGCGAGGGGTGGATCAAGCAGCCACACAAATACATGAGGCTCATTACAGACAGAGGTTGCTATGGTGATACCTAGAAAGGATTTTAATTGAGAGAAGTTAGTTATATTTCAGATGCCAAAATCCTCGCCATCCTCTTTGGAAGTACAAACCTTGGTGCCTGCTGGGAGTTCTCTAATCTGTCCATGCTCAGGATGCCCCTATGCTCTTAATCATACAATCATTAAGGTTGGGAAAGACCTCTAAGATCATCCAGTCCAACCATCAGCTCAACACCACTGTGCCTGCTAAGCTGTGTCCTGAAGTGCCACCTCTACATGTTGAACATCTCTGGGGATTGTGACTCCTCCACCCTGGGCAGTCTGTGCCAGTGCTTCAATATTCTTTCTGTAAAAAACTTTTTCCTAATACTCAACCTAAACCTCTGCTGGTGCAACTTGAGGCCACTTCCTCTCATCCTATTGCTTTTTACTGCAGAGAAAAGACTGACGCCCACCTCACTGCAACTGCCTTTCGGGTACTTGTAGAGAGCAATAAGGTCTCTCCGAAGCCTTCTCCTCAAGACTGTGGAGGAACAAGATCAGAAATCAAGGATGTATTCCATTAATATTCCAGCATTTTCACAGAGCCTTTTGTCATCAGAGCCACATCCAGACTGTTAATTGTGTAGTGATGCTATGCACTGCCATCAAGGCTGGATGGCCAAGGGCCCCCCTCGAACAAGAACCTCATCCTGAGAAGTTCTCTGGACCATAGCAATCATTGCCCGAGCTTCTCTCATACGAGCTCTGCCATAGAGGCCTGCTTCCCTCACAGGTGGTGATATTGCATCCAGCTCCTATTTCCTCTTCCTGTGGTCCGAGTTGGGAAAGTGCCAGCACATCAGCAGGAGGCTCAAAAGTGGGAAATGATATGATGCAGGAGCCAGGAATATGGCAGCACTGCAATCATAGCTGCCCAAAGAACAAGTCCTGACTACACCTCTTCTCCAAAGACAGAGCAATGTTTGAGAAATGGAAACATGAGTGCCCGGGATGAATTAAAACACTGATTTCCTGAAATAATGGTCTCCATAGGTCAGGCTTTTAAATTAAACCTTTTAGAGAACACCAAGATGAACACTCACAGTGCAAGTAGCTTCCCTTTTAATCAAGAGTCCATAATGTTTTCACACTGAATCTGAATATAGTTTGTATCTGCCAGTATTGCAGGATTTAGCCAGGATAATGTTCCTTTATTTTGAAATCCTTTCTTTCTCCCCTCAATGTATGTTTTTAACCCAGAAATGCTCTTTATCCACAATCCTTTATTTAGGACATAAATAGCGGGTTTCATTTCATCACAAGAAAAAACCTAAGGTTTGTCCCAGAAAGCAGATCTGATGGCTAGCAGGCCAAAACTGGGCAGATCAAAGGACTTAATGCGACATCTCTGATGTGGGAAGGACTAGTAAAAAAGGAATACTACTGGGAACTACTTGTAAGCATAAATTCTGATGAGGGACAGGAGACGGTTCCTCAGAATGACAAAGAAAAGCAACTCTACTGAGGGTCCTGTTGAGCATTTCTACAGCATCTCCATGCAGCCTCTTTGCCTCTGCGATGCTAATAAGAATCAGCGGCATGCTTATGAACAAGAAAAAATGATCTGAATCCAGACCTGGGACGAAAAGATCAGTGTGGGACACTTGCAGTTTGATTTCTGAAATCCAAGCAGCAGGAACGTCATGAACAGTATCAGACATCAGTGCTGCAGGGAAGCACATCCATGCACAGGAGCAGCACTGATACCTGTTTTGTTTTACCAGGGCTTGTGGTCCAAGTGGCACAAAGAACAGATCAAAACTATAAAATTTCTATCAGCAAAAGCAGCATGTAAGTATGTAGTATTCAATACTGTGCTATTCAAAGCAAAATAACCCCAATTCATCCCCCCAGTTGTAAACGCTCAGGACATTATGGGACTCCACGTGCATAAGGCAGTGCTAGCCCAACTAGGCTGAGTTTGTGAAAATCTGACTGTGGGGCACTTTGCTTGACGTTCTGCCTAATGTAACTGAAAGCCTTTTCCCAACAGCCTCTGTTTAATGAATGCAATTTCCTAACAGCAGGGCCTGTTACTCCTTTGGGCTTTAGTAGACTTGGAAGACATGTGCTTCCTCCACAGTTACTCCTGGTGGCTAACAGTCAAACTCATCATCATCTTTCACACTGAACTAGTCTAAATTGAACTGATTTTGCTTAGCTCTTTGGTGCTTTACTGTAGAGCCATAAAACACTTTTATGCTCTGAGAAGACCATAGAAGCGTAGAATGGTTTGGGTTGAAAGGGATCTTAAAGATCATCCAGTTCCAACCCCTGTGCCACTGGATTGTGTTGCTCAAAGCCTGATCCAACCTGGCCTTGAACACCTCCAGGGATGGGGCACCCACGATTTCTCTGGGCAACCTGTGCCAGGGCCTCCTCATCCTCATAGGAAAACATTTCTTCTTCAAGATCTCATCTAAATCTCCCCTCTTTCAACTTAAAACCATTCCCCCTTGTGCTATCCCTGTACTCCCTGATAAGAAGCCCCTTCCCGGCTTTCGTGTAGGCAAGATGATACAGGTCAGCCAGCAGATGTGGTTAGATGGGGGATGATCAAAGAAGAGGAGAGCCTCAAAGAAGCAGTCTGTACAGAGAAACAGCAGCTTGGTCCTTCTCTGCCCACTGAGGAAGGCAACAGCAGGCCAGCAAGAGGTGGGCAGGGTAAGCTGCACATCACTGCCTGCCACAAGCAATTACAGCAATTTTTCAATTCTGAGATGCCATCAGGTGGACAAGTGATGTAATGCATCTTTAAATTAGTGCTGAGATTATCAAGCACACTTATTGAAAGAACATTCTCCTTGTCTCCAAGGATTTTGCTCCTGTCTACTCCTTCTAAGAAATGCCAATCTCTGAGTATCAGCTAACCTGAGGCTAAATGGGGCATTAAAACTTCTCATGGCCTTCTGCAAGGTCTAATGAGAAATTTTTCAAGCAGGAAAGAAACAGATTAACTGATGTTTCAGTATTTTCACTGTTAAAGCCTGTACTGGAAATGCCAGTAAAGCCATAGGAAAGAGTCTGAAAGCATTTTTGAAGTTTTGGAGTTGGTATATAGTGTAATGTGCAACACCTTCAATAACATTAGTCATTTTTACTGGGTTAACTGCCATGAACAATGAGAGCTCGGGACAGGTTACCTGCTGAACATCCAGCCAGGATCCTAGTAAGCTTATACAGTTTTTCGAGAAATTTTCCTTAGCAGTGACAATTTCCAATTAAGATGAAGCTACAGAAGCAGAATCTGCCAGTCATGGTAGCCGACTTAAGTTCCAAGACAGCAAGTTACACTGAGGAACACTGTGCTCAATGATTCATTCCTGAGGCTCTCCTCTAAGGCCAAGCTGGATTTCACAATTGTCAACACAAGGTCTGTCATGGAATAAGTCTGTGAAGCATACAAGACACTGATCTTTAAGAACAGCCTGTTCATTGAACTATCTTAAAAATATAGTGCACAGTCCTCCAGGACAAAGCTTAAGCTGCTTCAACTCCTAGCACAGGGGAAGCACTCCTACGAAGAAGAGCAAGCCTTGTTTGTAGTGAGCTGCAGAAGCAGCCCCACAGCTTGGAAAAGCATTGCCTACGAAGGCCATGTGAGCAAAGCAGAAAGGGTTTCCTGCTACCTTCCATGCGTCTCTATGACAGAGCTCCAAATGAACTCCTGATGGAAGTCAGTGGTCTGTTTCCAAAGATGCAAGGAGGTCAGCAGTGGAAAAATACACTGTTTTCTCTTAAGGGAACGCTCCTCATGCTGCACAAGGAATGTTCTTCTGTGTTAACTCCAGTGAATTAGATTCTGCTATTTCTAAGGTGGGGGAAAAAAAAAAATAAATCTCTATCACTCCCACCTCCACAGGCCATTTTTGTGCATAGCAGCTAAAGGATTAGGGACAGAGTCACTCACAGACTCATAGATCATTACCTTGGGCTGAGGATGTGCCAGGCCCTCCATTATTATTAGTTATTTTTGATCAGCATTTACTGATGTGCAACCAGAATACATGCAATACCAGCAGTGATCCAAAACTATCTATGGAAAAAGAGCACATACTCCCAAGAATCAGTGGAGTGCAGCAGCCTAGGGGAGGATGTAAGTTTGGATATATAATTAAGAAGCAAGAGGACCTGATATGTTCTCCAAATCCGCACTTGAATTTCTGCAGCTCTCCAGCATCTGAATTTTTCACTTCGTACAGCAGAGAACAAGTTCTGCAATTAATTCTATCTCATACGGATGCCAAAACCCAATGAATGGAACATATAAATTGGAACAAACTGGTGGGCTTTGTTCTGACTCCCTCCAGCCCTGAAATATCACCAATTATTTCTTGGCATTGCTACAATTCATTCCTCACCGATCACTTTATTTGCCAAGCGAATTACTGCTTCAACTGTGTTTTCTTCCACAACTTCATCAACCAAGCCCAGCTTCAGTGCTTCATTTGCTGAAACATGTCTTCCTGTGACAAAAAGAGAAATAAAGTGACTACAGAGGGGCATGGTGGGCAATTTCACTCCTTTCCATCTGATGAAATGACTTGTGTGCAGCTGGCTTCAAATCTGAGACACACTCATTATCAGATTCATAAAATGAATTACTAACTACATCCCTCAGATGCATCTGTGTCATTTTTTTTAGCCCACCACTAGTGGAGGCAAGAGGAATTCCAACCCAAGCGCCTACAGAGGTAAAAGAGATTCATGTTTCTTACACCAAGCTGGTAGTATGACTCAGTGCGATATTCTTATCTACGGAGCGAGGCCAAGACACATTACTTTACCTGTAGTGATTATATCCAGAGCGGCTGGTACCCCGATCAGTCGGGGTAGTCGCTGAGTGCCTTCTGCACCTGGAAGTAACCCAATGGTGACCTCTGGTAAACCCATCTGCGCCTAAAATGAAGTAAAATTCAATAACAAATCAGATTAGCAAGACTGATAATTATAAACTGAGTAGAATAGTGGAAAGGCAAGCAGACACAGTTCGCATGTTGCTCCTCCAGGAAGCTTCAAAGCCTCCACACAAACTTCATCCTTGCTTTTTGCCATGTAAGACATTTAAGATAAAAGCCCACTCAACCATTTCAAGACCTTGAGTACGAATGCACAGGAACAACAGAACATGCATCATGTAGGGGACGTTTAGATTGGATATTAGGAAAAATTTCTTTACAGAAAGAGTGGTGAAGCATTGGCACAGGCTGTCCAGGAAGTGGTGGAGTCCCCATCCCTGGTGGTGTTCAGAAAACGTGTAAAAGTGGCACTTTGGGACGTGGTTCAGTTGGCACAGGGCTGCTGGGCTGAGACGGTTGGACAGGATGAGCTTAGAGGTCTTTTCCAACCTTAATAATTCTATGACCCTTCAGTGGATGCATGTGTGTTGGCTCTGCACTGGAGGAGAGCTTCAGGGCCACCAGCATCCCCCAGACTGACATTTGTAAACGAATGCTTTCAAGCAGTTGCTACCAAATGCCGGAAGGCACTCTCTGATCTAACTGCTACCTCTTAGCTCTAATTCCTGGAAATTTAGTGAAGGAGAACCTGTACCACTTATGTACTGAACTATTCCCTCATCTTCCTTCAAACAGCTCTTGCTGCACTTGACATTTAGACAGGTTATGCCAGGGAAGCCTGGCACAGCAGGGGGGTGGGTTGCTCTGTCTTCTTTTGATCTAGTCTGTTTTTTTACCTTACTGGAAAAAAAAATGAAAAGTTTAAGGTCTGTGCTTTTCCCATGGAGCTCTTATAAGATCTGGATCATTTTAAGACCAGTATTTAAGGCACCCAGCTCAGGTGGTGTATAGGGTGATGTGGAACACCCTTCTATGCTGTTATAGCAACCCACGCTGTTGCGTCACTGCCAAAGGGAGGGGTGACCAGGTACTACTAAAAGCAGCTCACCATTCCTGAATCTTGAGGGAGGGGATTCAAGAAAAAAAATCTGATCATTCTTTAGAAGAGTCTTAAAGCTGTTTTATGGTCAGAGTGCTCCCTGAGGAACCAGAGCTCACAGGGAATCAAACTGTAAGTGCTTCATGCTAGCTGAGTTTCAACTACCTATTCAAACTAGGTCACTAGCAGAAAGAAATGCAATGTTCACAGAGCTGAGGGTTGAAAAATGAGTAGTAAAAAGGAAGTCGTGCTGCCCGAGCCAGTAAGATCAGAATATAGATAATAGCTACTGAGACCAGGGCAAATTAATATTTGGTTACTGAAGTTTCTATGCAGCCATCTTATTCTCCTAGTTACAAATAATTTTCACATTTAGAAATGACTTGAAATTAGTTATTTAGTAAGATTTATAAAGCCATGTCAAGGGGGTTGGTGTAGGGGAAGAACGTCCGAGCACCCAGACTTGCATCGCATAGCTACAACCCCCCTCCTCCTCCTCCAGGCAGATGATCCCAGGAAAGGCGTGCTGACCCACTGCTCTCTAGGAGCAGCCTCCCCCCCGGCCATGGCCATATGCACACGGCTCATGCTGCTTTCACCAGCCTCTCTAGCTCACACCATGTTACCTTCACGTGTGCAATCCGATAGTGACAGCCAAGGGCCACCTCAAGGCCTCCGCCAAAGGCAACGCCTTCAATGGCAGCCACCACAGGCTTCTTGCTCCTTTCTATGAGAGAGACGATAGGGCCCAAGGCACCACCATCTCTCTTTGAAGAAGAAAATCCTCGAATGTCAGCTCCTGAGTTAGCACAAAGAGTTGAAGATGAATTAGGTGGGAAGGCAGTGACTGAGGGCATTGCATGCACTCTTAGTAAATTTGTGGATGGCACTGAGCTGGGACGAAGTGTTGATCTGCTTGAGGGTAGGGAGGCTCTGCAGAGGGATCTGAACAGGCTGGATCAATGGGATGAGGTTCAACAAGGCCAAGTGATGAGTCCTGCACTTGGGATGCAACAACCCTGTGCAGCTACAGACTAGGGGAAGAGTGGCTGGAAAGCTGCCTGGCAGAGAAGGACCTGGGGATGTTGGTTGACTGTGACTGAACATGAGCCAGCAGTGGCCCAGGTGGCCAAGAAGGCCAACGGCATCTTGTCCTGTATCAGAAACAGCGTGGCCAGCAGGTCCAGGGAAGTGATTTTGCCCTTTTACTTGGCATTGGTGAGGCCACTCCTCGAATCCTGTGTTTAGTTTTGGGTCCCTCACTATGAGACAAACATTGAGGGGCTGGAACATGTCCAGAGAAGAGAATGGAGCTGAGGAAGGGGCTGGAGAACAAGTCTTACGAGGAGCGGCTGAAGGAACTGGGGTTGTTAAGCCTGGAGAAAAGGAGGCTGAGGGGATACCTCATCACTGCCTGCAACTGCCTGAAAAGGGGCTGTAGTGACGCGAGTGTTGGTCTCTTCAGCCAAATAACAGACAATAGGATGAGAGGAAATGGTCTCAAGTTGTTCCACGGGAGGTTCAGATTGGACATCAGGAAAAATTTCTTCACTGAAAGGGTTATTGGACACTGGCAGAGGCTGCCCAGGAAGGTGGTTGAGTCACCATCCCTGGGGCTGTTTAAAAGAGGGTAGATGAAGTGCTCAGGGATCTGGTTTAGTAGTGGACAGGTAAGGTTGGATTTGATGATCTCAAAGATCTTTTCCAACCTGGTACTTCTATGATTCTACGAATGGAATGGTCCTTCTGCCTGTGCTTTGGAACATAGCTGCTCACAGACAATGAAGTCCTTGCAGAGCAGGCTGCTGGCAGGAGAGTGGTTAACAGGAATAGGCCTCTTTGGGGATTACTTTCAAGAAACCCTGGCTCCTTGAGCCAATTCAGATTGCTCAGAGGAAGGCTAAGTACAGAAATACATTATAACTGTAACAATCGTGCATTTACTACAGAAGTTTGCAGACACACGTGGTTTAGTTTGAAAGAAACACAACAATTAAGCGTATGTTACAACTAAGAATCAATGTAGAGCTCTACAGAAATTCCCCTAGCTTCCCAGATTTCTACAACTGGAGAAGGTATGTTATTCACGCCTGCCCCACCCCAGTTATGTCCCATACACCGGACCACTTGGTGGGCCAGGGATTTTACACGTCAAAGGCACAGAGAGTACGGAGGCACCAGCATGTCAGGGGGATGAGCAGCTGCCCCCCATTTCAGCATGAACATTCCATCTTGTTTTTGGCCTGGACAGTCCAATTTGTCATATGTCCCATGTCAAGATAGCAGAACAGCAAAAGCCCACTGTCTTGTGGCTGCTTCACTGACTTTCATCAGCAGTGTTATGAGGCAGAGAAAATTCAGACATGGTACATGGAAAGAATTTTCTCTTTTGCCTTTACTGTTTAAAGAAAAATGTCTCACCTGCACTGAATTTCCCATTGTCACCACAAATCATAATGGCTTTCACGGAAGGATCTGCATCCGCTTTCTTCAGTCCATCCTCTAATGCCCGGAGAACCGGCAAACTGAAATAAGTTAGAGATTCAGTGAGTCACATTACGTCCCCAAGAGGTCTGTGTTACGAAAACCAATGCCAAGCGCCCCAGTGAAAATGAGCTATAAGCCCAAGCAGGTCTATCTTTCAGCCTCTCTTCCACCACTGCCTCTCTGGATGAATCCGTTCTCCCTCTTGCTTCAAGGGCAAGTGCCAAAATCCAACAAGCTTATAACTGCTGCCCTGTCACTCACTGCCTGGAGAGTCTTATTGTGGCTACGATATTGCTGTTTCCAAAGTGAGCAGCACAGGGAGATATTCTTTTGAAAATGCCTTTATGAATTAAACATTCAGATTTTTAGGAAAACAGTTTAGCATAATTTAAATGTCATTAATGTTAAGCCACTGACAATCTAAGAACTTCTCAAAAGGGGAAATGAGCTCCAGGGATAAAAAACCTCTCTTTCAAATACCTGAAACAGAGTTCATACTGTGCTGATAATTAGAGCGCTTTCACCTTGCCAAGATCTGCACACAGGTCCAGATTTAAACCTGTGTGGGATCCCGTCAAAGTGAATTTGAGCTTAAAACACTAAGTAGAATTTCTTCTTTTGTCTCATCTGAACACATTTCCACAAACAGAAGCAGTAAATGTGGCCAGCAAAGAATTAATCAAGAACTTCAAAACAGAACAGTAAAATTCTAAATAGCATATTTACAAATCAGATATTTGAAAAACACCTGGCCTGGCTGTATGCCCGCTTGGCATCTGACACGTAGGAGTAAATTGTGTGTGTGTGGGCATGGAGAGTAAAGTCTGCTTTAGAGGACAGCAATAGTAGGTAAAAATAGAAGCATTAACATTTAATTAATATAAATATTAACACAAATTGTGTGTGTGTGTATAATTTAGATGCTAAAATACATTTGTATATGTGCACTTGTAAGTATATAAGTGTACATATAGTTTGTGAGACAGGCTTTTCTGTGTGCATGTGTATATGTAGATGATGCCTCCAATTCAGAAAGTCTGAGCCACAATGGTTGGAGGCTGGAGCAACACTCAAAGGAGTATCGGACATGCCCACCCATCCCATATAAATACAGTTTCTGGTCCTGGACCTTCTCCAAACTGCCAGCTGTTTCACATGTGAGCTTGGCTGATGTCAGGTGGAGGAGTGTGAGTTGAAAAGAACTGAGAGAACCATAGAATCATGGAATGATTTGGGTTGGGAAGAACCTCAAAGCCCATCCAGTTCCAACCCCCCTGCCATAGGCAGGGTCACCTCCCACTGGATCAGGTTGCTCCAAGCCCGATCCAGCTCGGCCTTGAACATCTCTAGGGATGGAGCAGCCATGACTCCTCCCGGCAACCTGAGCCAGTGCCTCCCCACCTTAAAGGCCTGATGCAGACTCAGTTTGTGCATGGTTTTCAATACATTTGAGGGCATTTCACTTAAAAAGACAGCTTGCCATAAAGGAGATGAAAAAAAGGATCACCGTGTAATGCTTCTTGCTGCGCCCAGGGCAGGATATCACATTTATATAAGGCAGCAGCTTGCAGCACTGAAGTGGTAAAGACTGAAAAGGCAAACTAGGGGAGCAGACACAGTGCTGTAAGCCAACTGTGTGATTCCCACCAGCCAACCTCTGCATGCTCCTCCTTCCAAACCATCAGTTCAGAGAAGCTCTTAGCAAAGCCTATGAATCTGGGCTGTTGCTGAGCAGAGAGTTGGGGTCTGTCTAAGGGGTCTCCAAGAGGGGCTGCTGCCTGAATAAGGCTCTGCTACCCAGAAGGGCCAGTGAGAGCCCTGAAACCTGGCAAGCACAGACTGGGAAACGTGTTGGTTTTGGAGACAGAACAGCTGGTTATGTACCGATCGCCTCATCCAGACTTCAAAGGCAACTCTGACATTAATGATGGTTCTGAAAGCTGAAAATTAAAATGAGAATAAATTGGTGATGACAAAGAAAAACTATCAGGTGACTCTGCAAAGGTCCTTCCAGCGTGCATAGTTCCATGTAGCAGAACGTGACAGCCTTGCCAATTTTAATAGATTATTTCATATTATGTAAGAAAAAATATGTAATAAAATTGGGGTTTATCTCACTCCCTTTGGAATATCAAGTGCTACAGCTGCTGCTATTTGAGGAGGACCCACAGGCTGCACCCAGTGCTCGCTGCTCTCAGAAGTCGAGTTTTACGTCACTGGAGAGTCAGGCCACAGAAATACCAAATTCACTTTGTGCTGGAAGATTAAATCATAGAATAGTTTGGGTTTGGAAGGGACCTTAAAGATCATCTAGTTCTAACGCCCCTGCCATGGGCAGGGAAAACCTTTATGAAATGTCATAACACTTTACAAATCATGGTGCAAAAAACGGCAAAAACTGTGTACTAGGATTCCAAACAAACGTTAAATTATGGATTTGAAAATATTGTGTAGAAAAACGGCATGATTCTTTCTCAGGAGCAGGAAAGAAGCAATCAAAGCGTTTCTGTGTCTCCAACAGGCACGTGATCAGCAGATGCAAAATGCCCCAGCAAAGGTTTGCCTGCATTAAACAGAAAGGTTCAGGATTTTATGTAGGAAATGAGTTACAAGTGCTTAGCACTTACAACATTCTCCTACCAGAAGCAAAATTAATCATCAAGGCTGCCACAAAATCATAGTTCTACACCTACATGACCTGTATTGAACCAAGAGAAATTATTTTTGCTCTTGCATAAATATTTCTTCTCCTTCCATGCAATTTTTTCCTAGTGGGAGTATTTTTTTGTTTGTGGGATAAAAAAAAAGAAATATCAGGCTCATTGCAGTTTCTTGCTTTTCTAAGATGGAGTGGGAAGTTTGCCTCGGGATATGTTACAGTCCAACACAGAGGCTGCCTTGCTTTGTAACTCGTATATCATCACTAGTACTAAAAGATGTAATTTTTGATGAAAGCATTGTAGTAAAATGTACAATAGCAAAATGACAAAAATACTCAAGAGTATCACAACTTCAAACAGCCAGAGCATTAAGGAAACAAAAAGTCATCATAATTTGCACAAGTTCTTCATTACTGTGACACTGCCATTCATTTAACGGTAACAATGCAAAAATTTACGCCGTGCATTCCAATCAACACTTAATCCCATGCTGCGCAGTCAGCTCCACCACGTGTGCAATTTTGACAGCAAGAGAAGTGATTCTGCCAAGATGATTCAGCATCCCAGGTTTCAGAAACACACAGCAGGTGCTGTTAAAGAACACATGCGCACCAGGGGAAGAGAATATTCGTGGAGGTCACCATGCCAGCTTACCTCTCCTTGGCATAAACTCATTGCAGTGATGATGTGCTGGATTTGTAACAAGGGTTTATTGTTTACCTTAATAATTGCAGATTTTAGCTAGCGTTTGTGAATGGGGACTTAAGTCTTCAAAAAAAAAGAAAAAAAAAAAAAGAGAAAGAAAAGTAGTTTAAGGATCTCCTGAAAATTGACTCAGTCACCTTTAAAGGAGCAAGACCCAAATCCAGCAGCAGAAAATGCTGTTTATGGAGAACATGCAGGTCTGGTCCTTCGCCCTTGCACTTCCCCCAGCATCCACAGTCCCTGCACAGGGGATGTTGCTATGCATGTCTACACACGTTCTTTTTAGCACCCCTTTTATACACCTGCTGTCCGTGAATTTGCCTAACCCCTTTCTGATCCTCGGATCCATCTGCCTCCACAGACTCCTGCAGCAGCAGGCTCTCTAGTATCTATTTTAAAGCAATCTCCTAGTTCAATCAAATGCCCCTAATTCAGCTGTTGCAGGATTTCAGAATTTATTTCCTTTCTTTACAATTTCATAAACCTTGACCACCTTCTCCAACAGTCTTTTTCTCTCTTTTTCTGTCCCTTTCTGGATCACCCCTTACCCTCCTGCAAATGCAAAATCGAGAACTACACACAATTCAGATGTTTTACATTGCAGAAAAGTCATGCACTCTGCTTTGTTTTCTACAGACATCCTGATGGTACCCAGTGTTTTGTGGGCCTCCTGGGCTGCGCCAGCACATCAAGCTGATGATTTCACAGAACTGCCCAAGGTAAGAATCCCTTCCATGAGCTGTAACTGCTAGTTCTGAGGTCAGCATGCTGTAAGCTTGTCCTGGGTTGTATATTTTAATCTAAGGAACGTTTTGCTATTGTTTTTTAGTATGCCTTGATCTACTCTATTTTTCTTTAGTCCTAATTTCCAGTTTGCATCTCTCCTGTCATGTTTTATGGGCTTTCTTGGTCTCCACATTTCAGTCAGCTTTCCACTTCTTAAAATCCCCAAACTTTTCCTTTTTCATCAAGCCATGCAGGCTTTTACTGGATCACTTGGTGGCTGAAGAGTCTTACCTGGGCTTCTAGGAATGTTAAAAAACCAAAATCTCAAGCCCGAACAACAACAATCCAGCCTCCACTCTTGATTCAGTCTTATTACCTTCACTTCTGAGGATGGAGACGGGACAATCAGTTACCTTTGGTCTGACAGAGCTGTACCCTGTGGGCACGGAGGGGCAGAGTAAAGGGCAGCAGAGGCAGGGGCCAGTCCTGAAGAGGCTGTTGTGCAGGTGAATGTGGTTGCTGATCAAAATCAGGAGGCAGCTTTGGGTTTTCTGAAGTGCTTTGCAAAAGAGGCAGGCTTAAGGTTCCTTAAGCATTTATCTGTGTTTTGTTTTTGTGGTAAGGATGGCAGGTTTACTGTGGGCACAGACTGAAAGTTTTCTTAGGCTGGTCTTGGTACAGGAGGTCCAAGGGATGTCTTGCACCCTGCAGCTCTGGCAGTCCTGCATGTCAAGTCCATCTAACCTCATTAGGTCATTCCAAGTTTGTTTTCTCATGACTCATTTTCTGTCCACATGAAAATAACCTCAGGCTGCTTTTCAATGTATTGCAACAAACCAGCGAGCACTGCCCGTCACTGCAGAGCAACTCAGCTTGCTACAGCAGGCTGTGTTTCCTATTCATGCTCTAACTTGCCTCCTTCAGCTCCTTTTAAACCAACCTCCTGGTTCACAAGATTGCAGTGCGTTCTTTTGGCTTGTGAATACACACTGAATAGACACCAGACTCGTTACAGAACAGCTCTTCAGCTACAGCAGCTTAAAAATGGTCTCTGTGCCACTCGGAACTAGAGGAACTAAACCACACACCTTATTGCAAATGATGTAAAGTCAAAAAGCACGTGTGTTCTTTCCAAAACACATGGAAAGCTAAAATGCCAGGGGCTCCTACAGACTGGTGTTTGACTCGGTTTTTCACTGGCTTGGGTCTGAGATCACTTGGGGCCTTTCTTGACCAAGATCAGTATCCAGAGGTGAATTCCGTACTCATTTTTACAAGGCAAATGAGCTGCCTTAGCTTCTGAGAGCCTTGGCTGTGGTTTAATCCCGGTGCCAGCTCTTCTTCTTGAACCATGTCTGCATCCACAAAACCCTTTGCCCTGAGCTCGCGCCCTCTTGGCTGCACAGGGACTTGGCTCGAGGGACGGAATGCCTGGAGCAGGTGCGGAGCCGAGAGGCAATGCTGCCTTTCACCTGTGAGCTCCCAAGCACAGGGTGAAAGGGCAGAACTGCTAATGTTTGGGGAAGGGAAACGCACGCAGGTTTGAAACAGCTTCCAGGGGAGCAGAGAGCGAGTATGGACCGCTGAGACCGACAGCGCTAAGAAGAGCCCTAGTAGTGAAGGAAAATGGAAAAGCAGAGGAAGGCAAGGAGAGGATCCAAGGGCTGGACAGGCTGGGCGAGCTGAGGCTGTTCAGCCTGTAAAAGAGAAGGCTGTGAGGAGACCTTAGAGCAGCTTCCAGCACTGACAGGAGCTCCAGGAGAGCTGTGGAGGGGCTCTTGATCAGGGAGGGCAGGGATAGGACGAGGGGAAGGATTTTCAGCTGAAGGAACGGAGATTGAGAATGAGAGTTTAGGCAGGGCGCTGAGGTTCCCTGGCTGCCCCGTCCCTGGAGGCGCTCAAGGCCAGGCTGGATGGGGCTCGACGCAACCGGGTCCAGCGGGAGGTGTCCCTGCCGGTAGTTTTAAAGATCCCTTTCCACCCGAAGCATGGGGCGCCCCGGGCAGCGGAGCACCCCGGGGCAGCGGAGCACCCCGGGACAGCGGAGCCGCTCCGCTCCCGTTACCTGAGCGCGTTGACGGGCGGGTTGCACAGCCGGATGGCGGCCACGGCCCCCGCTCGCCGCTGCGCCATGGCGGCACTCTCGGCGCCCGCTCCCTGCGCGGCCCCAGCTCCGCCCGGCCGGGCGGGGACAGCGGGGCCCGTCCGAGGCGCGGAGCCGCAGGGGCGGAGGGTGGAGGGGCGCTCGGAGGCGGGCAGGGGCGGCACCCAGCCCGGGGAGCGAGGGTTTGTGCTCCTCGAGCGAGGTGTGGGCTCCGTGGCTGAGGGAGCGGGAGCAGAGCTCTGCGGGGAGGGGGAGTGTGGATCGAAAAGAACTGAGGGAGCCACAGAATCATGGAATGGTTTGGTTGGAAGGGGCCTTAAAGCCCATCCAGCCCCACACATTTTTCCTTTCAAACATTGCTTTTCCAGATGTTGATCGTTCTTTGGAGATGATAACAAGTCTTACGAGGAGCGGCTGAGAGAGCTGGGGTTGTTTAGCCTGGAGAAGAGGAGGCTGAGGGGAGACCTTATTGCTCTCTACAACTGCCTGAAAGGAGGTTGTGGAGAGGAGGGAGCTGGGCTCTTCTCCCAAGTGACAGGGGACAGGACAAGAGGGAATGGCCTCAAGCTCCGTGCAGGGGAGGGTTCAGGACTGGACTATCAGAAAAAAATTCTTCACAGTAAGAGTCATCGGGCACTGGAACAGCTGCCCAGGGAGGGGGTCGAGTCGCCTTCCGTGGAGGTGTTTAAGGAACGGGTGGATGAAGTGCTGAGGGACATGGTTTAGGGAGTGTTAGGAATGGTTGGACACGATGATCCAGTGGGTCCTTTCCAACCTGGTGATTCTGTGATAACGTCTTGTGTGAAGGGTGATGTGCTGAACAGATGTGTCTTCGTCCGTAATCTCCTCTGTTCATAGGCTTTCCCTGTCTCAAATGCGAAGTCAAGCAGAGAGCTGGAGCTGTTTGACTGTTGTGAAGTTCATGATGCCATTAAAATTAGTCCTTGGAAAGTAATAGACTGTACATAAGTACATATGTACATAATTTATACATATACATGTAAGTGGGAAAGAGATTCTGTAACCAGCACAGGGTTGGTGGAGGTCAGCCCCTCACGTTGCCTGATGATTGCTTCCTAAAACTCCAAAGTGAGTCTTAAGAGAGTTTATTTGCTGACGTTTTCGGTATCAGTTGGCTTAAAACTCTGCGACAGGCTGAGCCCAGGGGTTGTTTTTGTGTTTTTGTTTTTTTTTTTTTGTAATTAATACAGGGCAGCTGATGAAGTGAGGATGCGGGAAGCTCTGCCGTGTTATAAAATCCGCATTACAAAACTATGAGTTTGTAAAAAAAAAAAGAAATGTACAAAGAACTGAAGTAGTTTCCAGAATTAACAAATGTATCTTTTGCACTAAAATTTAATTTAAGGAAGAGAAAATGCCTGGACTTTGAAGAACAGCTGACTTTTTGGCTGGATCTGTTGGTGCCCGGTTGTTCTGCCCTGCCACCGCCCTTGTTCAGGCAGCAATCCAGGAAACCTGATGAGGATGCTTCAGGAGCATCTGCTCACAGTGCTGGGAGAGAGACACATCAGAGCCACTCCCAGACCAGGGTAAGTCTGCCGGTGACTCTCCCAAACCCCAGCAACCACACATGTTTCTCCCACCTATGGGTGTGTAAGGAGGCCTCCCTTTCCCTGTGGGCTGTAGGTATTGGCTCTGCCTGTGGGAAGGGTGCCGTTTATCCCAATTAGCTGCTAGTGAGAAGTTAACTTTGCTCCAAATGTTTATATAGCTCTGCAATCTCCTTTTGATCTCTCTTGGCCTTCAAAGTCAGCCACAGAATGGCTGCAGCTCCTTCCCCTGGTCTGAAATAGGGACAGATCATTTTAGAACTGGATTTCTGTGTACGGGAAGGTCTGTGTGAATATCTTGTCTTCACTCACAGCAACTGATGCTTTTACTGTTATCGCTGGTATGGTGCATCATGGCAGCTCTTCTGTCATTTATTAAGTAACTTAGGAAAAAGACCCAAACCCAGCACTAATATTCTGCAATTTGCCTGTAAAGCAGTGTGTTTGGGGAGTTTATAATGCTGTAAACTATGCCTTCGATGGCTGACCGATCGGTTGTATTTTTATTAACCAGAATGAAATCAAAGATCGCTCTGAGTTGAATTTCCTGTTTATGATTTACAGATTGGCTTTACCTGTCCTTTAATAACATAGCTGCTGTAGTAGTGACAATACAGGAGCCTTCTGAGCATGAATAAACACTGACACAAACGCTTCTTGGGAAGAGAAAAGCTCTGTGACTCTACAGAGTCATGGAAGGGGTCCGGTAGATGTTTAAGGTTCATTATTGTGAGCTTTGTGCTTGTCTTTTCTTTTTTTTCCCCTCTTAAAGATAAACAGAGTTTGGTAGTAAGAAGCGGAAGTGCATTGAAGTGTACAGAGCAGAGGACATTGAAGTCTTCAGACTTCAGTCTTTGTCCTGTGCCGAGTTGTACAAGGCCCAAGTTCAAGGACCTGAATATCAATGCAACTCCCAGAGCAGAGGAGGAGAAGAATGCATGGGCAGGAACCCAGTTTAGGGTTCTTCGGTTCTTGCTGTTTTTTTTCTCTCACAGCAGCCTGATCCAAGGCAACGCGGCTCGGCTCTGCCACAACTGGTCTGGAGCACAGGCAGCCGAGGCCGCAGAGCCTGTTGGTGCACTTAACCTTGACAAAATGGAATCAAGAAGGTCAAGTTTCTTTCTGTAAGCTTTTGAGAACTTCACCCAAAGCTTGTACAGGTCTCCAGTGCTTCTATTTCTAAAGCTGTTCTGTGAGGAGTAGGGTTCTTCCCTGCAGAGTACCTTGACAGTTCATCACAGAGCACAAGGCACAGTGGCCACTTTCTCTAGCCCTAGAACTTCCAGAAGAAAAGATACTTTTTTTATGGAAAGAAATACAGCTCAAGTTGCATATCTAAAATTGCTCACCTCTTCATCCTCTGCTAGGGGACTCTGTGGCAGGTGATGCCATTGCAGAAGTAAACTGCGATTATGGTAGGGGCTTCATTTGTGTGTGGAAGTTTGAGTAGCAATGCAATGCTCTCTTTACACAGGACAAGGCCGGTGGTGAGGTCAGTTGTAGATATTCCTCTGGGGGTTGTTTGTCGTCTCTCTGATTACCAGTCTTTTTGACTATGCAGCAGGGGATTGTGCTCACAAAATATACCTGGTGTCTGTTCCAGCTCTGGGGAAAGGAAAAGCTTCTCAAAGGGGAATATCAAAGCCTGAGATTTGATACTGCAGGCAGAGAGGATCCTGCTGGAGAGAAGCAGGCTTGCGCAGCAGGGTTGGGTGCCCTGGAGCAGGATGTTGAACGGCTTTTGGGGTTTGCTGAACTAGTGTGCCTGGCTCTGGGTAGGATCTGTTATCCCAGGGAGCAAATGTGACTTTGCAGTGCTTGAGCAAGAGGTGGTGGGGAGGTGGGTGAGTGCGTCTCAACTCCCTCTTCCACAGAAACTCCTATCTGGGGCTTCTAGGGGAGAGGGGCTGGATGACAAGGTCAGAGTGGGTGCACAAGCATGTGGAACTGATGGAAATCTGACATCTTGTCTGGGTGCACAGGTTTCCATGAGGTATGGCCATAGGAACCTCCTGTCCTGTCAGCAGCCCTCTTGTGGTGACACTTTGTGCCTGACCACCCCCACTGCTGCTTTGCTGACCCCCCAGCATGTGTGTTGGTAAAAGAGAAGGAAGGTTGCTTCTGCCTGAGCTGGAACAACACGAGTCTGTCAAGTGTCCTACAGCCTCCTAGGATCTTCAGCTTTGTTCAGGAAGGGCTGAGTTATACAAACAAGTGCTTTATTTATAGGAGGTTTGGATTAATTTTTATTCTAGTATATAATTGCTGCAATGTACTTCAGAAGATGCAGCTTGATTTGCTATAAACTCATTCACGTGGAACAAAAATTCCAAAACGTGTCCATTCCTGACTGAGGAGACTTTTGACAAGGAGGGTCTGCAGTGATGTTCCAGGTGTAAGAGTAGAGTATTTCAGCTGACACTATCTCTGAAGAATACAACTGGTCTAGCTAGCTCATACAATCCAGGCTGAGGTTTTGTGGTAAAACCTGTGGTCACAGTGCTGAGAGGGGTAGGAGCTCTAAAAATTTATTTGTTTTTGATAGCAGCTGCTCTAAGCATCACGCTTGAATTACACCCTGCTGCTGAAATGATGGCTCAGAGGGTCAGCTGAACTTATCAACAATTGTCTTCTGCTTTCCTTTTTACAGCCATGACACTCTGGCTTTAAAAACAATTATTTGATGTAAAAAGAATGGTTGATCTCCTCACCTTTATAGTCCTTTGTCTTGTACACTGTTCTCTCTGATCTTGGCTAATACCTTCCTCTCTGGTAAAAAATATTGGTAAACATCTGACCATAAAATAATTTTCAAAGATGCCTTTGGTTCTAAGTGACCTTCTCTGCTAACAGTGAGGCCCTTTTCTATGCCATCTCCAAATCCAGCCTTCCAGAGCCTCAGTGAGCTGGAGTTTGTCACCTCAGGGCTGCTACGAAGGACTCTTTGAAAGGCACAGCTGGAGTAAGAGTGGTAACTCCATGAACACAACAAGGCACACTGGGCTGCAAAGTATCCCTTCATTCTGGAGTTTAAATTTCTGCTGAAGAGTCTCTGTGTTTTAACAATGGAGATTGTTTTATCTTGATGCAGTAAAGGCATGTTTAAAACCTTCTTTCTGGATATCCCTTGAAGTTTTGTCTCTTGTTCTGTCTTCTAGACCAAGGCTGGGCATAATTAAACGTGTAATTGAATTGTCACTGTTAATATCTACTTAAAAACAGAGCTGTAGGTGGAGAACAGGTGTGTATCCAGCACAGGTGTGTCTCTTTTAGTTAGTTAGTTTGTGTGTGTGTGTCTGCATGTCAAGCAAGACAATGATTTGTCTTATTGAGGCTTTCCTCTGCTCCTTGGCTTCTTGAAACCAAGAGTCACCCCTCTAAAACCATCCCCTCCATCAGGTCTGTAATATGTACACACATATATATGTATTTCAACACCAGACCTGCAAAGACAAAAGACCGTTGACAGTTTTGCACGCATAAAGCTGGTCTAACGGATTTGTTAGCAGTGTCCAAACCCCCAGCATTTCCCATTAAGCGAGTGTCCTATTTAGCATTTGATTTCCTCTGGACTACTCTGCGTATTTCACCTGTAAATTGTCTTAAACATAAAATAACATTTCATATGGAGGTTCTGGAGTTCTCTCTGCTAGAACAAAGTATCTGTCAGTTCTTTTTAATAATCCAAGCCTATTTAATGATTTTTAAGCTCCGATATTTGCATGGTTTCAAAGCAACACCTCCTGGCAAGCCATGGTATTGCTTGTGGAAGCAGAGAGGCCCTCTTTGAGTGATACAGGACAAAACAGCTAGACAGTGGAGTGATCTGCAGCCAGAACCCCTCCTTGCATAGCGTGCAAATCGCAGTGTGAGCCACATGGCTGTTGTGACTGAGGACGCAGAGTTCTTTAGCCTGGAGAAAAGGAGGCTGAGGGGAGACCTCATTGCTGTCTACAACTGCCTGAAAGGAGGGCATAGCGAGGTGGGTGCTGGTCTCTTTGCCCAAGTAAAAAGCAATAGGACAAGAGAAAAAGGCCTCAAGTTGTGCCAGGATTGTGTTCAGATTAGACATTCAGAATAATTTCTTCACTGAAAAGGTTCTCAAGCACTGGCAGAGTCTGCCCAGGGAGGTGGTGGAGTCACCATCCCTGGGCGGGTATTTAAAAGATGGGTAGACAATGTGCTCAGTGACCTGGTTTAGTAGTGGACAGGTATGGTTGGACTCGATCTCAAAGGTGTTTTCCAACTAAATAATTCTATGGTTTTATGAGTTCTGTTAGGGAAGAAATGAAATTGAGGAGCAAATTTGAGAGATCTTTAGAATGAGAACAAACATAAGCGCTTCCTGCAGTCATACAGGTACTGCTGCCTTTTTTGTTGGTTTATCCTACATGTGGTTGTTCGCAGCGGACAATATGACCAAAAGCAATGTAGGACTTCAACTGTGGAGCTAGCGAACAAAGGATGCTTGCCATCATCCCCATGAATGGTAACATGGACATCAGTGTTCATGTTAATTTACTCGCCTCTCTATCCCAGCGTAAAACTGACTGGCAGAAAAGAGCAGCGTGAATGGAGATTCAGAACGCTTTCAGAAAGCTTCATTAACGTTCTGCTTATCACATACCATGAGTGCTGAAGCAATGTGGCTGTCCTTAGGAGCAACTGAAAGAGAGACTGGGAAGCATCTCAGAAAGCTACTAAAGAACAAGATTGCAGTCCCCTATTCACTGCATCTACTTGCAGTTTAAGGTAGTATTAGCATCAACATGAAATAATCCAACACCTTGGAATAATTTAATAATCCAGGCTAGATGGGGCTTTGAGCAACCTGATCTGGTGGGAGGTGTCCCTGCCCATGGCTGGGGGTTGGAACTGGATGAGCTTCAAGGGCCTTTCCAACCTAAACCATTTGGTGATTCTATGAATCAGACATGAAGAACACTAGCATCCGGGACCAGTGTTCTCTAACATCTTTTTCGCAGATATGGACAGTGGGATTAGGTTGCACCCTCAGCAAGTCTGCTGATGACACCAAGCTCTGTGGCATGGTCAACATGCTGGAGGGATGGGATGCCATTCAGGGGGACCTTAGCAGGTGGGAGAAGTGGCCTGTGTGAACTTCATTAAGTTCAACAGGGCCAAGTACAAAGTCCTGCAACTCAGTTGCGGCAATCCCAAGCACAAATGCAGGCTGGGCAGAAAATGGATTGAGAGCAGCCCTGAAGAGAAGGATTTAGGTGATGGTGGATGAGAAGCTCAACATGAGCTGGCAATGTGTGCTCGCAGCCCAGCAAGCCAACCATATCCTGGGCTGCATCCAAAGCAGTGGGGCCAGCAGGGCGAGGGAGGGGATTCTGTCCCGCTGCTCTGGTGAGACCTCACCTGGAGTCCTGAGTTCAGCTCTGGAGTCCTCAGCATGGGAAGGATGGATTGGTTGGAGCAGGTCCAGAGGAGGCCACAAAGATAATCCGAGTACCTCCTGGAGTACCTCCTGTATGCGGACAGGCCAAGTTTTCAGCTGAAAGAGGGGAGAGTGAGATGAGATCTTGGGAAGAAATATTTTCCTGTGAGGGTGGGGAAGCCCTGGCCCAGGTTGCCCAGAGAAGTCACAGATGCCCCATCCCTGGAGGTGTTCAAGGCCAGGTTGGATGGGGCTTTTGGGCAGCCCGATCCAGTGGCACAGAGCCTGGAACATCTTTTAAAATCCTGTCCAACCCAAACCATTCTATGATCTTCTCAGAGCATAAAAGCACCAATGGTTTGCCCCGAAGAGCCAAGCAAAAATCAGTTCAATTTGGACTGGTTTAGGCTCCACAGATGGTAAACTCTGTGTGGAAAGATGATGATGAGTTTCTGACTGTTAGCCACCAGGAGTAACTGTGGAGGAAGCACACGTCTTCCAAGATTCCTAAGGCCCGAAGGAGTAACAGACCCTCTGTGAGGAAATGGCATGCTTTAAAAGGAGGCTGTTGGGAAAAGGCTTTCAATTACAGCTGCAAGGGCCTCTAGTGCCTCATCTCCAGGAAGATGTAAAATGTAAAGGCACTTTAATCTCTCTCTGCGCTGCCACCTTCTTTAGGCAGAAGGTCAAGCAAAGTGCCCCTTTGCCACAGCCAGAGTTTGTGAAAGGATGACACGAGCTGAACTTGTCTCTGGCAGGCTGAGACCCTGTGAGACTGGGGAGCAGGGGCCCAGTTCCAGCTTTGTTGCTCAGAAAGTCACAAGCAGTTCCCTGCACCAGCAAAGCTGCGTTTGCACTGCCTCGTGCACGTGGAGTCCCATAATGTCCTGAGCATTTACAACTTGGGGATGAATTTTTGTTTTGCTTTGAATAGCACAGTATTAAATACTACATACTTACATGTTGCTTTTGCAGATAGAAGTTTTATAGTCTTGATGTGTCCTTTTACCAGGGCTTATGGTCCAAGTGGCACAAACAAAGCAAGGTATCGGTGCTGCTCTTGTGCATGGATGTGCTTCCCTGCAGCACTGATGTCCGATACTGTTCATCACATTCCTGCTGCTTGGATTTCAGACATCAAACTGCAAGTGTCCCACACTGATCTCTTCTACCCAGATCTGCATTCAGATCATGTTCTCTTGTCCATAAGCATGCTCCTGATTCTTATTAGCATCGCAGAAGCAAAGATGCTGCATGGGGATGCTGTAGAAAAGCAGAACCGATACACCTCACAGCTAAATGGGGGGGAAATAAATAGTCAGAGGAAGTCGTGCTGCCTGAGCCAGCAAGATAGAGCCATCCACACCAGAATATAGGTAGCTACTACTGAGACCTAGGCAAAAAAATCTTCATCAATACACCTCCTCTGCCTGTTTAGCTAAGCAAGGAAGCGAGGTGTTACTAGGACAGAAGTGTTTTCAGTCTTTGCACACGCAGAGCTCTCCTGGGTTTAGGGTCTGTTTGGAAGACTTCAAAGACACTTGGATGATGTGTTTAACAACCATGCTTTAAAATGCACGTCCCTGCAGCCCAGTGCCAACCAGTACAATTCTACCCTTGGTGTCAAGGCAATTCACCTGTGGGGTGAACTGTTTTGTGGCGTAGAAACACACATTGATTTTGCAGCTCACAGCAACACCTGGGTCTCTTCTGATTGTTCTGTTTAAAAAAAAAAACACAGACCTTAAAACTCATGGGAAAAAATGACAGGGCACCCCACACCATGACAGAAGACTGTACAAAGCAAATCCAAGGGGCATAACTGGAATCCTCTGCCTCTGAGCTACCAGTATAAAAGCACAGAGGGCTGGCTGCAGGACAAAAGGTATCCATCACTGACATTAGACAAAGCAAAAAAGACAGTGTGTCTTCTGGTGGTTTTGAACCACAAACAGAGAACCATGCAGCACATGCTCTTCCAGGCAGTAAATCTGCACGCGTTCAGAATGACCAGTCAATACAAAGATTCCATCCTCCATTTCACCATGAAACTCTACAGGTCAGACAATTTGGCAACAAGCCAGACTCGCAGCTTACCAGGTCTTCAGTATGAAACACCAGTTCACATAATATGCATATATTTTTGATTCTTACATGGGGCAGAAGGCTCAAAGAACAAAAAGCAATTAAAAATATATCTGTTTTATTTACCAGTTTTCTAAAAAGCAAAGTCATAAAAATTAGTCACAAGTGGCAAAACCAAAATATATTGCACAGTGTACAGAAAACATTGTTGACATGTTGACAAAGTGTCATCACAAATAAATCATCTTACAACAGTTTGGAAAAATTACAGCTTCAGAATCTTATCTATAAATGGAGGCATGTAGATTTAAAGTTACAGGAAAATATTTTAATACCACCCTGTAAATGCAAACACTTTAAGGATGCAAGATTAAGTCCAGAAGTAAGCACATCCACAAAATGCTCTAAATATACTTTTCTCTTCCTTTCACTAAGTTATGGTTACAAGATGGTCATTAAAAAATAAAAGAAATGAGAACGAAAAAAAAAAAAACCAAACCAAAAACCCAAAACCCCAACAGAACAAAAAGCATGCTAAAGCAAAGAAGTTCAAAGTGGTTGAGAAGTCCCTGAAAATAATTCATATAATTATGATGCACTCCTTTTAAATAAAGCTTTTACTTTTTCCCAAACCCTGGTCCAATTGAAACTATTTGTGTGTACATGTAAAAATGGAATATATTTAATATGTTGGTAAAGCTGCACTGTTCCATTTATGATTAACACAGTTAATACATCGGACTCGAACACCAACATTTTAAAATTTCTCATTCATTTTATATTTACATATATTTAAGTTTGACCTCGCTAAACTCTTAAAGACAAGGAATCAGATCTTGCTGGGTAGTGTTTCACACTACGTTAGCACACTTATTTTTTAAGGTGCAAGTCTACTTGTTGTACAAGTTCACACACTTCGCTATCTGCAGAACATGTCTCCAGTGCATATTTCCTCTCTGTCCAATTAATACCTAATTACTTTACACAAATTACAAATTATTTCTTCCTCTAAGCAAATAGCAATCACTTCTGCAAGTTTTTGGTGGTGTCAGATCTGACTTCACATCCTCTTTGTATGCAAAAAGAAATATTTTAATAGAATGAAAATAACCTTAGATTTCAATGAATATAAATGTTATCATCATAAAAAAAGGAAATGCTGTCCATGAAAAATATTTTAAGACAAGGTTAATTTCATTTCCCTGTATGTTTTTCACCCCAAGACCTACAGCTGACATCCTGCAATACTGCAACTAAAGACCCATTAACCAACCAATATAAAAGTTGCTCTTCCGCATTCAATGTGTGTGAACAGCACAAGGACATAACGTACACACATTCAAGTCAGTACAGTCTCAGAGGCATTAGAATTAAATCCTTGACACCAAAGGATTCCAGCCACAAAAAGTTTTGTATTATGCAATACAAATATAGCGAAAGTCAACGCTATTCTCAAAATCACTTCTCTATCAGAAGAACTATCTTCAAATGACAAGAAACGTCTAATCCTCTCTTGCCACGTACAGGTCTGATGTTTGTTTATAGCCACACAGGAAAAACAGACGGCCAACCTCCTGACAGAAATAAAGGGTAAAGTTCCACCAAGCTTTGTCTAACAGTCACTGGAGCACACGCAGACATCCTCTGTGGTCTTAGCTTTGAACATCTTTAAGCATAAAGACTTCTTGTGTATAAATTGTCAGACATGATGCTTCAAGGTAACAAACAGTTCATAATATTGCAGCGTCCATGTAAATAAAAGGCTACAAAGTTGTCAGCGCTCATCTACACTTTCTTACACATTCATGTAAATAGTTAAGCCTAACCCATCTTACAAAATTAGTTCAACATTTCTCTTAGACAAAAAGGGTTTCTACATTCAAAACTATAGGAAACAAAGAGGATGGGATCAACCGGTATGAGAAGGGCAAGTGTGAATTGATTTGCTCAAAGGTTATTTCTTCTTCTATGCTGGACCACTTCATGTTTTAAGAACAATGCTAAAGAGCCACTAAACAAAATTTCTAGAGTAATCGATAGCGCTGAATCATTACCAAAAGGAGTTTTGAAGAACCGTATGTACGTAAGGGGATTTTCAGTACTCATTAACCCACTCTACAAAAAACAATAGGCATCAATGAGAGTTTCTATAGTTTATAAAGAAATACTTGAGGCATGTAAGTGCAAAATATGAGTCTTTCTCTTCTAAAGAAAAGGTATACCATCTTCAACAATGTCCTTACTGGGAAGAGATTGCCACCATTTAAAAAGAGATTCATTCACAAATGACTCTAGTTCTAGAGTAAGAAAAACATTTGTTTTTATGAACTGGATCGATCTTGCTGGATACAAGATTAAAACTTTTATGGATCATCACTGTGGTTTTGAAGCAGCTTTGAAAAACAGCCTCAAAGGCTACGTTTGTTCTTCACTGACTTGACTCAGGGAAACCAAATTGTTTTCCCCACTGTCTTCAATCATTTCATTAAGGTCCATTTCATGGATTTCTTCATCATACGATGTATAAAAATTGCTCTGTATATTGTCCTCACAAAAAATACATTCCTAAAATGAAAGAAAGAAACTTACAGAAACACTTATAAATCAAAGGGGAAAAAAAAAGCTTTTCCAAACAACAGTCCATTTGTATGCAATCCCCGATTCCAAGGAAACCTTTACATCTGTGCTGCAACTACCAGATATATTCCAATCCTCAGCTTTCACCCACACTATCATATTAGCACATAGTAAATCAATACAAGTACCTGAGAACTCTGCTGGAAGCAGTTATGTCATAGATCATTTATAATGCTGATATTTTACATGAATTTCCAGCCACCTTTTCCTCTGTTCGCCTGCTAACCCTGCAGTAATAGGTTTGTGCCAGTTGCCATGCTTAAGAGACTGAAACAACTGTATGCTTACAAAAGTTGAATTCTACAGCATTAACGCTGCAATAACATTAACATCAGGATTAGGGTTGAATTCTGTTACAGTGAGTTTTGAAATACTCGTGCAGAAAGAGCCTCTGCACTTGATGATCCACATACAAAAAAAGCAACAAGTGATGGAAAGCTTTGGGAAAAGTGAATGCAACCAAGTGTGTGTGTGTGAAGAAGTAAAATACACAAACAACGTAAAAGTGCAAGGTTGCTTTTTTGCTTTGGTTTTGTTTGTTTGTCAATTCCTTAAATCCACTTACAGAATCAAGGCAAGAGATGATCCTGCGTGAGAAGCTGACGGAAAAAAGGATCAGTGTACTCCCATACATTTCTTGCTTTCTAGAAAGCAATGGACATACGTGTGCGCCCAAAACAGATTTTTATGTAGTAAAGTTTCTGGCTGCATTGATAAGGGATTTCAAACAGATACACAGAAATTTAGAAATAGGAAATTCTTATACTGTATTCACCACTACTTTGACTTTTGCATTGGAAAGCAGACTTCTGGTAAATCAAATGAAGTCAGAAACCACTGCATGGAAGTTTGAATTATTTTTTTCTCTGTGTAATTGACCAAGCTTTCATAGTAACAGGAATGGAAAAGTCTAACATAGAGCATCCAATAATTTAAGCACTGTGACACATGCAAAAGTAACTAACTCGTTTAAACTTACAGAATTAGCAACGGTTTTTGGCAATCCACCTTGCTGGATCCATGGATGAACTTCAATAAGCTCTCTTTTCTGTTCTTCTGTAAATTTTGGCTGTAGTTTCTGCATTTGCTTTAATTTCTGCTTGTCTTCTTTTAAAACTGTTTCCAAATCTCTAAAATAAAATGTATTTAGAAATTGAGCTTCAAGGGTTTCTGGGCTTTATGCCTATAAAAGGTTACACAGTCAGATATAACATTTTTAAAGACTACTTTTGTTCTGCAATGTTAAGCTTACAAATCTTATATTGAAAGGAAATTAAGTGTGGTCATTTCAGGAGTTATCTGCATTTGCAGACAACATTAATGCATCCCTGCTGGCTCACTGTCCATCCAAATCCCATCAGGGAAAACGCTTTTCTTAGAACTATTGAGGCTGCGTCACTGGTGAAAACATCAAGCACTTGAGTTTCTTTCTGCTGCTGCATTAAGTTCCAAGTTCCCCTTCACTGGGAGTACAACCCAAACCAGCACTAGATGCACATATGAGATACTAAAGCAGAAGTCGTAAGATATGTTTAAGAAGGTCATCAAAAATCAATCACCCTTTAGGACTGAGAAGGAGAGATTAAGAAAACCCTGCTTTGTTTCAGCAGCTGAAGTTCTCTCACCTCCCAGCAGCCCACCTCAATTCAGAAACTTAAACACAACCCTAGTCCACACTATCTACAAGCTCTACTCCTCTGTAGAAGATGATAATAGAGAGCAAGTTCCAAGAAACCCAGTACTGTTCCTGTTCCTTACAGCATTCCTAAGAACAGAGAGGCTAGCTTTACATCGCTCCTTTTGGGCATCACATTGAGTAGCATCACTCTGTGTCATGATCTCCTGTTTAATACGAACTTCTCTATGGCAGGCTTTGCTACTCTTACAGCCTACTGGAATTCCCATCTATAGTGTCAATCCTTCAGACTACAAAAACTGACTAATGCCAAGGTATTTCAAAATACAGGGAAAAACTCTGAAGTTCTTACTATGCGTTTTCCATTCCCCACTCCATCATTCCCGTGCTTCCGTATTTTGAAAGCTTGTTTTCCTGCTCTTTCAATAGACTTCTTTTTACTGAAACTTCCAATTCCTTTCAAAATACCTTTCACTGCTCCCAAGGAATATAAACAAGATGATTAAAAATATCTGCAGGCTTGTCACCCTCTCTCCTCCTATTTCTGCTCTTTGCTATTGAAGCAGGGAATATTTTTATGGGGCAGGTTTTCTATGGGTTTGGGTTTCTTTCAGTACAGGTTTTCCTGTTAAGACACCTTCTAATTTTTCCCTGTTTGAATGGGAATTTGTGGAGAATAATGAACGTGTGGAAGTTAACAACCCAAGAAAAAACCCTACAAGGCAGAGAAAGCAGCACGCCACTGAATCTGGTACCTCAAGGACAAGAGCCAGAGTACTGATTCTCCATGCCACAGACCACCTAACTATAAAACAGCTTCAAAAAATACATGCAGTTAATGTCTACTCAGCTAATAAATCCTTATCGATTATTTTTTACTTTTTGAGAACTTCTTGAGTAGTACACAAAAGATATGAAGGAAGCAAGAGTTGTTTTTGGCACTGAGCTAAACATTAAAACCGATTTACTTGTATTGAGACACGATATTCATATACAACTTTCCTTCTGTCCACCCTGCTCCTCCCAACATATACAGTTCATGAAGGACTATGACGCTGGAATTACCTTGAAGGTATCTGATAAGTCATCATAACGGTGTCATCTGTGTTTGCCATCAAAAGCCATATAGGATCCTGAAGGACATATTTAATGAAGTGCTCGCTTTCTTCCATTTCTGCCTTCATTTTGGTTTTATGATGATTTTCTGAAGAATCAATGCTCCCGAAGTATTTGCTGGTATGACTAGTTTCACTACTACCTTTAAAAAGAAATGTAAAGTTTCAATATAAATTGTCAAATACAGAGATTATCTCAATGCTTTTGAAAATGAGAACTGATAACATAAATACAACCATCATTTTATTTCATTTTTTAAACAGAGGGAATTTCCACCCCTGAGTAAATGCATTTAGAACTCAAATTCTCAACCTAAGTCTCCATTAAATTCCAACAGAATAGCTCACTTACTTAAATTAAAATCTCTGAAATGAAACATTGGATTTTCTCTTTGTTATTCTGTCATACCTAGATAATATCTTAATGTCTATTTTACACACACTTAAAGGCTCTATACTGTAAGTGAAGCGCAATACAAAACCTTTCATGTTACATAGTCAGAGAAGAAGAAAAAGTAAACTATGCAATAAGGATTAAAGACAGATTTTTACATAAAGTACTTGATGTTCAAGTGGTGTTTGAAATACCTCATGCTCCAACTCTTCTAAAATGCCAAGAACTTTTGTTACCTGTTCTGCTTCCCGACATGCCACAGCCATTGGATCCAGACCCCAGAGACTCGGCTGCTGCAGACACGCCGCTCCCTGAAGAAGCTGAACCAGTGCCTGAACATGCATCTTCTTGAAGTAAAATGTCAAGCAGGACACTAGACATGGACAGTGCATCACTATTTTGAGCATCCATTGGAGATTCAGCCTAGCGATAAGAGAAAGGGAGAAGGGGGAAGAAAATTAAACAACCAAACCCAAAATGAGAAGCCAAGGCTGTTTAGCACTTACATTCAGCATTAACCCATTTCACTTGATATCATAATATGTTTACACATTTATTCCAAGACAGATGACCACCAGTAACGTATGCCAAGATGAACTGTGAAGCGGAATGACAGGCAGACAAGTGATCCTTCAGTAAGACTGCGATTTCAATTCAATTTCTCTTTTTTAAAAAAGTATATAGTTTAGTAAGGAAGGCATTTGCTATTCAGTTTTGACAACCCTGCTGTCCTGGACAAGTCAGAATTTACCCAAGCCGCACTAGCAGTTGCTCCTGCCATAAGCAACCTCAGAGAGATTTGCATCAACAGTCATGGTTACTACTCTCAATGCAATGAGAGGGAAGGTGTTCCCAGATGCAAGCTTCCTATGCATGTAATTTATTTGTACGTTTTTAATGGAAATAGCATTAACTATGCCGATTTCTAACATAAGCAAAACCTCAGTGCAAATCAGCTTGAAGATTAAATACTAGAAATTAAGGCAGACAAAACTTAGCAAAATACATAGTAGTGGGAAACCTAGCTTTATCCTTAACGCATTCCTGAACAAATGTGTGAACACACTGTCCTAATTTTCTAGGAATTAATGAGGACATTACAGAAAGTTACATTTTGTAAATTTCTAAAGAACAAGAACTAACAGTTGGAGGAAATACAAAAGAATTTGCTAGCAAAAGTGTTACTATTGTGTCTTTTTACCAAGCTTCCAATCCAGCACAGGCCTCTTGGAGTATGCTATAACACGGATGCGCTGTTAAACCACAGTACAAGCCAGAAGTCCTCACACAGCTAAGACTGCAGAGGTGTAGTGCACAGGACACATTAGTCCAAATATGTCACTGGATGTATATATCCCCAAAATTTCTACCTAAGTGGCATTTGCATAACTAGTATGATAGAGAACTTAAAAAAAAATGAAAAACAAATGTATTTGTTCTTAAGATCAGGAAATAACAAGCACTTCATGACAGAATGTGACAAGTTTTTGCACTGTATCAATCAAGTTTGGAAGTTTCTCTAGAAAAACAGATATAACAAAATCCATTTCCCCATGTTCTCCCTCTATTCATCCCTCTTAAGTATCAATATTGAGGATACTATGCGAAATAAATCACCTGGAAATTAATCAGGAAAAAAGCTTAACATCGAGATCTAAATGATCCCCACAGTGTGGGCAACAAGTGTTTTCACAAGTTTTCCTTTATAACTTCTTCTAGAGATACACAGTTATGGCTCGCTGCACAAAGCCATCTGATCAGCTGCTGGCAGAAACACCAGATTTCACTGATTACTTACAGTAATTCAGACCTCAGATGTGCCCCTTTCCAACACCTGCTTTCCTTTCTACCAGCAGCGAATCTTGTAACTGCACCATTAGATGCAGAAACCCATTACGAACCACAACACAAGGAAAGCGGGAGGGAGGAAGGAGCCAGTCTTAAAGGTTTCAGCTGCAACTCTGTCCCATCAGTGACTTTGCATTTACAAAGACACTTTATGGTGCCTTTAGAAAACACTAACGTTTGTCTAAGTATTTCTGTCAGTTACTCTTCTGCAGTCTCTGCCAGGTTACTTGTTACCCTGATTTGTCACGTTTGAATGAGCCAGGAAATAACCCCTGAAGTTACCAAATAGCTCAGCATAGCTTTAGTGCATCAAATAAAACAAATATACGGTGTGCAGACAATAATTCATTCTTCCTTTACTACAGTTGCTTGTTTGTAAACAAACATATAATTTAAATCAGCTTCTTTCCGATCACTTAGAGATTTTCTCCTTCCATGCAAATTCATTAGCCCAAAACTTTTTGCTAAAAATAACGTGTTCATATTATTTTAAATCTATTTCAGTGTTTTTGAAATGGTCTTATCCATATAGATTTTTTTTTTTTAAAAAAAGTTCAACAAAACTACTTCAGGATGTATTTTCAAGCTTCCTAGCGTAACTTCGGAAGAATAACAAAGTGATTTTAATTTTGGAAGGTTAAGACTACTCTAATTATTGAATTTCACAATTTATTCAGTCTGCTGAAGGTTGAACTTATTAACTACAATTTTGAGTCCATCTCTTGTCGTTGTATTGACTGATTACCATCTGCCATTAACAAATAGGGCGACAAGTGAAAGGATTGAAAACAACATAGCAGAGACAGCAAAATGAGGGGGGGAGATCCATTTTAGGCACCTCCTCAGAGTAACAACTTCAGATATATGTTCAAGAAAGTGAAGACTTTGAAAAAAAAAACCAAACCAAACTAATCACCATACTTACTGGCAAGGACCCCTTTCCACTACAGTTATTGGTCGTCATGATTTTGCCTATAGCTCCTTCCTCGCTTAACGCTCCATGTAAACCTGCAGGAGCTCCACTCTCAGCGGTTTTTGTGGTTTCCTCCAGCTGTAGAAGATTCAGAGGAGAACTGCACCTTGACTGGAACAGAGGTGGTGAAGCATGGTCCTGAGGACCCACTGACTGTGGAGTGCAGGAACGGGATGGCTCATTTCGTGGCTCTGTGACAGGAACCTTTTCACTTTCTGCTGGTGGATTGTAATGGAATGGCTGCGTTGGAAAAAACGCCTGTTGTGGGAAAGGGTTGGGTGTGGCGAACGGTGGCTGTGTCGGAAACACTGTCTGTGAAGAGAAAGTGGAATGGGCAGGGAAGCTGGGTTGGCTGTGGTAAAGCGTTTGAGGTAAGTTATTGTTCATCTCTGGGCAGACATAGTTGGGGAGCACGAGAGCTACAACTGGTGTCATGAGGGGTGCAGGGAACTGGGGGGGCTGCATGGGGCAAGTACTTCCAGAGTCTGGCAACTGATTAAAACCAGAGAGCGAAGTCTCAGGAGCTGGTGGCACAGTCCCTGCTGCAGGAAAAACAGGAAGCGGATATGCAGGCATAACAGTGGGAAAAGACACGGTCGAGTAGCTTGCTTGTGAAGTGTCTGATGGTGACCAAGCAGTAGTATTTAAACCTTGAAGAGGAAACCGGTGAGGGAATTTAGTTCCAGAAGTTGTACTGTCTGAAGACTCCTGTGGTTTAATGCGCTTCGATTTCCTGTTCTTTCCACTTTTCTTCCAAGGCTGATCCACTCCAGAAGGGCCATTTCTTTGTCCACGGCCACCTGCAGAAAAACCCCAAAGTGAAACATCACAAAGGATCCTACTTGCCCTCAGATGGATTGCTTTCAGCTTGTCATGCCTAGAAGCTGCTCAAAACTGCACTTAGCCTACCCAAATGGAAGCATTTGGGAAGGGGTCGTGTTCACTTTTACCTCTAGCACAAGAGCTGAGCTAACTGTGCAATGAAAACCCCATGCTGACACATCATGGAAGAGAAGAGGGGGCAGTGGATCAGTTGAGGCTCAAATGTCTGTCACCCAAACAACACAAAGCTGCAAAACAGTGGATCACGGCAGGGCAGACTCCTAACTACTCCAACAATTACAATCAAAGCAGTATGGGACATGACTGAAAGCATTTCTAGAGAGTTCAGGTCATTTAGGTCCATAATTGAAAAAGGTGAAGGGGGAAAAAGGCAGAAAAAGAAAGTACTCAAAGAGAAGAATATCCTGGGAGGAAAAAGCATGCTCCCTTTACAGCCTTATTTTAGGAGAAATCTGCAGCAAGTAACTCTTCCCTAGGTAAAGGCTGTCAGTTCATCTGATTACAGACACAAAGAAACCCATAAAATAACTTCTAGCACCGAAGGCTGCTCCAATTTTTAGTTTGTCTAAAACTTATTTAGACAGGCTGAAAGTTTATCAAAGTACAAAGAACATAAGGTAGACTAAAAAGTTCCAGATCAGGTTTCCCAAATCAAGGACCTGCGTAACTATTTAAATAAAAAAAAAGAAAGATAAGAATCTGCAAAAAATGCTTAGCACTGTCTGGCTTCTGTTCCAAGTCAAGTTAGGACTGAAATGGGAACAAAGTCAGATCAGTATCAAGCACTTCTGAAAATGCCACCCCGAGTTCCTAGGCCTAATGAAACAAAACGGTCTCACTAGTACGGCTAGTCTGTGCCATTTCCATCCCACTGATCACATTATTAACTTGACAGCAACCAAACAATTATCAGATCATTTCACTGATTACACAGTACTGGAATGGGGAAACTGGATGTACAGCAAAGGCGCTGAAAACAAAACAAAACCAGAAACCTGAAAAAAAGGGACGAAAAGACAGAAGGAAAAGAAAAGCAAGGGAATGCAAGCATGGATACAGTAAAGCAAACAAGCTAAAGCATGTGTTTTGTCCCATGGAAGTAGATGCATGACAGTAACAGTACAATGAACAGAAGAAAATCAAAACATTAGTCACTCAAATGTCAGTTGCTACACTATATTAAGCTATATTCTACTCTCAATCTTCAAGCAAGACTTATCAGAAGGAATTTTGCTGTGGGCTTCAAAAATAGCATGCAACTGTCGCTATTTACAGCAGCCCCATAATACAGCTAAAAATGGAAATGCCCTCTCAACAGGATTTAATTCCTATATAAATACAAGTTTTATCTTGGAAACCATTGCCATACCACGTTCACCAGGTCGTCCTTTTGGTTTATCTTGCAAGTAGTAATTGCAGTGGGACTGAAAAATATTAAATCTCTTGATTTCTTTAAACTTATTCAGAAAGCTCTGCTCCTCTTTTTGTGTATGCACTGCAAGGACTTCCTTTGTAAGTCCCAGTTTTTTAAATGGCTCCTTTTCTTGATTTGCATGCGTAGAGCTGGATGGAGGGGCAAGAAGTTGGCCATCTAAATGTTCTGCTCCACTTGGACCATCTTCTATCATTTCTACAAAAAGAGGAGGAAAAAAGTAAATCAAGATGGAGTCAAAAAAAGCTCTGTATATGCATTTTTAAACTACAGTTCTGTAATAACTTTGCTGTAAGTTTAAGATACAAATTCTGCCCCTCTTTACTCCATTTCTATAGGAGCATTTCAGCTGTAAGAAAATGTGTTCCAAGTAGATACCAGCTGTTCACATGTCTGAAGTTTAAACTTGCTAGCAATCGCTGTTTGGGAGAAAATTTATTAGCAAAAATCATACCTAATTCAGGTTGCGTTTTTTTGTCTCCGACATGAACAATGGTGCTACTGTAGCTGCACTGACTTGTGAGAGAGACGACACTTTCAGGTTTGCCAGGTAAAGCCAAAGATGTTAAGTGAGCACCAACCACTGGGGGACCATTTGATTTACCAGATGCTTTCAACACAGCAGGATCTGTTAAAAGAAAGTTGTAGTTTACTGAACATAAACAAAAGCGAATGCAAGTCATATGCTGCTAGGACTAGAAAATAGTAGAGGTTTAACTGTGCTTGACAAGACACAAACCAAACATTTTACTTTATGCATTCCACCAAGAATGTTTTAGGAACAGTATGACTTCTGAGCAACTAAATCCAATTGTCCGCTTTCACATACAGCCAAACCAAACCTTTTCAATGAAGGATTTTTTGCTCTTTCCTGGTCTTCACTCTTCTTTTGTGGCACAATTTTGGAAGAAAGTGTCTAGTCTCTTTCAGCCTAAGATTAAGTCCTTCCCAGTTCCCATACTGTTGTACACTAATCACTGTCTGTAGCTGGTTATCCTAACAGCTTTGCTCTGAGCATCCACCTATTTAAATTCTCTCACCTCAAAGCTACAAACAATAATCCAACAGAGGTTGTGCCAGTGCCTTAACAAACAGCATTAAAACATTCCTTCTCTGGCAGGAATAGTTGGCATAACACATATTTAAGAACTAAAGTTTGCCTTTTCCCGACTTGAGTGTGCAAATGGCTTCATGGTTCTCAGTCACCAGTGCACAAAAAAAAAAAAGCTAGTGAACCCACCATTCCTCCTGTCAGCTACAACTGCACAGACGCCAAGCGACAGCAGAAACTGTGCTCCTAATTGCAAGATACTAGTTCCACTCTTTCGTCTTCTCTAGTTCTCAAGGAATTTCAATTCCTTCTACAGGACACTCTGCTCTTATTTGCACCGATACCTTCCAATTTGATTCTAGCTGCATTAGAACTTCTTTTTCAAGCTCATCAAAAAGAAAAATAGACGAGATCATTCCCAAGACTGTTTCTAAGACTCTCCACTAGACACTCACCCTTTAGGCTCATATAATGACAGGGTAGAATCAGCAAGTTTTTACATTTAGTTCTTTACCAATCTCACAATTCCTTTACTAATCAAACAGTTATGTTCTTTGCTTTAGCTCCCCATCCAGGCAGGGACTATACCAAATGCTAGGCCTAAGTCCTAATGAATTAAGTTAACGCTTTTGCTTACAGCAGACCTTTTGGATAGCTGTCCTCAGTAATCCCTATCATTTATTTGCATGGCTGGACATTCTTTTCCAATGGTTTCTTGTGCCTCACACAACACAGAGCAGTCCAATGCTGCATTTTACCCTCTCTTGTCCCTTTTTTCAGTTGTTTTTTTTTTAAGCATTCACTAAGAGGAAACAGAGGAGTAAAATGTATATTTTTCTTGCAGTTAATTAGCTGCCAAGTTCTTCAGCTAGTTGTTCTTACAAGTCCAAACTGTGAAATAAACTTTTTACATTTGACAATGACTCTAGTCCTAGGACTCAACATCCTGCTGTATTTTGTACACTATAAATTAGCTTATTGCCTCTACAATCCAGATATTCAATCAACTACTTGGTGTTTTGATTGTAGAGAAGTTTTTTCATTATAAAAGTTAGATCACCAACACCTAACACTGAGGATACGGCCAGGAGGTCATGCCAAAATCTAAACTTGTCATCATTCTGAAAAGAAGTAACATCCAACTGGCTGCTAGCAAAAATCAATCAAGAAAAAGATGTGATGTAGAGCTACCTGCCAAGGGCTGTATAACATTATCAGCTGGTTTTTGTTCATGAACTCCAGAATTCATTGACACAGCACTTGATGAAGGTTCACATTTTCTTTTTGCTGTACCAGGCACATTACAGCTCTCCAAATACCTAAAATATAATGATTTAATGATATTAGATACACAAGTCTTAAGTCTAGAGGTCAAGAGTAATTTACATACTAGTTGCTTACCTGATGACACTGTCCAAACAGCTGATCTGCTGGTAGGAATATGCAGGTTGATCTTTCCAAGCCAGCTCTTCAGTAACCACATTTTTAGGAGCAGCTGTTACTGCAGTATCCTTTCCCACTACGTCTTTCACCTGACCACCAGGACCATTTTGCTTTTCTGTGAAAGGAGATATTGCTATTATGCAATTATGGCATTAAATGCTTGCAAATTCCCCTAAAAGCAACATGCAAAGTTCTCATTTATACATCTTTCTTAACAGGTAACAAGTTAACCACAGTAAATCAAGTAAGAGGTTTGTGCACTAAGAGAAACATTGTTTATATATTTTCCTTATGGATTCTTGGAGGCATACAGGTTGCATTAGGTTGACGGATATGGATCCAAAGGGAACAGCTATTATGGTTATGGAAGAATAGATATTATTGGAGTTGAAACACCTTCAGTATGCGGACAACTCTAGTGCCCGTAAGTTGTAACAAATTATTAGAAGAATAACTTCTTAATGCATGCAGAATTTAAATCTCTTTAATAAGATCTTCATTTATCAACTTAAAAATACCTGAAGTTACATCATAAACAAGAAAAACCACATCCATAACATTTTCCTCCACCTAACAGAAAAGGTGTTCAACTAGTATGAAAACACAAAATACAATTAAGGTACTTCAAAACAACAGCTTTAGGACATGCCTTCGCTGTGTGTTATACCATTACCAATCCATACATTGCTGAACACAATATTTTCCTGAAAACAGTAGATACACAAAGGATAATATTTTAATTGATAAAACCACTGTTATTATGTATTGATTAAAACTGAACTAGAAAAAAATCCTACTGTCATATTATAAAAGGTACCGGCAAAACAGATTAATAATTAATTAATTTGCTAATGTCTTACCTGCAAAAGGCTCTCTTTTAAATTCCTGTTTTGCTTTATTGTCAGTGAAAATTCGCTGTCCTTTATTTTTTACTTTACGGGCATCTTGACAAACCTCCTGGAAGCAGGTCGTTAAAAAGAGTCATCACACAGTTCTTACATAAATCATCATGCACAGTGACTCCTCAGTAGACTAAATCTAACCTTAGTTTATCTCTGTCACAAAAATTAGTCTGATCACGGGAAAAATCCTGATGTATAGAATTTTATTGTGCAGCAGCAGAAATTTGGGAATTGGAAAAAAGAAGATGTTTAAAGTATGCTTTTTTGTACACTATTTTGTTTAACATAGTTGAGTGACTTGGATAGGAAAATATGACGATACATTACAAAGACGACTTCAGAAAAAAACCAGTATCACTTGGTAAACAAAACATTGCTGATACGACTGAGAACTTTTTGTGCTAGAAGTTTAAACATGCACAGATGGGATGTTATACAATTATACTATAACAATTCTCCCTTCTGTGGAAATCATAATGAAGGAAAGATGGGTATCTACTGCCCTCAAAAGCAGGATCTTCTTAAGCATTACTTTTCTGCATAGCCTAAAATGTACTAAGCTACAGGTTAAACAAAAAAATCCCAGAGAATTCATCTTTTTAATCCGCTAATGTTTAAGGACTGAATGCCAGGCCACTGACCACCTCAGCAAGAGCAGCAGTCTGCCATGCCTGGTCACAGAAGCAGAGATCAGACTGGGGAATATTACCCCATGAGTAATATAACTAGGTAAAGGGAAATTTTTGCTTTCAAAATTAAACACATCCCAGTGAGCTACAACAAATTTGGGAAGAAAAACAGGAAAGCCAATATGACTACAGATGGTAAAAGGTGCAGTTCCTTTGACTGCATCCACATTCAGTACATTACTGTCTGCCTGACTTACTTTGCTTACAGAATAGTCCTGTTGAGCATGAGCACAAATTTAAAGCTACTGTTTTGTTCAGACTAACAGAATTTTAGAAGTTACATCTCACTATCAACTAGATGTAGTGAAGGCCTGATCTACAGTAAAGTTAAGTTTTAAGCTCAAACCACAATATTTTATTCCATATTAAGTAGTGTATTTTTGCAATATAAAAAGTGATCAAGGTCAAGCTATCACTTGATTATGCAGGTATGACTGCATTTTATTTTCAGTTTGATTTGGGAAAATAGTAATTACAGGCTCTCCTCTTCCAAAGGAAACTACTGATTTTTCCAGAAACACAGTATGTAACATATAATGGACACATTCTAGAATAAGTTAACACACCAAACAGGTTTAAATCCTTTATACACACCGACTTTTACACCTATAACTGTGCTTCAGTACCCTGAGACTTCATTTACACCAGAAATGTTACTCCTCTAGACAAAAAGGTTGTTTTCATGTTAAGCAAGTGACAACTTTTTCTTTAGACTTTCTTCCATCCCTTATTTGAAAAGGTTATGCTACAAGTAAGAACCCCACGTTTACTCGTTTGTTTTGTGCCACGTCTTTGTATAAGAAAACCCAAACCTACTGGCTTATCCTTATGTGCGTCTTCATTATTATTTCCTGCGCTGTCACTGGAGGATGCCACGCTCATCAAGTGCTCATGTGAACCATTGCTACCTAGACTTCCATAGCCGCTGGATCCACTGTTGTGCACAGGCTGTTAATGACAACAACAACAAAAAAAGTATATTCACACACACACATCTCAGCACAGCAGCTTCAAACAAAACTGAAACTGCCATCAGTAATTCCACGTGAGGAAAAAAGGATTTATTTTAGGCTTGTGGGTTTGGTTTTTTTGCAAGGACTCCACAGCTGCACGAAACCCATAAAATACCAACTGGAGCTTTAACATACTTCAGTAAGTCTTATCTGGCAATCATGACTGTAAGCGATTTACAGGACTGTAGCCAGAAATTCCAATACAGTAGTAGACAGCTAAACAAAAAGTCACACAAAGATAAATGCCCTTTCTTCAGTGAGAAATGAAAAGGGTAACATTAAAGCACACGCCGTACCTGCAATAATAGGCGATATATTTGCTCAGTGATTTCCTGAACACTGGGATGAAGGATTCTGTCCTCCGTGTAGTTGGGAGCAGCAAAGACGTCTTCATTTAAGGGACCCCTGCGCAAACCAGACATGCCTCAGTTCATTACAAATGCAAGTACTTAGATCAGAGACCACAACTTCAATTTACCATCTATATATAGTGAACAGAATCTGTTGCATATTTGATTGCAACTACAGCCCTTGAAGTTGATAAAATACATATCCTTACTCACTTAGAGCATGACTTCCCTCTTGTGAAACAACTCTTGAGAGTACTGGCAGAATTTGAAGGAATTTAAATTTCTTTATGAAGCAGTTACTACACCACAACCCTCAAATTTAAAAAGGAAGCACCTGTGTGTGATTCCCCCCCCCCAAAATAATGCCTTATGTCTTTCTCAAGGATCACGATATAAACCTGAAGGGATGGAAAATAAAAATAAAAAAAAATCTTAAAGGCCCAGCAGTTTGTTGACTTACGTCCTAACTTTGTGTCTTCCAATAATGAATGAAACTTTTCGACTCCAAGGGTTGATGAAACTGGACCAGCTACTGTCCATGGTTATGTAATCACCATTTCTAGTGCAAAACCGGATTGGTGAATAGTCAAAAGGCTGTCCTCCGTACTGAAGTACTGGAATAAACGATTTAAAAAGAAGTTTCAGGTTAATATTTGCACAATTCTACTTAATGATTCAGGATTTTACAACGAATTGCAAAGGAAGAAGATGATATTTGAAGGAACAAATACCAGACAAGCCTATACATTTAGAAATGCTGGGCTACCATAATAAGCAGACCTTCAGAATGTAATGGAACATGTCAAGAAAATCACCTTCAGAATGCAACAAGCTAAAGATGATTGAATAAACAGCTTGACATTTTCAAAGTTTAACAAATTAACATTGCCAGCATGGCTTTCATTTTCTTCTTTATGAAATAAAAAGACTAACATTTTAAAGTACGACAACTCCTATCACTGCGCTTAAGAAGATTTTCTTTATGTAAGAAATACTCATTTACAGATGATTTGTTTACAGCAGACACATATGTTTCATATCAAACAAAATTAAGCGATTTCTCATTTTCATCTATTTGCATTAAGAAGTTCTAGAGCAAGGGATGCAGTATTCGCTTGCAGAACAATTCGTAGCTACAATCTTTCATCTCCTACTTGCTGAAGTCTTTGTAGTCATTATTATTAACTTCTACCAAAAAAAAAAAAATTTATACTTCTGCCACAGTAAGAGATTACATACTTTTTTTGTGAATTGCTAGCATTAAGGGTCTGTCATTTGGGTGAAGATGCACCAAGACTGGCGTTCCTATTAAGTCCTGAGGTAGGTATCCCAAAAGAGGTACTGCTCTGGAGAAAGAAAAACAAAGAAAAAATTAAAATCAAGCAGAATAAATGTATATTTAATCTTTAAAATGTTTCCATTTTAAGTTTTCTTTTTCCTATAAGGAGAATGAATAATTTTAAGTTTAAATTTGGGGAAATAGCAGTGCCAACTTAATAGCAGTAGCACTCTCTGAACAAGCGGATTTGTTTGATTGTGGGGTGGTTGGGTTTTTGGTAACTTCACAGAAGAAAGTGAGAAGACCGAATCATGGACTCTGCTACAGCAGTTCTGCCTTTGCTGTGCTGCTGAGTTCTAGAGGATAAATACTGACCCTAATTTTAAAAGAGCATTAATAAAGTTTAATCTTGTAAAACTCTCATGAAGGTAAATAGTACCTCAGCCTACGGGCTGCAAGCCAAGGCTAAGGATCACAGGATTACTACAGCTGAGCCAGCAACAGGGTAGTTGATTAGGACTCAAGGAAACTTTCTCACAGGTAGGTTAAGAGTTCAACTCCTAAAGCAGCTGCAAGGAAGCAAGCTTACTAGTTAAAAGAGAGAATTCAAAGTGATGTTACCAAATGCCTGCACATTATCAATGACCACTTCTACTGAAGAGATGAAATAATTTGCATTGATTGCTTACATCATGCATATTAAGGAGAAAGAATGAAAGTTCACTAATGTCAGTTTGCACCTTACCTTGAAAGGTAATTGCCAAAACCAAATAATGCATTAAGTAAACACTACTCAGTAAAGTTTAAGAAGCTGCCAGATGCCAACAAGTCATCTTGCTAACAAAGCACTGTATTCCCTTCCTCCAGCCCCACTCGCTGACAAAGGACCAGGAGCAGAAAGACACTCGGGTATCTGACAAACTTTAATGAAGAAATTGGCTGCAGTGCACTACAGACCCAGGATCTGCGTTGTGTTGGAACTCAAAAGCACTTTGGGACAAATGCCTTCAATGCTGCACTGCTGATAACCCACTGGAATTAGATCAGTTCCCCAAAACATTAAACACATCCTTCTGGCAAAGAGACTGAGGTATTCAGGGGAAAGTGAGGATAGCAGCTAATGCCTTATTATGGAAGCAATTAGTTAAATAATGGGTCTTAAAAGCTCATAGATGATCCAAAGCACTAACTTTACAAAGCTGAAACTAGGACAAAATTCATACCAAATCCTATCATTTTGACACACTGACATTTAAAAATGGTGCAAAGTTCAAAGCACATAAGGAAAGTTATACCGCTAGAGGAGTTTAAAATAACAACCAACACTGACTGACTTTAGGTTGGACTTCATCAAATAATGTTGTACAAAGTAGAAGACGACAAGAGTTTTTGTTCAGTATTGTTCCTATTCTTTGCCATCTGCTCCATGAAAGCCTGGCAAATGGTGTGACAGAAGACCTGCCTTCAAAGGGGTCAAATGTTAAACTGTTATTTATTAACCCAGTTCTAAAGAAAGATGCAAATTCAGTCACTTCTATGCAAAAAAAAAGAATAACCCCCTACACATTTTTATATTGACATGGAGATCACTGGCAGAGTTAGAGATCTAGAACGTAAGACCAATGAGTAGAGATTGAGCTGGGCTTGCCTGTTTTGATGCAGAGGCAGCTAAGGGATGATCCAGGAGTTTGCAAAGGCGAGTTACAAACATGAAGTTAAATTTTCTTGGTGGTGCCAGACAATAAAACTATGGGCAACGTCCCCAGACTGCAGTCTGGAAAGCTTCTGCTGGATGTTAGGAGCAGGCTTTTAACAACGTGAGCAGTGCAACACAGGAACAGTTTCCCATACGGATTGTGTAATCTCAGCCCTTGGAAGTTTTCGGGCATTACTGAGAGAAGATCACAGCTGACCTAACCTGAACTGGGCAAGTTTCCTTTCAAGCAAAAGGATGGAACAGAGATCTCCAGGAGTCCCTTCCAACCAGCACTTCTGTGATTGCATAATGCTATCCTTCCAGTACCTGAAGGGGCTACAAGAAAACTGGGGAGGGACTGTTCACAATGGCTTGGAGGGATAGGACTAGGAGCAATGGCTATGAACTGGAGAGGGGCAGATTTAGACTGGACATAAGAAAGAATTTCTTCATGATGAGAATGGTGAGGCACTGGAACAGGCTGTCCAGGGAAGTTGTGGCTGCCCCACCCCTGGAGGTGTTCAAGGCCAGGTTGGATGGGCCTTGGGCAGCCTGAGCCAGTGGGAAGTGTCCTTGCCCATGGCAGAGGGCTGGAGCTAGATGATCTTTGAGGTCCTTTCCAACCCAAATTATTCTACGATTCTATGTTTGAGAATATTTAATTTACTACATACTAGAGGCAGTACCTCAGCATCACTATGGTTCCTCGTAACGAATAACTCAAAATAATTCAGATCTTAAGTTAATAAACTTATTTTATGAATGCAAAGGCACACATGGCATAAGAATGGCTGATGAGGAGAGGCAGAAAGTTTAGTTTGTATTTTACAGAATGACAATTTCAGTGTCAAAACAACATGAATAAGAAGTCCTTTCGTATTCTTATTGCAAGTTAAACAGAAAACTGCTTTAAATTCAATTACTAAGTTCACTCCACTGTGAATTATACGGAACTCCTTATGCCCATCATACACGTAAAGTATTAAATGAATTTCAAAAATTATATACAGGAATTTATGTACATTTAATTTCAGGAAAATAATTTATTTTTTCTTAACATATTCTGTGCAGAGATCTACTTGCAGAGTTAGGTCAAATAAGCATTTTTCCAGCCCATGAACACATGCTGATTACAGAATTAACTTTATTTTATGCAAGTCAGGCAACAGTTTCTGCACTATATTATGAGCAATTGTCACTTGACAGCAGGTGCTGTCGTATATTTTTAAAGATCAGACTCTGCTTTCCCCTAAGAATCTATCAGTTTGTGCCCTGGAGAGCTTAAAAGTAATAAACAGCCTATGCATATCTTCCTAAAGATATGGCTGGCTGGCAATGCTCTCAGGAGTTAAATAATTAAAAGCAAAACCAACCACACAGATCACAAGAACAGAAATAAGTAAAGCAAAGTCCTAATATCAGACCAAGACGTAATCAACTCTTAGTGTGAGTCTTCAAAATTGTTATTAGAGAATAAGTGGTAACAGCAGGCTAACAGGTAACAACAGAAAATAAGCTTCCAAAGTAGACATAGAGAAGATATTTACTGTACCCACTCCACCCAAACCCAAGAATAAGGGCAAAGCTCTCCACTCAGTAATCTTGCCATTTCTGTTAAGTGACTACTGGAAATAAATGAGCTGAGGGTGCATGGAGGAAGGGACACTTTACATCGTTCCATTAGCCTGTTTGAAAAGATAAACCCACCCTGCAAAACTTCAGTTGCCATGGAGCCTGTCTAGGAATGACGGAGAGAGAAAAATCCATGAAGAGGACTGAGCTATACTGGACTAAACAGTTATTTTGTCAACCTAAGGTGTTTAGAGAGATTGTATAAATCATATAATTGAAAAATAGTTTGTCAGCATTATATTGCCTTCTGTCCTGCAGGAACTCTTCACGCTAAGTCACAGTATCTGTACAAGACGGCCAAAAATAGCTGTACTTAAAGGTCCAAACCTCCCCTCACTGATTAGCCACTGTCTTCTTCCATAGCAATCTCCAATAGCTACCTTTGCAATTCTCATTTAATAAAAAATATGTGTGCGGCAGTAATACTGATGTGCCTCAGCTCTCTGCATAAATTGTCTCGAAAGTCTAACAGTAATTTTTTTTTTATCTTATTGACTCTGGTTTAGCCAAACTTCCCAGCAACCTCCTTTGCCCCAGTCCCTCTCTCTTCTGCTGGCATTAAAGATTTGCCAAGAGCTTATTTCTTCAGAAACAAGAAGATTCCCATCCAAAAGATACCACACAAATCCAAAATTGTGCATTACACCGCCACTCTGTCTGTGGACACCACCCCCAGACAGGCCTACGAAGAAAATTGTAGCATTCTTAGAGTGCTTAATAACAAGAGGAGAATCTCAGAAGTCAGGTGCAACTGCTATTGCAGTCAACTTGGTTTTCACCAAGGAGAAAAAAATTAAAAATCAAATCCAAAAAAAGCACATCAGAAACCATCATGAAGAAAATACCAAGTAAAAGAAGAAAAGAAGAGGAGAAAGAAAGGTAGCCTCTGTTTTCAACTCTGGAGCAAGTGAATTCTCTTGTCGAGTCTTTCAAACACAATATGTCAAAGCACATCCCTGTCCTTAAAAGCTTTTTGTGATTATTGTCTATTCTTCAGTACGCTCCTAACTCTGAAAAAGTATCTTCTATTCTTTTCACACACCTCATGTTTCCATCACCTAACCATCCTTTGAAAGGCCCCTGGCATAAACAATCCAGAAGACTAAAAGAAAGATTGGTTCATACCTTAGTTCCTGAACCTCTGTCTGCACCTTAACCTCCCAGGTGGAAGATAGTTTAGTAGGCGTGGTGGTAGTGTTGGGCTGACATTTATACTGGATGATCTTAGAGGTCTTTTCCAACCTTAATGATTCTATGATTCTATATTTGGTTCTACTCTGAAACGTGAGCACTTATTCTAATCAGCTTCCATGACCGCCAAAGCAATGTGAACTCCTCAGACAGTGGAGTTTGAGCAGTTTTTGTATGGAGATAACAATTATGAGAACTATGAAGCCTGTAGTTTGAACTGACAACACAGAATAATTTTTTTTTTTTTTTGTAAGATCTGATGTTGCATTTCAAAAGAGGCACCGCTGGTTGTGTCTGGGCCAGCAGAAAGTGACAGTAACATATTGTTTGTTATTAACTGGATCAAACTTAAGGGAAAAAAACCCCAACAAACAACTAAGAATCTCAGATAATGGTTGTTAGCACAGGAATGAAACTCTGGATTTCATTCACGGAGTTTATGTCCACATTGCTTCAGATAGAAGGAAAATGGAAGAAAAAGTCATTATCAGACAGTTTTCCACTTAAATACCAGAGTGTGATGTTTTTCCATGCTTAGTGAAAACTGAGGGATGTACTTTTCTCAGGTTGAACACTTTTCAGTAGTCACATAGTTTTTTAACACCACACAGACATCTTAATTGAATCCTAAAAGTACCTGTAAAGATACTGGATAGCCTGCTTATCAGTAAATTAAAAACCAACATTTTTCTTAAGTTACCTTTCATCTACATCCTGGAACAAACAGGTCGGTGTGTGCGTAGTTGTAAAAATTCTTTTGTCAGGAGGAATTCTGGGCGCTGACAGAAAAAGAAACACAGATTAACAAATAAAGTTTTTCATATAGATAAAATACTTCAAGCTACATATTTCTACTACATACTGAGTAAAGTCTAGAAGTCCATGTGAGAGCATATAGAAAAGCAGCTTGCTAGCTCACAGCAAGGGCAGAGAACAGAACTAATTACCTTTTACTTTAACAAAATCTGAGATTACTGACAGCAACTCATATATTGGCTTTCTTAGGCTGAAATTCAGTTGTGCTACACCGCATGGAAATCTCTACAGCAGAATATAGAATAGTTCTTACTTTTAGGAAACCAAACCAGTCTTTGTGCATTCAAAGGATTACCTTCATAACCAGAATGTACTTTTTCTGCAAGCAACACGCAGCAGAGCTGGTCCTCCGCTATTTCTGGATCTTGCACTTTGATAAGGTAAGGAGTCATCCGAAACGGGTGATAGCAGATCTCATTTTCACGCTCTCTTCCCGCACTAATAATTAAGCAGAGGTAATTATTTCAACAGATTCATCCTGTGCCACACAATTTAATTTATTTTATTTTATTTATCTTATTTATGTTTTAATTTATCTATTGCAATTTCCTCATAACACAAGGACTACATGATACCTCCTAAAACAGCATCCAAGAACTTAACTTTCTGAATTCTTTTGGTTTTTCTGGTAGGAAAGAAGCCAATTCTGACAGCACCCTTTGCCTACCAACTGCAATAAAGGATATGCTGTCCTCTCTACTGCCTGACATAAAAAGATCCACAATTGCTTTAAACAGAAATTTGATGGAAAAAGGAAACCTACCTCCTATGATTCTATTATTTCATTGATCCAATAAACTTGCTCTGTGATACTATACCCTTCAAAGGGATGAAGTTATAGTTGTATTTCATGAATGCTGCTGTATCCCCTCAGTTAGCAACAAAACCTTCTTTTACCCAGTATTTACTCTGATTTTAAAAGGGCAAAGAATCAGAAATTCTTACCTATAGTAACAGCCATTTACTTAATAAGAACCCAAAGCATAAGTAATGGAAAGAATAACCATCTACTAGTGACTGTTACTTTTTCAGTACATCCAATCCAATGCCCTGGAGTGGTGCGTTGTCTCTGATTAAAGTTTACTCTTACCTTACCAATAAGTACTTATTTACTCCAGAAGTAAATAAGTAATAGGATCCACATTTTTATTTTTTCTGGAAATGCTACCAGAGAGGTGATAAGCAGCAAGAAAGCAAATTGCACAAGAAATAGCACTGAATACATTTTCAGCATTTCCTAAATAAAAGTAAATAAAGGGAATCGGGTCAGGAAAGGAAGCAAGAGCAGCAAAATCAGAACTGCAGAAGAGACAAGCAAGCCCTCCTCATGTATCCTTCTCTATGGGACGTTTGAAATACATTTAAGATTCTACATCATTCTTCTAGAATCAAAGAAACTCTGTAGCAGGTGCTGAACAGAACAGTTCAATTAGCATGAACTGAAGGCTTTCCATAGCAGCAGGAGATGCCATATCAGCGTCCTTAAAGCTGCAAAGGTCAATATCCATATGCTTAACTTCCAAGATGCAACTTCCTGAAACCACTTCGCAGTTTTCTTCATAGCTTCTAGGAGTTCATCAACTACAAGATATGTACGTTCATATGCCTTACGTTCATACAATGGAAAAGTGAGACTCTTACATACCATATGGTTCTCGTAAAAGTGAGATACTTTTGTAACACATGCTTTCACAACATAACACCAAGACTTACAATATTATTGTCTTACCTGATGCGACAGAAAAAAGACTTCTCTTCCATGCAATCCTGGGTAGAAGACTCTAGAAATATTAAACGTATTTCATAACAACTTACAAACTGCTGTGAGATTATGATATTTAAAACAAGAATTATTCCTTAAGTTAAGTGTTAAAGGTTGAATTCTTTAAAAAGCTTATGCTCCCTAAAGCCTCTGTATGTATTTACTAAACAACATATTTCTAAGCAACTAAATCTGAACACCACTCAGATTTCTAAGGCTGGCGTGTGAATCACAGCTGCTTGCCAAAACCATACCGAAATAGTTCTTTAGTTTGAGCTGTCTAGTCTTATCAGCTTTTTCACTGTACTTTATAGCACTGACCAAAGATGTTTGATGATCCGGGACCTCAAAATACGATCTTTTTCCTAGAAAGGCACTAGGACAGCTAGATCACCAAAGCCACTTACCACTCTACCCCACAAAAAAGTATTGTTCATAAAGGCTTCCTCTCAACTTTTAAGCCTATTTCCCTCCTTTCCAGAGGGAAGGGCAAGCCTGATTTTCATGACAAGTTCTGGTCTTTCAAAGGCCTAAGTACACAATACTTTTCGATATTATATTCCACAATATCTGATACATGCGACAGTGTGCATAGCTCCACTTACTGCAATTTTTTAAATTTGGAGCTATACTCATAATAAAACTACAGACGATGTTTCTGGGAAAAAAATTGCGTACTGAGCAATATCTGTCATTAGGATCACACGGTCAGAATTCACCATTGACCCTGTGCTGAGCCCTGTGCTGAGCCAGAGGTTGGAGTAGAGACCTCACAAGGTTCCTTCGAACCTGCTTTAAGTATGCATGCTTTAGTATATATTCATTGCTAATTGTTTTTCCAGATTAAATATGGTTCATGCTCTGACTTAACAGACTTAGTATACACTGGACTGGAATTTTAAACATTTACAGCACATCTTGAATTTCAGGTGTTTGGCTAAAATAGTTGGCAGCTATTCCTTGGTTCCTAACAGCTGTTGCTTCGGTAGTAAAATGATCCTCCCGCAAACAAGTACCAAGTGCCCAGAGATGCCCAAGCCTTCCCCATTAGCATGCTTAACATCATTTTTCTAAGGCTAAAATAACAGCGATATGGTTACACTTGGTGAATGCACAGTGACTGTAGCTGAAGCACATCTTTCTACACTGTGATCAAGGTGCCCGATATTCAAATTTTAAAAAGGAATGAGGCAGAATATTATCGCCCTTATACCTGAAGAGAAGAAATTTTAAAGAACGACTGTGGTCATTTTATTGCTAGTAAACACAGAAAGCAAACCCACTATTCAGCATGAACACCTGTTCTGTTTACATTCATCCTTTAGATGAAAGGGGCACAAAACCCAATAAACAATGGCATTCACAAAACTTCTAGTCAATAGACAAATATTGCTGAAGTGTGTTATACATCTAGTACTGCTTACAGATGTTCTAATAACGTATCTGTGTTGTACACCCAAAAAGTGACGAAGAAGGATGGAAGGATATTAAAAATCAGTTCAAGTATTTGCATCTGCATGACTAAAAGAAGAAGATCAGAGAAATATCTGCTGTTGGGACCACTCACCGGCTCTATTGCAAATATTCCACGATGGCAATCTGTATGGGGTAGTAGAAGTGTAGAACACACTGACATCCTGTGGTGCCAAGAACTCCACAAATTTGGCATTTTTAAAATAGCCCCTCTTACAGCGGAGGATAGAAGTAGCTTGATCAGAGATGTACAAAATTTTCCCAGTAATCAAAGAAACCGCTACAGCAAACATATCCTAAAAACAAAAACCTCAAATTATTTGGATAGTTTAAAAATTCTTCAATCCAATACATATTTCTTAGAAAAACAAGTAAGCTATAAAAGCATTAAGTTCAAAATTAAAATTATGTCAACAGTGTTAAACTGCATCTATTTAGGGAGAAATAAAATAAAATTAATTTGCTTTTGAAATAGACACAGACAGTACACTTTTTTAACTACGCAATAAGAACAATATACTAGCATCTTATCAGGTTACAACACCTAGATATCATTGCCTAAATGATATCCGTTATGTAAATATGTAGATGCAGAATGAAGTTATGAATTAAGAATTAAAAAGTTTCTGGTTATAAAACTGCACATTTTCCTTGTGCTTGTTACAGGCATATTTTACACGTATGAAACAAACTGTTTTTTGAAAGGCTGTTTATGTTAGCCTGTCCACCCACTGTAAAGTGAAAAAAAAGTGCTCTAAATAATGAGTAGACAGGTGGTAAAAAAGTCCACTCGTACTGTTTCACACTGTTTTTCTTGTTCATGCAGAAGAGCTTCCTGCGTCACAACGTTTAGTGCTCTATCCGCTAATACTATACACAAACTGAAGAGTTGTCGTCAGAACACTGGGTTCGCAAACTCAGATGCTTCAGACCAACTGAACAATGTTTATGATATTTGGCTTAAGTTCTCGGTTGCAGTCTAGACTTCTGATTTATTTTACCTTTTGGGCAACCTGTACCAATCACAGATACAATAAAACCCACCTACTTCAAGTCAGGGAACATCCCCCATAATGAAATTATTTCACTGATTTCAGAACTTCATACAGCCAGTCAGAGGCTTCAGGAAAAGAATTAGTGGAAGGTAGACTAGTAAGTTTAGATACAGTTATTTGTTAATTTTACTGCTAAAAACTATGTTGACTGTCATAGCCGTTCTTATCTGGACCAGACAACACAGTATCACTGGATCACACAGTAAGCCAATACCGGTTGCAAAGACTAGAAAAATACCACAGGGTTTCATCACTTTTCAGTCATATTAACAGAAAGAACAAGTGAAATAAATAACATCTTGTGACAAGGAAAACACAGTGTGCCTTGACTAAAATTTGGAAAAAGTTACTCTCCAACTTTAACTGGTGTTCTAAAATAGAAATTCATGTCTTGCAGTGCATTATGTCACATGGATGTTCAGATAGTCTGCAAAGGCTCAGTTTCTAATCAACCCCCGGAAGGCAAAAACCAGCTTTCTTCAGCTTACCGACCAAGCTACCAACTCTTACCTTGTAAGAAGGCATGTCTAAGAATTCCAGTTCTAGAAAACATTTTCACTACACACTGTAGACTTGGATCACCATACTCACCGCATTTTTCATGATGTATTCTGAGGTTATAGTCTCAACTTCTTCCACAGTGTAAGATGACACATTGAGTCCAGCAGGCTGGGATTCATTAATCATCAACAATTGGTAATATTCTTCATTGGCTACATGAGAAGATTAAACAACTCGTTCAGAATTAAAAATCTCATTAATAAGCATCCAGTCTGGAAGCAGTAAATGGCCAAAGTCTTTTTTGGCATAAGCACAGAATGGACAGTTCAGAAATCTAGGTACTACTACAAATTAGTTTTTCCTGTGTAGAACTTCCTCATCAATAACCCAAATACATTTACTCATCTTAATATATTCTTTTGTGCACAATTATTCATTTTTATCTGTTTGACAGTTCAAATAGTATGAAGTTGTAAACTGTTTCCAAATTAGTTTTCTAACTCAACGTACTATCAGTAAAATACCAAGCACCTAGAGAGCTGCTTTAGCTCCCAAACGAACACGAGTTAACAGAGTCGACAAATGGCAAAACCACGACATCTGTTTAGAGAGGTTTTCAAATATAATAAACTTAGCCTTACATTGACAACTACATTTAAATTCCTATTTTAAATGTTCAATTTTATCCAGGTTGGCATTATCTAGGTAGTATCATACTTGTTTACCTTTAACTTGTTTAATGCTCTTAAGAGCATATTTCAACGTCGTTAGGACACTAGATTTGCCTTTAATTCTCTTTTCAGAAGGAAGGTGAGCTTTCAGCTCTTGTAATGTTTTCAGCAATTCCTTTTGTGTTTTGGCTTTAGTGGACTGCTCACTACTGTAAGATTAAAGACAAGAAATAAAATGTCACTTGGCTGCTTGAAGTGACACAGCACCCTCACAGAAGCCCAAATACACCCTGACACTTGTCAGGTACCTAAATTTGTACACATTAACTTTTCCAGCACTTCATCTCAACATTCAGAACTTACAGCAATTCTTAAATTAGCTAGAATCAGTCAAAATGAAAGATTTACCACCACCTGATGTATTATTGCAAAACGTACACTGCATGTGCAACAATACATATACCCAAGCACCAGAGAATTAAATTTTTTTTTGCCAGTCTCCCTCCTCCCTGTTAAGTGGTATTTTCCTTAGTTCCTTTCAAATTCAAACTCATAGAAATGTTCATGGACTTCAAACGAGAGAAGCAGGAGGTCCATTCAAGTCTTCACCTCCTGTTCGAGCAGGTTCTCATAAGAAAGGTCCCTGAAAAGGGAATGGCAGTGGAAGAGCGTCAAGTTAACAAAACAAATGGAGAAATCCTTGGAACAAAGTATTCCAGTTAATCATGGCAATATATTAAATAAGATAAGGAAACTTGGCTAAGTACATAGGGCAAAAAATTGGAGGAGGCTGCAGACAGAAGTTGCATTCACATTTCTCAGGCGCATGTTCAGAAATGCTGTCTCAGTGTAGAAGGTCAAACTACAGAGACGGTCAGTGCCAACGTCACAAATTTATTACCTGCCTTTGCAGTTCCCAATATCTCTCCCCATTATTAAGAAGTGCTGACAGAATCAAAAAGGAAGAGAAAAGTAGATAAGGAAAGGGAGGGGGAGGATGACAAAGATGGGTGGCAGGTGGGTAGGAAGCAGTTAAAACGAAAAATCACCTTGTCTTTCTCACTGCAGTAGGTTTTACAAGCTAGTCAATCACAACAGTCAAGAGGATTCTAGAGCTCTTCTTCAACCTTCCTGAAAATAAATTCTTTTTCATCAAAAGGAAGGTCTTTTACCACTTGATTATCATGGCTGGTAGTCTCTAAGAAGTTACCCTAAGAACCACTGCAGAAACAACAGTTTTAGCAACTGCACTGTGCTGTCTGAAGTGCTTAATAAAGCGGCTTCAGCTCCCAGGTAATTTTCAAAAGGATTTCTGAACATATTTCTGGGAAGTTTGAAAAGTTCTTCAGGTAGATACATCATCTGACAGGTGTCAGGTGTATTTCACTAAATACGCTTGGGAAGCGACAGAGCTGGCTTGGGTTCTGCTACAGAATACACACCGTTCTCGTTTACATAGCAAAGTGCTATGAGAAAAAACATTCACTTAATCAGTGGTCATTTTGTATCAGGAAATAATGGCAAGGGATAAGACAAAGCGCGTTGTACTCCCCTAGGAAACATTATGTTTATGTCATGTATTAAAATCACACTCATAGCACGGCTCGACAGTTCGGACCGATGCTATCAAACAGGGCCTTGTTACTAGAATAACCCTCTACACCAGCAGCAGGGAAGAAGAGAGGGGAAAGATGATGAAATAACTGAGCATACTGCTGGTTTTATACTCTCCGAGTATGATTCACGAGAGTGGTCAGACTCTTTTGCAAGAAAAGAAACCTTTCCAAATTAGCCTACAGCAGCAGTGAATATATATGATGGCTCTCCTTGAAAAGAAAGTTATTCAACTTGAAAGTGTTTTTCCAAAGATCAGTAGTGTCAGGATCTGCAGTCAACCACAGGGAAACCATAGCTGGCAGAGGGCAGAATAAGCAAGTTCTGTAAAGATAGGAGCTTTCCATTTTGCTTTATGTGGACAGAGAACCGGAAAGATAACTACAGATACCAGCTGGTCAGTGCCAATATTGAATCCAAAGCCCAGCAGCCTTTGAATTGAAGATTAGATCTACAGCTTATCAGACTGTTTGAGTCTTGTCTTTAAAGATCATTCTCTAGATATCCTCAGTCTCCGATTCCCAAAAGGTGATGAGATTCTGCTCTGTAACCCTCTACCACTGTACCACTACCTGGATTCCTGTTTATTTCTGAAATATTAGTGAAATTTTTAAAAAAGAGAATCAGAGAAAATGTAATAAGTAAAAATCTTGCAGTGGAGAAAATGGAATCAATGCGCAAGGAAGATTAAGAAATGCCTTCGGTTCACTCTGACTTTCATACTAAGCAATTCCAGAATACAATTTCCAATTGAAAATACAGCATGAAACAAGACCTCCTAGTGCCTGCAAGGCAGACACAGAAAATAAGTTCATCGAGCACCAAATGGGGCAAATGGGCAATTTTAAATTACCACTGCTCTAGGAACTGCATCAGATAGCACACTTTCAGGCAGGTGCACGTAGATAGGGCTTTTAATGTCAGTATGCTATAGCTAAACATCCTTGCTCAGCACAGGATCAGGTTTGGGTCTCCTGATCAGGAGCTGGCTTAAAAAACCCCAACAAGTACAGCAGGGCACTCAAGTGTCCAGATTTGAGCCTTCAACAGCACCAGGCTTCTCAAGGCTATCAGAGTCAGAAGCAGAGTTCATACAGAGAGATTCCCGCAGCTGATGTTGGTTTATCCTTACAGACTTGAGGCTTGAATCCTGGTGAACGGAACACAGGAGAGGCAGATGATATGGCTGCTGGACATCAGAACACATCCAACTCATTGGGTGGATTCTGATGTTAAAACACTACTAGATTGTCTCCAGGCAAGGGCTTCAGACTAAATTTTGAAGAGTAGAATTTATTTTTTTTTTAAAAATGCTTAAAAAAAAAAACCAGAATAACCAAACACCAGAGCTGAAGCAATATTCAAAGTGAACCACAAAAATAAAATTACAGAGTTAAGCTACCAAATCAAAACAAAGTAAGACGACCTGAAAGGTTATCACACAGAACAGCATGGAACAGCAAAAAAAAAAGCTCTAATTCAACCAAGTGATTAATAGGACGTGCTACAGATTATGGACAGGAAGAGAATCAAAGATAGGATTTCTTGTGTACTCCTCCAGGATTAGCCAAAACAAAACAAAAAACCAAAACACAATACTATTTAGTTTTCAGCACTTGGCACTTCACTCATGCAAAATATTGAAAATATATGCACATTAATTTACCTGCATCCACTGCTAGACTGATTGTGTTCAGAATTTGCAATTATCAAACTAAATGCATTTGAGCTTGAACTAGAATAAGGAAAGATAGAAAGAGATTAATATTAGTAAACTTAACAAACACCTTTTAGTTAATTTTAGCTTTATATTTTCCTATTAATGATGGTAATCTAGAAAAATCCCCAAACATTAAAAGCTTCTGTCTGCTACAACAAACGGAAACTAGAGTTGTTACACAGTTGTCTAAGAAGGTTCTTACTGTAGCTTTGCTATGCACATCCAACTAGAATTTAGAAGATGAAAATAACACAGTTACACCCTTATACATAAAAATAGACTGATACTTTTTGATATACAGTTATACAAGTTGGTTTACAAGAAAATATATAAATAAGTCAAATTAAACACTCAACGATGAGAAGAAAAATTCAAATGCAGCTGGTCCTGTGGAACACTAAAGACTTTCTCTTTATGAATTATAATGTATTACATAAATTACATCATACAAGAGCACAAGTTAACTAGCACACCCAGCTTCAACCTGAAGATACTTAATCATTACTTTACACTCTAGTAATGATTCAGAAATTAGATTCAAATGGAGAAAGTCCTTAATGATAAAAATAAAAGTGAAAATTATGTGATATTAGCTACTACCTTTTGTGGCAGTCTGAAGATTCCATGAGCATTGCTGAATCTTTCCCATTTTCATCAGATTCATGGCCATGAGAATCATGCCCACTGGAGTAGTTTTCATTCGTATCATTTCCACTAAAGTCATTTCCACTGGATCCACTGCTCATTTCAATATCTTCCTGAAGAACTTCATGAGAGTGTTCAGGCTTTGTCTGAATTTCTGAATCTTCAGCAATCATCTGGCTATGGTTATTTGCAAGTCCAGAATAGTCACTCATTTTCTGTTACTCTTTTAAAGAGAACAACAAGAAATGTTTTCACTGATAGCAGGTTGTTGCTCAGGGTTCTGCTCCTCCGTGCTTGAACTGAACCACCTGAACTTGATGGAGTCCACAGGACACTCATGAGAAACACTGCCAAGATCAAGAGCAAATCAAGCCATACTCAGAATTTTCTCTCTGCACAAATTCTGTTTGGAAGCACAGACCCACAAATCTGAGGAGGAAGGGAAGGAAGAAAAAAATTATTTTGTTGTTTGTCTTTGCTGACAAACTGGAATTCTCACTGTCTGATGAAATTAAAAGTGGCGATAGTCATGGTAAATATATGCAGCATTCGAGCAGCAAAAAGTTTAAGTTAAATATTAATTACAAACCTAATAATGGTCTATTGTGGAAAAGGTATTTGCTTTTTAGTAAAACCCACACAAAAAGAGGAAGTGGAATAAACATGAGTAACTCCTTAAAAGTTTAAATATTCACTTGTTTTCTATTGTCCTACTTAATACTTGACATTTTTACTGCCTGGATTTGGACAAAAGCCATTATTATTTTCAGTGAAATCATTCGCCTGGCTTCCAGTTTACCTTGATAAGCAAAAAGATTCTGTTCAGACATCAGAGAATTTCTGACTTAGTTTGGAGGTTGTTTGGTTGTTGTTTGTTTGTTTATTTAAAATAGTCTTGTTTCTTTTCTTTTAAGATCAGTTCTGCCATTCTGGCCAATTCTTCCTTTCTTTTCTTGTACAAGAACCACGTAGGTAGGCAGACTGAACATACAGTAGGAACAGGGACACTAAGTACACCAACCCGTCTATTTATCAAAATTGAGACACAAATATACCCAAGAATAAGTTTTATCTACTGCTTACCACTAATTTGGGGGAGGTGTGAATTCTGCATTGTTTAGAAAAATAAGCTTAAAACAAAACAAATCCCTGTTTTTAAAGCAAATTCTAATACACTCGGCTCAAAATCAGAGCGTATACAGAAGTGAATTAAGAACAGACTAATACTAAAGAGCCATCAAAGGAGAAGTATTAGCGAGCAGCTCAACTCTGAATAAAATAAAGACCTTTAATCTGACTCATTTCCTCATTTATTTCAGCAACCCACAAAGACAACAATACTGGACACCCATGAACTAAGATTCTCTGAACAGTGAAACTCATCATCAAGGAAAAAAAAAAAAGGTTGATTTTAAAACAACAGAACCATGTTTGTTCCTTCCTCTTTTTTCCTCCAAGATATTCAACATTGCAATTGTTGACTAATAAATCTCTGACTGGAATAACAAAGTCGATAAAAAAAACTGTAACTAAGTTTTGCTAGTATTAACTGCAGCAGCTTCCATTTCAACACAAATAAATATATTATTTTTTCAGAAAGCCTGTGATAGAAAATATTAACTTAATATTCGCTTAAAACACACTATGATTCAATTCCCCTCACCCTCTCACCCCTTCAAAAAACCCAACCAAACAGTGAAACTATTTTCTTACCCTCCTAATTGCTGTTTTTCCAGACATTTTACATTTATTTTGAGTTTTTCAGAAGAAAATACTACTCGCCTCCTTGATTGGCCAAAGTAATACACAAGGGATCTGTTTTTATTTGAAAGAGGAAGCGTAGTTTAAGGACAGTCATTTAAGCTATCAGTAATGGTATACAAATATAAATACTGCTTTTCCTTTACAAGATTATTCACTAGTACTTCATTATAGGCAATAATCAGACAACTGCGTTCAGTACAGTAAGATCTACCGACATTTCTTTTCTGCCTGTATTCACTTCAGGCACTGTAGCCCAGACTAGGCAGACATCCTGTCACGCTGTCCTACTGAACAGTAGCATACAAACAGTAAATTACCCTTTTGGAGCTCTAACAGCTTTTTCTGGACTAAGTAAGCCACTTCAGTCTTAAAAATTACATAATGGAACACGCAGTAAAAGAATATTTACTCTTAGATGACACTCTAGTATTATTTCACCTGTGGCCAATGATTAACTGGATCACACAGTTCACCTCTGATGTAATCTTGGTGGCAGATAGAGCTCACACTTTCACTTGCTGTACTTAGATAGACATTGTAACGAAGTCCTGTCCCTGTACATAGTCTACTCTCACCACACACGGTCTAATGAGCCTGAACTGTTCCACGCTACTCTCTGCAGCTAGAAGGGGGCACTGGGAACGCACAGACAAACCTCCTGTTACTGCAAAGGCAAGGAGCGCTTTATAAATGCGTTAATCCATTCTCACCCAGGAAATGCTCTTACCACTACTTCAAGTATTGCAGAAATAAAAGTATCCGCCTGGTTAAATAACTGAACCCACTCTCAAGAAGCCATTTCTCACGTATCACCTGTACTGTTATTTCTCAGAGGGCACTGAGGTGGAGTTCTACATAGTTCTACAAAGTTTTACAGAGGATTCAGCAAGTAAAATTTCTCCAGCAAACTACTCAGCTAGCAATGAGATGGCTTTTTAACTTCTTCGGGAAGATTAAAGGTAACCTTGGAGATCATCTACAGTATTTTGTCCACTTAAAATGAAGACTTTATGCACATCAAAATTACACAAATCAACCCTATTGTGATTAAAATGAAGCTTTTGGAAAAAAGACAGCCACATCACCTGAAAAGGAGGTCTGACATGCAGGAATTTAAGGTGAGATCCGATATGCCTCGTACTATATTCTGTGCCCAAGGTAGGGGTTTCCTCCTAACTTTCCTCACTAAATACTAATTAGAAAGATCTTTACAAGATAAAAAAGAAAAACATACTGCCATAGCTGAAACAACACAATCTGATAGTAAACTGTGTCACATGATTTCTTTAGTGGTAGGGCTGCTATACTTAAACCCCCTAAAGAAGACTATACATCGTTATTGACAGGTTCATAAGCATGATCTGCCAGAAGAGAGACTCTTAGCATAGCTCTAAGTTCTTTACAGATAATGAGTATTACACACGCTGTATTACTTTCAAAGTGTTCAAAAAAAAATATTTGTGGACAACCTTTCCCTGTAAAATTATTTCCCAACATCTTTTCTGTAATCTTTGGAAGTTTAAGAGTCAGTGAAGCTAGCTAGCATGTAGGGACTTCCAAACTGAAATTCTGAGCTCTTACACCACTGATGAGTAATTTTTTCCACCTCCATCTATTGTCTCATCTCCACTCTTATTTCCCTGACACATAGGCTAGCTTCTGCCAAGTATTTGTAGGAAACTTCAGTAGTGGTTCCTTAGGTGGGAGAGAATTGTTCCCAGAATACATACATATATATAAGCGGTCCAATAACTTTTGGGGTATTTCCTGTGCCTCCTTGAACAAGAGAGCTCCGTAATTCAATGACAGTCAATATCTTACAGTTTTTTTAAATTATTTTTATTTTAAGCAATGAGTTCAAGTTAAGAGATTCACCAACAGAAAAGAAAAGGTGCTGGCCTATAGGAGATAACTACATAAATTTTCTTCCTTCTGACACCTGGCAGACAGTTGTGTTAGGAAACACTGAAGTTGTGTTACTTCTTGGAGGGGGCCTTGGGCAGCCAGATCCAGTGGGAGGTGTCCCTGCCCATAGCAGAGGGGTTGGAACTAGATGATCTTTAAGGTCCCTTCCAGTGCTAACTATTCTATGATTCTATGATATCTGACTAGCACCATGCCAGAGTTTATGCAGCTTTGCCCACAGTGCAGATCCAAGCAGTTCCTATTTAATTACATTACAGCGACTACAATTTGGAGCCCAAGGACAATGGTACCAGAAACAGAAATGAGTGTCCCATTAATAGGGAAGATACAAGTTTGACCTTTTTAAAGGTATCTTTCTTTCAAGAAGCATTAGCTTAACTCCTTGAGGTGGAATGGTGCTCTTAGGCAGGACTGGAAGATTAATGTCACTGAAAGTCAGTTTTGCACAAATTTTTTTCTGTTTCAAAATCTCAAAAGCCTCAGTGCCAGAGGCACAAACTAGACTAAGGAATACAGAAAGAGTAAATAGGAAGGAGCAAGAAAAACATTATGACAGACTTCCAAGAGCAAAACAGAAGCTTCTACAATAAATAAAAATGCAGAGATCCCCTACAGTAGCAGTATTCATAAATGCCGTAAGTTTTGAGAGATTTTCTAAGATGAGATTGGAGCAACTGTGAAAAACAACAGACTGGCAATGACCCTACCTCATGCTTTGCATCTGTAGTTTTAGATAAGAAGTGATGAATCTCGCTAGATTTCACTTTCAGACAGAGGAAGGCCTTAAGTGGAACATCTGCATGTGTATGCAAGCACCATGCAAACACTGCAGCAGCACAGAGGGTCAGGCATCCCAGAGAGATTAATCTATCTATCTAATAATTAAAGTAATTACAGTCAAAATGCTATAATAAATTGCACATATTCATCCCCCTTACGTGCTTAAATAAATTTCTAATCAATAACCAAACAAGAATGAAAAGGTAAAAGCTAGCATGCTTTCCCAGCCTGAGGATCTCTCCTGTTGCCACAGTGCGAGGAAGTAATTGCATCGCATACCAAGTTCAGTAAGCAAGTGCGCACAGTGACATGGTAACAGAGGGAGAGCTCTTTAGGTTTAATTTTCAGAGAACTACATTAAAAGCCATTTTTTTCTTTACTTTCTGCTCCATCTTTCAAAACTTTTAAGGGAGGTTGTCTATTCTAACTCTGTAAATAAAAACTTTTTTTTAACTTAAATTGGCCCCAGTTAAGCTTGATTTTAAGGCAACTGGCTCACAAAAAAACCCCTACCCTTTTAGAAAGAGCAAACCTCCCTGAGTCACTCTGGCAAAGACTAGAACTCCAGCATCCTGATGCAGTGTATGAAAAAGGCAACGTAGTTGCACTAAGGACAAATCTAGGCATTAATATGCCAGGTTAGATATATGCAAAAAGCCTCTTCTGGTTATTGATTAGCTACAGTATATCCTTTATCCTGCAGCAAGACAATGGAAACAGCCTGAACTTTAGTGCCCCCAGAAAAACATACCAAGATACATATGGACAAATACTTAAAGAAAGAATGTTTTTTCAAAAACCTTCTTAAGAAAGATTGTAGAACACCAGGGAGGCAAATTTCTTTTGAAATTATGGCATTTAAACTAAGAATTCTTGTTTTGGCAGAGATCTGGTTACATTCAGAGAGCAGATTTTTCCAGATTCCTTTTCACACTAAAAATACCAAGTCTGGACTAAAACTCCAGAGCCAAAATTATTTAGTTCAAGAATTAAAGAATAGAAGAATATCTGAAGATTTGAGTCTAAATTTGCTGCTAATATGAGCTTACCAACATTCCCAAATGAAGCAAGAGGAACATCACAGTTTATGGCTAGGCTTTAGACAGCTGAATAAGTGGAGAGACTCTTAACCACACTAGAACCAGTAAAAGACATTCTCCTAATGATCAAGATTCAATTTTACTGAAGATCTTATCAACAAGAAGAGTTTCCACATGTCTTCTGGATGATGGCTTTGCAAAACAGCATAAATTCTCATCTGTACAACAAATAACTAGCAGGGATTTAATCATATCATGCCATTTCAGAGAAAACGGAAAATTAACATCTACAATGAATGCATTCCCCCTATGCAATTAGACAATAATTGAACACTTGGTAGTAGGAAAACGTTAGGAAGAAAAGTGTTGAAAAACAAACAATAATCCCAGACGTGAATTGTCTAACTGTACAACTTAACCAGCAATAGCATTGAGAGCTTCACTTTCTTGTGGAAAGAGACAGAACAATTAACAGAACACTTTCACTAGCACACTTTCTAGGAAGGGGTAGTAAAAAAAAAAAAATGTCAGCATCCTCAGACTTCATTGTAAGAAAAAATAACAAAAGATGCCTAACAATTTCCTCTAAGACTTTTTTAATTAAAAGAAAAAAACCTTCTTTTTTTCAATAGATTCCTCATCTCGCTGCAAGTCATCATCAGCCATTTTTGCTCTTTTTCTTAACAAGGAATGAAGTGTAAGTCAATTTTCTACTTATGTCAATAAAATTATCAACAACATGTAGAATATCAGAAACACTTCCATAAAATCTGAATTCACAGCTTTCATTTCAAAATTTGCTGATAAGGATTCATCTTTCAATTCAAGAAATTCCTGGATACAGGGTTGTTACTGAAATAAGAGTTAGTAATATCCTTATAAAGGTGATCCCAATCAACCACTTCTTACAGCTGCCACTTTACAACAGAGGAACTGATTAAGACATGGCCTTGGTCTAGGGCCATCCAAGCACCACACTGAATGTATAGCAGCTCCTACAGCGGAACAGGTCAACAGAAGCACTACGCCAGGGCTCTTGCAGCTATAGTAAGGATGCTTCCAACCAGACCGTTCCCTCAGTGAAGAAACACAAACCTGAATTTAACAGTAAGTAGGGGTTTAGGCTAAAAAAGTTTCAGCTTCATATAAGCTAATTCCCAGTTTATACTCCAAAAATAGTGCTGAATGTGGACAACAAACAAAGAACAATGTATTTTCTACAAAAGCTCTAAGGGGGCAGCAGGGGAAACTTCTTTCTACTAACATGAACCATAATTATACATGTTTCTTACCTGTTTTTCCTATTAAAAGGTGGTAGAAGTGTTTATCAAGCTCCGTCCCAGCTAGCACCAAAAGCAAAGTGCCTAGGTCCAGAGGCTCCCACATGCATTTAATTCTTGTCTCATCCTCTTCTGCTGGAAATCTTTGACCATTAGAGAGTCCGGACACCTCTATAACTACAAAATATAAAAGAAATACCTGGGCCCCCCAACAGTGTCCTCTTCAAATAGATACCAGAGTGATGCTCACAGCTATGCCATGCCTACGCAGATAAACGTTGGTTAAACATGAAACTGTCATCCAGCAGACAAATCAGACACACATATACATTTTGAACACTAAAATTCTAAAATAAGATCTTACAACGTTTTAAAGTAACATCACCTTCTACGGTAGGCAAAATAACCCTTCCAATTCACTGTCAGTATGGTATCATACTACGTACATACATAGCACGTACTCAGTCTGCATGGGCTGACACAGAAACAAAGGGCCAGCCTCTCCAGTACATAACAGAGCAAAACGCCTGATGTAGTCAATAGGAGCTCCAAATGCTGAAGAAGTTTTGTGTAAAATACCATTTTAACACCTGATCTAAACTATTTTACATTGCTGTAGGCTTGGCATGAGCATTAAAGAGTTTACTAGGCAGTTACAAAATCTCAATTCACAGAATCACAGAATGGCTGAGGTCATCTTGTTCAGCTCCCTGTTCAGGCAGTCACCTACAGCAGACTGCCCAGGATGACCTCCAGATGATTTCTGAGCATCTCCAAGGATGGAGATTCCAAAGCCTCTGAGCAATCTGTTCCAGTGCTCACTCACCCACAGTTTAAAAAAAAATAGGGGGTGGGTGGGGTGTCCTCACATTCAGGAGTCTGTACTAACAAGGTCCATCAACATTATTATTGTTCCTAATAAAAACAGCTTCCCAAGCTACTGGGAATTTCAGCATGAAAAAGGAAATCTGAAAGCTCTTCCATTAAATCAAGGAAACTAAGTCTGTTGGCACATGCTGCTGCCGTGTAACACAAAAAAAAAGTAGAATATAAATCTGAAGTTCAGAAGAACAACACTTGTGTGGCAAACAATTACATCACTTTAAGTGCTTCATTTGAATATGCAGAAGGAATGTTTGGAACAAAAATTTGGAAGTGTTCAAATCCCAAGGTAACCATTTTGGAAGACAGCCCATGTTAACATGCCTTAATTTAAAACGCTGCACGTCTACCAACTGTTAAAAGTACATTTGTGTTGGCCAGACTTAAGGAAGAATTTATTCATAAAATTCCATTCTGCATGACGTTGCAAAGCCAACGTGAGTTCTACAAGTCTCAGGCTATTATACAAATCTGTGTACATCTGTTTTTCAAATATTTTGCTACTGTCTTTACTATAAATTGATAAAACTGGATTTATTATAAATTCTCTATTTCTGAGCAGGAGAAGTGCTAGAAATTCCCATAACTGGAGCTACTTGCAGATTTCATAATTTTTAGCTTGGACACTAAAAATGTGGAATGTCTTTCAGCACTAGTTAAATCCTGGCTTAAAGACACTTATTCTGATTCCTCCACAATAACTCATCTATCTGTAATCTATATTTCCTTAATAGAGTTAAGTTTCTACCTTCACTAATCAAGATCTACAAGAAATTAGCCACAAGGTCTTGCCTGACTGTTGATGAAGTGACACAGCACCTCTCTAGTTTGATGGCCTCCATCATGGCATTGTCATAGATAAAGAGTAAAAAAGGTTTAATAAGTCGAGGTTGGAAGAGGATATTCACAGCAGCAGCGCCACCATTTTAATCTGGTATCATATTGGCTTCATCTACTTAATGCATTTAGGAAGACATTACAAAAAAAACAGTCCTTGTAAACGACTTCAATTCTCATGATAAGCTTTTCTATAATTCCAAGCCAAAAGGATTTTTATCTGAAACTAAATATAATTCATTCAAACCAGGCATTTTATCAGTTTGAGTAGAATTAGAAGCAGTGAAATCTCATCTTCTGGTTTTCTATTATTTTTCAGAAACAATGCATAGGTGACTAGGCATGACGGAATCCCAAAGAACTTAAAGACTTCATCCATGTAAAGCACCTCAAGAAGGTCTTTTCCACAGACAGAAGTCTAATTTGATCAGTATACATAGAATACATCAACTGTGACGACTCCTTCAATATGGAGATGTATTTATTCTAAGTATAGAAGACTTCAAGTATTAGAGACGAATGAACAACGTGCCTTAGGGAACACACCTGTATGAGATGATCCCAACCAAGTTCACTTTGTAGAGACGTGAAGTCACACCTGTAACATTGAAAAGAGAACACTGTCAGCTTTCAGAACCTGTTCAGATCATACTTTGTAGCCATGGAAAACCAGCATTTTTTTTCCAATCATTAAGACTAATCAGACACTACAGCACTAATCCTCAAAATCTCAGTTACAATTTAATCCATACTGCAATATTAGAATACTATCCAGAGCTGCTGTCTCTTCCCCTTTCCTTTTATGGGTCAATATTGTCCCATCATTGGATCACATATAACAAAACCACATGGATACATTTTCCTTGCATCACAGATGACATGCCTCCAGCATTCTCCTTTAAACTCTCAGCTTCTTCCTTTTTTTGCTACAATAATTATCAACTTTTCTGCATTTTCAAAATAGTTCCATAATTCTGAAAGTATATTCTGCTTTCTTAATCCACCACATATGCCACCTGAATTGTAATAAGCTTTGTCATCAGCTCTTCACACACTGAACATAAACACGCCTAAGTTAGTATATCTCTGATGCCATGCGTTCGACTTCTCAGAGAATAGAACAGTATCAGCCTGATAGAAAGTAGAGCACAACTGACCAAAAAATACTGTTGGAGGGTATGACCTGCTTTCTAAACCAAAGCTTAGAAGCATAACACTTTCCTTTCTCCTCCTGAGATACTCTCTTGATTATCTGAGTATAGCCACTTTGTCTTCTAGACCCAGAATTTTCCTCATCATTAAAATTTTTTAACACACCTGCAGGAGATATCAAAAGATTGTGAGTTATCAACAAACTTCTGCACAGCAGACAATGCAGACGTAGCAATCAATACTGGACACTACACTAAATTTCAGTTTCCTGAAGATTTAGAGAAGCCACATCATTTTCTTGTCCTTCACAATTTATACCATGGGTCTTTAAAAATCTAATACCCTGAATATCTCTTTATTTTTCAGCACTCTGACATTACAGCTCAAAGCTGTATAAAAGGATACAAAGCAGCAACAAAATTCCATTCAGACTCACTGAGAAAGAACCCACATTACAAATCACTTTCTTGGGGACAGCATGATACTCACCTTAATGAATGTACTAATCACAATCTTTTCAAGCATCATCAATACATTCCTATTAAAAAAAAACAGAAAAGTTTTATAAGCAAAATTAAAAAATTATTTATGAAACTTAAATCAAGTCCATTTAATAATGCGAGTCCAACCATACTAAATACATATTCCACAGATGAAGAACAGTTATGAAGACTAGAAGTAAAAAATGAAAGGAAAAGCAAGAAATTTTACTGTTAAAAATATTTACTACTGCAACCTAACTTCTAAATCAGTTCCTTGATCAAAGCACAGAATTACTATTCACTGAATTCTGTTCCCTCTATAAACATAAGATACCCCCAAATTGGATCTCCATGATCCTCATTTATTGCTAGCACATTGTTTAGGTAACACAGATACCAATACAGTGCATTTAAAAATTAACCATTCACTCATCCGAGACCATCCAAGCTGGAAAATGACATTACTTAGTATAAAATTCATGTATTTGAATTCAAGTTAAGTTACTTCTACCACAGACTGCAGTTTTAAAATGTTTCACCACCGAAATACAAATTCCAAATTAGCACATGAAAAACTCTCTAGAGACCTAATTCAACTGAGCGAGAGTACTGACATCATGACCAAGACTAGTTTCATATTCCAAAATACAAGTACACATACTTAAAGCAAAAGCTGTTCCCAGCTTGCTAAAGCTTAGGCTTCTTTTACTTATATATGTAAAAAAAACAAACAAACAAACAAAAAACCACAACAAAATATTTTATATCTATATCTATCTCATAGAAAGAAGCTTCCTTAGCCATGTCCCAGAGGGCCAAACGAGAAAGAAAATCAATCCCCCAGTCTTCAAGTGCTGGTTCCTAAATGGACCTAAGCTATGTCACCACTGACTTCTATACCTGAAGCACCCATGGCACCACTATTAATTTCCTTCCAGTTTTAGATTACTAGTGTTTTTAAAGCTGCTTATTCTCCTCCTCGAGTAAGTAACAGCAAAAAGTCAGCCTGAGGTGACAGGACAAAGTCAACTCAGTTTTACTATGAATAGCACAGTGCCAACACATTGTTGAACTTCTAGAGTTCACCTCCGGGAGGGTCAATCTCACCTACGCTGTGCTGGCCAGCCTAGGCCAGCTCCCAACTCATCAGTTGCTTTCCTGTACCTCTACAAAGCCAAGTACCAAAGCAATCTCTCCTCCTGCCCCTCCCAAAGAGCAGTCAGAGCCACTGAGCCATAAACTAGCAGGAACTGTTCTCTTTTCTGCCAGACCAGAAACAAAGCGTATTTTGCTCTTTCAGGTAATTATTCATTGTTCCTTATCACTTGTGCTCAAGTCTCCACGGTGGGTCTGGACTGATCGTCCCCAAGAGCAAACAGAAACAGTCTTTCTTGAGTTTATTCCTTCACCTTGAAAAATAAGCCATGGCCCAGAGCTAAATTCAATTGCCAAAAGGTTGGGCTAATGCCATTAAAAAAAAAAAAAAGTGTGCACGGGCACACACTCCCTGACAGACAAGATTATTGCAGCCTTGGCCAAGACATCTTGTGGAAAAGCTAAACAGTCTCCTTTACCTGCCCCATGCTCATTTCTAGACATCCCCCCTTCCAGACTTACAATAGGTACCTTATTAAAGGTAAACAAAAATTCTTTATATTGAGTGTGAATTTAAAAAGACATTTGATTTTCTTTGCAAACAGAAAATGCTGCTTTCTTCCCCAGTGGAACTGGAGAAACCATAAGCAGGAGATCAGTAGTCAGAAGTCTAATATTTGCATATGTCAATTCTTCTCCTTTTTGAACAAAGTAACAAATATGATACACTTGAGGAAAAGATGTCACAGAAAGAAGGGAAAAACTATCACGCCCTACCACACAATCATGTATTTCACCTTTATTATATGTAAAACTAGATCTAAAGTATCTACAACACCATATTTCAACTTTAATATTTGTTGACATCTCCACTAGCAGTATATTTGCATGCCTACTGCTCCCCTCCCTTAAAAAGAAAGGTAGAATTTCACCTTGGGGTACTATGTTTACAGAAGTTCCAGGCTAACACTGCTCTTTAGCCACTGCTGCAGTTCATATCCAGTGAAAAATTTTGGTCAGAATGAAAGCTCCACTCTGGAAGGCTCTATGCCAAATAAATTCTGTTACTAATAGGGCCCCCACTGCATCAGTGACATGCTTCACAAAGCATGACAACCTAACAATCACAATGTACTTGTCCTGTGAGTTAGCTATCTTAGTACTGAGAAATAAGAGCTCCAGTCACAGAGGAACCCATGGTAGAGATGTAATTGAAATCAAAGGAGTGCTTTATGTACTGAAGATCATCATACAATTATAGAAACCAAGCAGCAGAAACATAAAAGTACATGTAATAAGGACCAGCACAAAAACCATACCAAGATACAAAAGCTGCACGGAATAAGGAGGATAGGAAGCAAAACTAACAAAGAAAGAGTAGTACTGAACATCCTCATTACCTCATCTTGTCTCCTTCAGCTTCAATTATTAAAAATTACAGGTGTTACTTAACAGCGAAGAGCCTCTGGTTTAGGACAGCATGTCTGAAAGGCAGTATAGCTCAGAGTCTACTTTTTAGAAGCAAGTTGCAGCCGAAAACATCTGTATAAAAACTGTTCTTTACCTTAAAATAGCTTTCACACACACACACACAAAAAGTTCTCATAACCGCATTTGCATATGTGGATAAGGAGGGAAACAGTGCCCTTGAGAACTATTGCCTGTGCAGCATGCATGAAGCTTAGTACACGGCTACTGTCCCTTAGGGACTCTTTAGGATGGAGAGAGGACCAAGTCAGAGGACTCTGTGTGGGGCTGGTACAAGTCCAGTGCAGGCATTCAGACATAAAGACTCTATCTACGCTTCAAGTATAACATTAGAAATACAAAGCAGCACAGAAGCCCAATCTGCCGTGTTCCAGCACTGCTGGCAGCAGAGTACAGGCAGGCTGCACGAGCATGCCTGGTGATGTACTAAGCCACTTACTAGAGTAGCAGATCACTGCGTGTATGCTCAGGCATGTGGATTCCCATGTGTGCGGGTGCTTTCCTACTACAGATGGTTGCTGGCTCACTGTCCACATGAGCAGAACGTGCTCCGAGGAGGAGGAGCTTCAGAGCCTCTCCACAGCCGTTGCAGGCATAACCAAACCATCTGACCCTTCTTCATTTTGGCTTTCTCTGTCGTACTGTATTTCACAGAAGTGGCCCGGGGCCACAAGGAATCCCAGCAACAGATCGCAAAACCATTAGCCCATGAAGCACGTTTGAACGCAGCCTTCGTTTCCCATGCCCTTTAAAGATGCTTCACGGAAGGAAGCATCTCATCTGCAGCTAAATAATAAAGTGTCTTTGTGTCAGAAGGTGGAGTTGTTCTTTACTAACCAACTAACTAACCAACTAGCAAGCAAAAGCTTTGCCTCACTACCAACAACACATGCAACATTAACAGCCAGGTCCCCACCACAACAGCCGGTTAAAGCAGGAGAGGCACAGCCATCCTTCACATGGCACACAAAACATCAGCAGCATAACTTTGAAGGCCACTATTTTCTTCATCCAACCTCAACCTCATTTGTACCCAAAAGTGCAAGTCAAAGCCCTTCAGAGTAATAAAATCATAGCACAAAGAATAATACAGCCGATATTAATAGACACATTTTCTGTTCAGCACCTGACAAGCTAGGTTAACATTATAAATGTTCAAGCAGTTCAAGACTTGTACAAAAGGGATACAACTGGATGTGGAAAGTATGCGTAGAGAAAGACAACCCACATAAAAATATCTGTAATCCACCATCCTCATAGAGGAATTCTAGGCCATGCAACCAAAACCGGACACAAAAATTCCTTTTCAGAAACCCTTGATTATCTAGTAATTATGATGTGGTAACATTATGAGTATAATACCGCAGCTACAGGACATTCATGCCAAGTATTACACAACACCTGGCGAAGAATGTAATGTTGCCTTTTAACATGGGCCAACCATAGCAACCCTATATAAAACACTACAGTTGATCTAGACTACTGATAATTTACTTGTTCTACTGGCTAGTGGCAATCTACTTGCTTTTAAATGACCCCAAAAACACCTCATCCCACCATAACTTGGTCATGTGCTTATTCTTTAAAGGGTTAAAAAAGCTCTTCTGCAGTAAAACATGTTTTAACATTGCAAAGGTATTAGAGAAATAAGGGTGTGGCAAGAACACAGGAGAAGGAAAATTGATTTATCAATCTGTATCTAAAACAAACATTTCCTGGTCATAACAAAGTCTGAAATAGAAGAAAAATCCAGAACTCTGTTTCCAAACCTCTACTTCCAATCGGTTTCCCCATTTTACTCTGTTCTTATAATACAGCTAAATTCCACCAAAATCTCAGTTTACTCAAAAAATGCAATTCTACACAGGGGAAATTTAATGCTACAAAAACATATTAGCCAGGGACAGGCTCAAATAAATTTATTTGATAAACTGCGTTGCTGCATCTTTTAATTCTATGACTGGGGAAAAATAGTGGAAAAGTAAGGTATTATGCTAAAAGCTGACACAATATCCTTTCTCTTTAATGCCTCTGTGTGGAAATCCAAAAGGAATAAGAGTACGCTGTAGAAATGAAGATTACTTAAGATTTTTACAGATAGCTTCCACGTAGTAAAACAAATATCGGAAGCCTACAAGTCCTACCAACTGACAAACAGAAAGGCCAGCAAAATCATGTAATCTTTGGATCATAAATGAAATCAGAAAACTTGCTGAATCTGAGAGAAGTGCACTAAACCCCAAATCCTACTTTCCATGCCTTTACCTTCTGAGCTAAGTAAAGCCAAACTACACTTTACTTCTTCACAGCGCAGAACAGGCCATGCTCTTTTACCATACAGTGTTGGGCACTTATGTCAACGAGCCAACTAAAGCATTCTCCTTTCTACTTTGAAAAAAAATCATCTGAAACGGCCAAAACCCCATTAAAACTGAAGGGTTTTTTCTTCTCCTCTAGGCCAACTGCCCTCTCTTTTCCATTACATCTTACTAGTGAGGTAAGCAACCTCTGCAGCCCAAAACAAGAACGCCACATGGCTGGACAGTGCCCTAATCACAAGGCTGATGGCAAGACTTGGATGAAGCGAGGACACTGTTTCCTCACTTTGCATAAATAATGGAAGTTTCAGCAAGAAAAGGCAAAAAGAGAGAACACAAGAACATGCAAACGTGCATAAGCAAGATGGAACTCAATGTCACAGTGCAGCAACATAAGCACCCTCTGTAACTTGAACCAAACTCTACGTCCTGCTCCCAAATTTTGCATTCAAGAGCTGCTGTGTAAAGTGCATGAACAGCAACGTGTCCAGCACTGAAAAGATCAAGGACACATAAACTGAGACATCCCAGAAGTTAGGAAAAGTTTGAGTTTCATCAAGTTCAACACTCCCAATACAAAACAGGATCAATTTACGGAATGAAGTCACACCATCAAGGCCTTACTTGTCACCTTGATACCTTTATCAACAACCCCGCATTATCAAAACTAACTATTTACATTCAAGTAGGTATTCCTCACTACCATCACTGTAATTAATTCAGATTTTACCTTGGCAATAAGCAAAAGCCAGCTCCAAAAGACAGCTGCAGTTTTGAGAAGTTTTAACCAACTAACATTAACTGTCACTTGTAATCGAACTCTGTGGTTAAAACGATACTGGCAACTTGAAACAGTTTCTCACTACACTAAATCAGTTTTTGACTCTACTTCCCATTTGACCAGACAATCTTACCGCTACAATCATTATAGAACTTCTACTTTTTCCCTTTCACTTATAAATACCTAAGCGGCAGCTATTTCAGGTGTACAGGACAATAAACCTCAGAATTTGGAAAAGAAAAAGACATCTCATAGCCTAAAACCGTAAACCAGTATGTTTCTTCAAGACCTCTCACATGCACTACCTTAGCAAAGTTAACTGTTTCACTGGAGCACTATCTCAAAGCCCTGCAGCGTCCAAGCCCCAGCGACCCCACCCTGACCTTTCTGGGGGCTTTTTCGGCTCCTGTATTACACAGAGCAACTCTGTAGCCTATCCTAAACTATCCCGAAGTGTCAGTTGGGAAGCGGCAGCTTGACTTTCGCCATACCGCTCATCTATTTGCATGAAACCAAACTTACATAAACCGTTTTGTAATCACGCAGGTAATACCATGCGACTAATGTCAACAGCAGCACAACCACGGGGGTCGCGGGGAACAAATCAACGCCGGGAAACGCACACAAGACAAGGCACGGACGCCTGTTGCTGCCCTACCTGTAGCTCACGGGAAAGGGGCTCTATGCCCGCCCCAACGCGAGAGAAACGGAACCACGAGGGAAACACGCTCCCTCCGGACCCCGGGGGAGGGCAAGGGGCGGGGAGGGCAAGGAGAGCAAGGGGGGCAAAGGGAAGCAAGCAAGGGGGTCCAAGGGAAGTGAGCAAGGGGGAAGGGGGGGGTCGAAGAGAAGCGAGCAAGGGGGGAGGGAGGATCGAAGGGAAGCGAGCAAGGGGAGGGGGTTTTAAGGGAAGGCAAAGAAGGCAAGGGGAGAAAGGGAAGCAAGGAAGGGGGCCAAGGGAAGCAAGGAGAGTAGGCAAGGGGGTCAAGGAGAGAGATAAGGAAAGAAGCAAGGGGGTAAGGCAAGCAAGAAGGGCACTGCTGCCCCCCCGCCCCCCGACTCCCGGCCCCGCACGGAGGTTTGGGGGGGGGAGTGGCACCATAGTGGCGGGCCCCGCCGCCCCCTGCCCCGCTGGATCCATCCCCGCCGCCCCCCGCCACACTCTTCTCGGTGGCAGCGGGGGAGCCCGGGGGTTACATAACCCGGGCCCAGCGGGCGGGGAGCGGCGAGAGCAGCGGGATCCCCGCCGCCCACCACCTCGGCCCCCGCCCCCCACGAGCTCTCCCCCATCCCCATCCCCTCCGCGCGCCGAGGATCGCGCCCGGCCGAGCCCCCGACTCACCGCCGCCCAGGTCCCCGCCGCCAGCCCGGCACCCACTTCATACAGGCAGAAACGTGACCGGCGCCGCCGGGCCCGCCCCTCCCGCGCCGCCATTGGCCGCGGCGCCGTGACGCGCGCGGGGGCCGGGGGCGGGGCCAGGGCGCGCCCCCTCGCCATTGGCCGCGCCGCGCGCCGCTCACTTTACATAAGCCTCACGTGTGGCACCATGTTTCCACCGGCCGCCGCGGTCGCCGCCGAGCCCGCCCGCCCCCTCCTTTTCCCGCACACCCTCCCCATCGCCTCTCCGCCGCCGCAGCACCCACCGCGGGCCGCTTGCTGCTCGCTGCCCGCCGCAAACCGCGCCGCCCGCCGGAGCCGAGGAGGGCAGGGGTTACATCACGGCTCAGGGCGGCGCCTCCGCCCCGACCCCCGCGGGGCGCACGTGACGTCAGCGCGCGCGGGGCGGGGCCGCGGGGGAGGCGGGAGGAGGAAGGGGAGAAGGAAAGGGGGAGAGGGAAGGGGAAGAGGAGGAGAAGGGAGAGAGGGGAGAAGAGAGAGAAGGGAGAGGGAGTGGGGAGGAGGGGGAGAGGAAGAGGAAGAAGAGGGAGGAGAAGGGGGAACAGTGTTATAAACCCACTCTGGAAACTAAAATTCCCAGAGTATAAACTATCTCTTTATTGTGGAATAAAGTCAGCAAAGCAAGGTACAGAGCCATGGCACACGGCTGAGGCAGGGCCGTGTCTAGCCAGAGGCGAACCTGATCCACGCTCCCCTCCCCTTTTTATACATTTCATGAAAATGGCTCCATTTGGGCATGAAAGCAGTGAACAATACGGCCCATCTGCCCCCCTATCAGCACGTGTTGGGGTGGCGTTGCCCCTGTCTTACTGCCCCTCTGCTGAACCCCACACCACAGACATGCCGGTGCCACCAAAGAAAGAAGACATTCCACCCGATGACTTAAAGATTTGTCCAAAATTCAGGTACCAATACTCTGGATCTCCATCTGCCCCCCTCCCCTAAACCAAAAATGCTGAATAACTTGTTTATTACATGGAGGGAGAGTGGGAGAAGGGGAAGGGAGAAGGGCGAGGGAAGGAGGGAAGAAGAGGGAAAATGGGAGAGGGGAGAAGAGGAGAATAGAGAGAGGGAGAAGGGGAGAGGGGACCAGGAGCCGCTGCTCGGGTCAGCCTCTTGCATCCGAGACATGCTGGTGGCACAGACCCCCCCCTTCCCTTAAACGGGCACAGAGCATTACATGAGGCGCTGAAAGTGACACCAAAAATGCCCAAGAATAAACTCTCTTAAGCCTCGCTTCGGAGTTTTAGGAAGCAAGCATCCTTTATCAGGCCTGGGCAACAGGAGGGAGCGATCTCCATGAATCATGTGCTGGTTATAGAATCTATTTCCCACTTACACACACATATAAATTTTCCCAGAAATCTTATGCGCATTCTATTCATTTCCAAGCACGAATTTTAATGTTGTTACGAACTTCACAACAGTCAAAACTCTTGCCAATTTGGAGCTGGCTCCAGCTCTGCCTGATCTTGCATTTGAGATAAGGAAAGGCTACGGGCTGGAGATTACAGGAGATCACACTGAACACAAGACTTTACCATCTCCGAAGAATGAACAGCATCTGGAAAACACTGCTTGAAAGAAAACATGCGATCAGAGGGACAGTCTGTCTAACATTCAAAAAGCAGCACTGTCGCCACAGCTTTCCAGGCTCAGCAGAGCAATAAAGGAGTTAAGCAACTGATAAACAATGTTCAGAATATAGAATCATAGAATAGTTTGGGTTGGAAGGGACCTCAAAGTCCATCCTGTTCCAACCCTCCCTGTCATGGGCAGGGAACCTCCCATTGGATCCAGTTGCTAAAGGCCACATCCAACCTGGCCTTGAACACCTCCAGGGATGGGGCAGCCACAACTTCCCTGAGTAACCTGGGCCAGAGCCTCACCACCCTCATCGTGAAGAATTTCCTCCTAATGTCCAATCTAAATCTTCCCCCTCCAGTTTAAAGCCATTCCCACTCATCCTATCTCTACATACCCTTGTATAAAGTCCCTTCCCAGCTTTCTCATAGCCCCTTCAGGTTCTAGAAGGCTGCTCTAAGGTCTCCCCGGAGTCTTCTCTTCTCCAGGCTGAACAACCCCAACTCCCTCAGCTTGTCCTCATAGCAGAGGTGCTCCAGCCCTCGGATCATCTTCGTGGCCTCCTCTGGACCCATTCCAACAGCTCCATATCCTTCTTACATTGAGGATTCCAGAACTGGACAGAGGGCACCAGGTAGGGTCTTACAAGAGCAGAGCAGAGGGGCAGAATCACCTCCCCTGACCTGCTGGCTACGCTTCTTTTGACGTAGCCCAGGATGCCGTTGGCCTTCTGGGCTGTGAGCTCTGTCAGCCTTGGTGTGACTGCAGCAGTCTGGCGTAACAGTGTTTTCACACTGGCTGCATACGTGCACTTGCTCCACAGGATGTAACGCAGTAGAGAGCCATCAGGGCTTCCACTGTTTATCTGCAAAATGAGGTTAATGCTCCTTCCCTCTCTCGCTGTGGTGTTAGGGATAAGTCCATTAGATACATAGATATTTAAGCTATGACTGTTACAGAAACAGCCTGTGAGTAATGTACTGTGCAGTATTTAACTCCTGGAGAGGAGAGGGGGTGGGCAGCGGAAGCATTAGGACCAGATTCTGCAACTGGATTTGTTGCAATGCCCAAGTCAGCTTATCAGGATCCCATTCTTAGTTTGCACTCCTCTGAGGAGTCTAATTTAAAGACTAATCCTAATTAGATAGTCTCTGTGTATTTTGGTCAACTTACTATTGCTGTTAGGACTAAACATCCAAAATTTCAGTCTTTTCTGTTTAAGTCCTCTGTTTTTGGTTTCAAGAGATGTAGAATGATGTTCTTGGTTTCAATGAGGTGTTGTTTTCCATGTTATGTGCCAAAAATATCTGTCTCTGGCTGCGTGCCAAGGACAACACCTCTTACCACAGATTCAAAGTAAGGCTCTTCAACCAAGGCAAAACTTTGAGGTCCCCATCATCCTGTCAGAGAGCGAGCAGGAGGAGCTGGAGGCAAACTATGGAACCACACTAGAGCTGAATGAGCTGCTGGAGCAAACAGAATAGGAGACACATTCATCACTGTAGCACAGCATGCCAGTTCTAGCAGGCCAACAGTAAGCACTACCACCAGAAACAGACAGTACTTTTTCCATCCTAGTAACTACTGGAGGCATCACTTGAACTCTGCTTATTTTAAGGGACACTAAGCAGTTATTATGGTCAAGCTTACAGGAATCATTTTTTAAGTTCTATTTCTGCCACCTTTCGGTAGTTATATAACAAGTCTCTATTTAACTTACCATAAATTGGGGAGAATGGAAAACAAAATGTGTTTGTGCACCTTGAACCAGCTCAGACCAAATTTTTCTATTGTGCCAATTTTCTGAAAGTTGCAGGCATGTACAGATACAAGTTATTCCAGGCAACACCAACAAACACCAAACAACCAGAAGGCAGGCACATGGCTTCTAGAGGAGCGAATAGTACCACTGACTCAATGGCTCATAGAATAGTTCGGGTTGGAAGGAACTTAAAGATCATCCAGTTCCAACTCCCTGCGACAGGCAGGGACACCTCCCACCGGATCAGGCTGCCCAAGGCCCATCCAACCTGGCCTTGAACACCTCCAGGGATGGGGCAGCCACAGCTTCCCTGGATCACGTGAGCCAGGGCCTCACCACCCTCATTGTGAAGAAATTCTTCCTTATGTCCAGTGTAAATCTGCCCCTCTCCACTTTATACTCATTGTCCCTCGTCCTACCACTACAAGCCTTTGTGAATAGTCCCTCTCCAGCTTTCTTGTAGCCCCTTCAGGTACTGGAAGGTCACTATATGGTCTCCTTGGAGTCTTCTCCAGGCTGAACAACCTAAACTCCCTTAGCCTGTCCTCATATGGGAGGTGCTCCAGCCCTCCAATCATCCTTATAGCCTCCTCTGGACCCGTTCCAACAGCTCCACCTCCTTCTTATGTTAAGGATTGCAGAACTGGATACAATACTTCACATGAGGTCTCAGGAGAGAGGAATAGAGAGGCAGAATCGCCCTGCTGGCCACGCTGCTTTAGGTGCAGCCCAGGATATAGTTGTCCTTCTGGGCTGCGAGCGCACACTGCCGGCTCATGTCATCAATCAGCACCCTAAGTCCTTCTCTGCAGGGCTGCTCTCAATCACATCATCCCCCATCCTGCATTGAAACTGGGGATTGTGGCAACCCAGGTGTAGGACTTGCACTTGGCCTTGTTGAACCTCATGATGTTCGCTCATCTGCTAAGAAACAAAGCAAAAGAAAATAGTTGCAAAACACTGCAGGACAAAACAGTTTGTTCTGATTTTAAGGCCACTTTAGTTAGTTTGTAGTTATTGCATAAGGGTTTTAGTAGCAGTGTGTGTAATAAACAGTTGTGTGTGCATACAGAAAAAGTTTTAAACAACACGAAGATTATAACCAAACCATTTAAATGGTTGTCGGCTTTTTTCCCCAGCTTTGTTTATTTTTCTGTATTCAGTTGTAACTCTTGGAGCGTGGTGAGAACAAGCCATTCAGATATACAGTGAGTGCTTTATGTACTTTTGTTTCACCGCGTAACACACCACAGCTCACACCAACAGCCATCCAAAGCAGCTTTGGGTTGGTGAGGTGCGGCACTGTCCTGCTTGAAATTCTACCTGGCTCCCTCATTTGGTTTCGCAAGGCAAAGATTGCTCTGCGTGAAATACTATGAGAGACAGCTAGTCTTCCTAAGCAGGATCCATCCCCAAGAAGGATCCATCCCTAAGCAGGATCCATCCCTAAGCAGGCAGGCTGGGGCCTTGCTGTTTTCTTCGAACTGCACAACAAGCATTGCTCAAACCACACCGCTAATATCGAGTCTCTTCCTTACCTGGATTTTTTTCACCACGGTCTCTTTCTGAATTCACAAAATATGAATTGATAGAACTAGGCTTGCTTTTACCACAAGGATTTTATGTGGGGAAAATGTCATTTAGAAAAGCTTTTTTAAATGAAACTCCCTTGCTTCTCACACTTCAAACTATTATCTGAACTTTACACATGCATACACAAAATGCTGAGCCTTTTCCCACTATGCTTAAAAATAGCATTTCTGCTTAACAAAAGTGTTCCAGACAGTACCAACATTTTTGGGGGAAAAAACCCAAATCAAGTCTTTCAGTGTAAAAAAACCAACAAAAAGTCATGTGAGACTTTGAAAATCTCTCTGAGGACTGTTTGCTTGGGTTTGCTACTGTTAAAGAAACAGAGCTCATCGTTTTCAAGTAACTATACATCCCTATCCATTTGCAGAAGTTCCCTGTCACAAATTCTACCACAGCACAGATGGAACTGTATATTGTTAAAAAGAAATAATAAAAAACAATATTTTGCAGCTGGAGCCCACGTCTAATTCTTCATTTCCTAAGTCTAATTACTAATCATTTATAGTGACGCTGACAGTCATTGATTCTTGCAAAGATCCGGAAAGGCTTTTTTGCTAATGAGCAAAAGGCGTCACTGTTACTGTCTGTGCAGACAAAGGATGAGGGAAGGAAAAAACCCACTTTCCTCATTACCAGCGAACATACAGACAGGTTTTTCTAAAAGCATTACGAGGTGCAGGAGAAACTATAACAAGCAGAAAGACAGCAATATCCATATGGTCTGGAAAAGTCTTTGATTAAAATATAAAGAAATGTGAGAAACATGATAAAGAACTCCGATGCAAGCAGTGAATTCCCGAAAAGTGCTGCAGCTCAGAATTCCTTTGCAAAGGTGTTGGGCTCTCCCCAGCCAGAAACCCTTTCCTAAAGAGTTCTGGGGAATGTATTTTTTCATTCTGCCCCTATTCTTACTGGTTTTAGTTATTTTTATTAAATTTAGCTTCTGTTGGCAACTTCAGTGTATTTTTAAGTTCCAAATATCTTGAAAAGTGACACATAAAGGAGCCCTAAATTGTTGTGGTTTAAAATTATTGGAAGGATCCAAATGGAATGGGGTTACCTCATCACTGTAACTACATGTGCTGATCCCCAAGTGCATTAAACGTGATTTTTGAAGCAAGATATAGCTCTGAGCACTCAGGGGCTGGGATCCTGCAGTTTAGTGTGTATTAGCAACTCATTTTCTGCACTCAGCCTCACAGGGGGCTGAAAAGAGTCTGAAATGGAATCCACGGTGCTGAAAAGGGATTTTATGCTTCCTGTATAACTCAGAAAGTACTAGTTTGTGATTTTGCAGTCTACTGAAAGTGATCAAATACTCTACAACATCCACCAAAAAGAACAGTCCTACCACCTCCACTGAGCTGAAAATTAGAGATAATGCAACTGCACTGTCAGCCAAATTAGGAAGCTAATCTGACTGAAAACATCCCGTGAAAGAAGCTTTGGGGTGAATCACATCACAGCTGCAGGAGTACAAAAGCCAAACCAGGTTGGAAGCAAGGGTTGAAGCAGGGGGCCAAGACCTATTGTACCTGGAATTCCAGAGTTAGGCACTTAAAAAGAAATGTACATGTCATTAGACTAGCATAAGAGAGCTAGTAAGAGATGCCAGATGGAAAAATGCATCCTCATTCCTGCCTACTGTGTTGGATTTATACCCCCCCTCTTCTGCCCTGAAAGAAAGTGACCGCAGCCAGGGGAGGTTCAGGCTGGACATCAGGAAAAAATTTTTCACGGAAAGGGTCACTGGGCACTGACAGAGACTGCCTAGGGAGCGGTGGAGTCACCAACCCTGGAGGTGTTTAAGGGACAGGTGGACGAGGTGCTGAGGGGCATGGTTTAGGGAGTGTTAGGAGTGGTTGGACTCAATGATCCAGTGGGTCCCTTCCAATGTAGTGATTCTATGATTCTATGATTCTTTACAGCAGGCTGGGGCTCACCATTCCAAACCATCCAGGCGTATGTGCCAAAGACAGCTTTCACAAGGCTTCTGAGCTGATCTAACATTCTGCCTTCATCTAGAGGACGCATTGCTGCCCTGTCCCTGCCACTGCTGCCACCTTGCTACCATGTACTCATGCTTATGTAGTCTTCACACTGCCTTTCGCCCTCTCTGATGCCTACCTGGCCCTTCAGTAAGCCAGTTCCATTTGTTCATCTGCTAGAAAGCTTTCTGAGTTAGTTTCCTGCCAGTTAAGCAGCTGAATGGAATCCCTTAGTAAAAAAGTACACTTCCAAGTCCATGTATGGCATGGAAAAGCTGTTTGAAAGGCAATGAGACAGCAGCATAACATTTCCACCGTTTTTGGATACCTGACGCACACTCCTTTGTTGATTAAATCACAGAATAGCTTGGGTTGGGAGGGACCTTAAAGACCATCTAGTTCCAGTCCCCTGCCGTGGATCAGGCTGCCCAAGGGCCCATCCAACCTGGCCTGGAACACCTCCAGGGATGGGGCAGCCACAGCTTCCCTGGGCAACCTGGGCCAGGGCCGCACCACCCTCATGGTGAAGAAATTCTTCCTCATGTCAAGTCTAAATCTGCCCCTCTCCAGTTTATACCTGTTCCCCCTCATCCTATCACTACAAATGTGCTTGCACATAGCAGATGTCCTTGAGACACGTGGATTCCTCAACACACACCTAAGCATCCAGGCTTACGACCCGGTGCTGGGGCTGTAACACAGCGTATCCCATCCCTTGATTCCCCACAGCCACTGATTCCTATGCACACTCTTGATATTGGTTTAAGCCCTGTATTTACTGTTCACAGTTTACTGCCCTCCACTGCATTTATCATCTCCTTCTGAACTCACTTCAGCAGAATGAAGGGTTGCCAGTCTTCCAAGAAAAAGTGAGAGACACCTTCCTTTGAAAACAGAGTAAGGGCACAGAGACAAGATCTGAGTACTGGCTTCTCCACCAGTGAGCATTTATGCAATTTTTATTAAATAGCCATTATATAAAATGTTGCACTATGTCTCGATGCGGGATTGGAGTGGAACTCTTTCTTGTTCCTAGGTAAGCTCCCAATCGTTGTGCCACGGAGTCATGCTGCTGCTCATAGCTACTAGGAATCTAGAGGCACATTTTTTCCTTTATTTGTTCTCATTTTTAAGAAACAGATTATGACATAACAGAAACATTTGTAAGAAACTGGATGCTAAGTAGGAGACTAGCTAGAATCTGTCCAACCCACCTACCTCCTCATTGCAGTCACAGGCATGACTTAAGCCAGACACTCAGGCATTCCTTCTACTAAGAATACTAATTATAGAAGTGTGATTTATAGTTGGTGAGGAAGGCAGAGCCAAATTTTAAATGAGAAAGAGCCTGTTTCTGTATAATTCTGAAGAGTCTCTCTTAATTAAAAACACTTCATTCTCAGATTGAGTTTCCCGTTACTGATCTGCTTCAATTAGTTTCCCAGTGTTAGTTCACACATGAGCTGTTTTGAACCAAACTTTGCTGCTCCTGGAGTCAGTGGAAACTTGGTTTTGTTTTCAGGAGAGGCTGTATACTCACTGACTGAGTTTGCTTTAGCAAGAGAAGCCCGACATACCTGGCTGCACTACTGGAAAACAAAGTAGGGATTTTAATATGCCTTTCAGGCACTGCGGAAATACCATGTAGGCTAAATCAATTAAACATATTCCAATAAAAAAAAAGTTTCACAGATTGTGTCCATAAACAAATTAGAAATTTCTGACAATAAATTAAAAGAAAAAGAGAAAGGATACTTCACTTTGTGCCCTGTTATTGATCCACAGCGCCAAGAGTGAGGGATTTATACCAATTCTATTTGGATAACTCCCTTTAATTTATATAACTGGCAATTTGCTCTAAAGAGGACAGTAATTGAAACAAAAAAAGGCAGAAATCTTTCTCATCTTTGTGGATTATCTGGTGTTTAATCGGTATAATCTTAACTATAAGCCTTTCTCTAGTGCAGCTCTAGGGAGACTTTCCTCACCTAGCTCGTTTCATAGGTATATAATTTCTTGGAAATGATGTAGCTGAAATATCCTTGGGACTTCTTCATGTCACATTTGCAGACACTGGCCAATAAATTTAAAATTATCAGGTGAACAAGGAGAGGCAAGCAAGCAGATAGAATCAAAGAGAACACATGAGCCTTATCTACAGAGAAACCCACTAAGTATAGTACTCGTTCTCTTAATAAGACACATCCTATCTACTTCCAATACATGATATTCCATTACCAGCAGGAGAACTTTGGAATTCAGTGCTTCTGTTGTGTAACCACACAGTAAAAGAAATTAAACAAGCATTTTCATTCAATCAAAAGGGGGGCAAAAAAGTGCTCATAAACCTTAAAGGAGAAAGGTTAAAGGGCATGAAAGGGAAGTAGAAGCAATCCTAAGTAATATTAGCTATTGGTACTCATTAGAGGAAAAGGTTCTGCCACCTTAAAGCACTGTGCTACAGGAAAGCTAAGGAAATTTATTTGAGAAAAAAAAAAGTAGTTAGAGCAAAACAAAAAGATTGAAAGAAATCTTACCTTGCCAAAAAAGCAGAGCCTTGAGATCTACTGCCTTTAGGCAATTATAAACATGCTGTAGGGCTCCTGGTTTCCTTGGTGTCTGAGGAAAAAACTGGGAAAGCATCAGGATTTCTTTTTTTTTTTCCTAGTGGGTTTGAAAAGCATCTCCAGCTGCCTCTCAGCTCTTTTATCAATCTGAGTAATTTACAGTGATTATTTTGTGTCCTCAGCCCTGCTCTTTCACAGCACATTACTGACCAGCTACTGTTGTTAATAATGCCGGTAGCTTTTGCTGCCTTCATTTGCCAGTGAAAAAAAGCAGTGCTTAGTTAGGGAGGCTGATGCCTCTCACACGGTAATAGCATTCTTGCTCTTTTTAAAATGAATACAGTGGAGGGAAAACAGTAACTTAGGGTAGCCTCAGAGTAGATCTGTGTTGTAGGGATGGCCTAGGAAGGCATATGGGAGCCAGCTTTGAAATACTGGCAGCTCCCTGGGGAAGTACAGAGCTCTGTGTGGATGCAAAGCCCACCCAAGGAGCTCTGGCAGTGCTGGGGCATTCAGCCTGTTCTGCTAAAGCGTTCCTCCAGCTGGTTAGCACAAAGCAGGTTCAGGCAGGCAGGTCTCCACAGCAGTCCTTGCAGCTGGTATCCTCCTGAGAGGTTTGCTGAAGCGTTCCTCATGTGTTCTCCTGTCATGGAGCTACTAGAGTCATTTTCCAGCACAGAAAAACTTTATAGAATCATAGAATGGTTTGGGTTGGAAAGGGCCATGTAGTTCCAACCCCCCTGCCATGGGCAGGGACACCTCCCACTGGATCAGGCTGCCCAAGGCCCATCCAACCTGGCCCTGAACACCTCCAGGGATGGGGCAGCCACAACTACTTTATGCCTCCACTTTGTTAGTTTGCATATGGTCTACCTCGGCTTCACTAGCAAGGTGTATTTAGCTCATGTTAAGAACCCTGATGAGAGCAACCTACTATGTTTTGCCTGTTTAATGGCTTGTATTTAAACATTAGGCTCATCTACTTCAGCTGCTAACCAAAATTAGTTAACGAGTTTTGTCCTCTCTGCTCTTCTAACCTGAATTAGCCCCAAGCACGTGCAAATCTCTTTTTGCAGCATGAAAGGCAAATCCTAGTTTCAGCAGAATTTCACACACACAAACACACCCCCTGTATAGTACAGAGTAAGTTACCTACTCTGGCATTTAAGCAACTTCACCAAAACTAGAAACTGAATAACTTTAAAACAAGTTTGTCCTTGCCTACAACTCAAAGAATTTACAAATCAGTCAGGCCAATCTAAGCCTTTCCTTCCTTTTAACTCTAGAAGAAATAAGATAGGTCTGGACACCAGCAGAATTTGGAACCTATCAACTAACAAATCAACCTTTTTTGTCATATGCTGATTGCCTACCGAGTCAACTTCTCTTCTAAAGCTCTAAAATGCAATCAAAGCACATTGTGTCACTATCTAAAAGCCATTACCTCACTGCAAACCTGATCATTAGAGCTTGGACTCGGGTCCCTCATAAATACAGATCAGTACGCAAGACCAGAGACAGGGCACTCCTCAACATCTTATGAGGCCGTTACCAATAACCATGCCTTGAATCTTCAGTTAAGGCGAATGTCTATTTAAATGAACGCTTTCCTCAGCCACGTGGTGGATTACAATACAATTAACTGTAGGGTGAACATTAATGAAATGCACTTGGAAATTGCACTGTGCCACCTAGACACAGCTGTTACTGGTGAACCGAATGCACTCCATAGTCTCCAAGCTAGGATGCCACTGCAAGTTAGTTATGTAAGATCAGTCCACTGCAATCAAATGGAAACACTAGAAGACCTAGTATGAGGACTAGTGTATTGCACATCCAGAAAATTATGCTGCGATTTGCATGCTGTCATAGCATAACCTGAGATGAAGCCTCAGCTAAACTTATATAAGCAAGATTCTTTTTTGTTCTTGTTTGCATCAGTGGAGTTGAGATTTTTTTAACACCAAAAATATCTCCAATAAAGTTTAAATTCTCCAAGTTTACCCCAACATGTTATAATTTCTATTAGCTGCTTTCTCAGAAGGAGCTTTACCAAAGTGATTATTGATATACCACAAGGCAGAGAAGCAAAGACATAGCAGGAATGAAGTTCTTAGTCCCTTTTTCAGAAAACTGAGGGTGGGAGTTGAGCACTTTTGGTTGTGAAGTCACACAACCAAGCCTTGATGGCTTGGTAAAAGTAGACTCAAATCTCTCTCTGTCTGCAAAATCCTGTTCTCATCTCAAAACAATTACCTTTATCATCATCGGGGATGATGGCTTTTCCTCAACACACCAAGATTTTGTATTTTTAAACCTTTTTGGGTTTAAACCCAAGACATAGACCTGTTCATTCATTAGCATTGGCATTAGTTTTGTTAGTATTGGCAAGTTAGTCTCTGCTGCTAGAGGCAATTACATTGTGGGGGCACAGACCTCATCAGAGATGTCATTGTGGAGGGACATTTGTTTCAAGCATACAGTACGTGTCAAACATACCCCTGCAGTGGAGTAAGTGGCGTGTGAGAACGCTGTGCGGAGCTGACTGAAGAGCTCTTTGTCCTCCCTTCAGTTCTAGTTTACTGACTTTGGTGAAACCAGTTATTAAAAAAGAAGGTAGGGAATGTTCTTAAATGAGTCATGTTTGTTCTATGACTGTCAGACTACATCCGTAACTGGTTCAGTAGCTCTATTCAACTGGTGAGGTCATTCCCATGCAACACATGACACAGGGAGCCTTTGTACAGAGAGCTGCAGGCAACATGCTTCGTACTGGCTCCTGACTTAAGAGATGCTTTTATGCAGGGATCGACAGGTACTTCTCCACACTGATGTGGTGTTTTCTGATGCTTGCAAGAGTACAAGAAAGACCTAAAGCACATAAGAAATGTAAAGCCTTTCCTTCTAAGACAAAGGTGCATTTATATTATATATTTGTTTTTTAAACAGGAGTTGAGAGAGTTTATTAAGGACAAATGAGACAACACAATCAGTCACCCCGAGCAAGAGGGATACCTATAAGATAGCGTTGTCTTAATGGCATCAGAAGACACTTCAATATCCTACGTGAGAGCCAATAAGTCTACATACAGCCCAGGGAAACTCATAACGGACAGAGTACCATCAAATGCAGCAATGCTGCTTATACAGCCACCTTGGCTTTCTCACTCCATAGCTCTAGACTCAGCTGCAGAAGAACTTATGAGATGGCTCCTCATTTAGATTAAAGGCAGGCCTCGAGGATAATGCTTTTGCCTACAGCTCCCAAGAGACGCCTTTTCTCATCAACAAAGACTCACACTGTATTTTTCCATCTAGTTGCTAACCCTAAGCATCTCAAAAATAATAGCATTTTCAACTGGCGTTTATGTTCAAAGAGAACAGAGATGGCCGAGTAGTCAAAAAATGGTTAAGCCAGTGAGGGCAGTAAGCAAGTTTTATTTTTGCTATGTTAATGCCTCTGCAGAAAAAGAAAGAAAAAAAAGGAAGTAATTGAAACTTCGAGAACTCTGAGTGAAAGAAAAGGTTCTGGAATTAAATTTTTAGCTGATTGCCTATAATAGGCAGGGTTTCCAGCCACTGAGCTATCATCTGGCTTTCTAGAGGACTGAAGGGGCCCAAGCAAGGATGCGGTTATGAAACAGTGCCTGATAAACAGGTGGAAGGATGACAATACGAATCTGGACAATTCCCGGGGATAAAAAAAGATTGAACTTTGTCACTGGAACTTGTAGGTGTTTCCAAAGTTGTTTGAAAGTAGATGGAACTGTTCTTTGCCAGTGCAATATGTACACTGTAATAACCCCATAATTCAAGGCTTGCTTTGTCTAGAAAGCTACATAAAACTGGTTTACTTTCCCAGCTCCTCAAGCGCTATTAACCCGTGTTCCTTGGGGCATTCCAGTTTCAGATGCTTGCTTTCTGTATGCTATTCACAGTTAAACTAACTCACTGAATTCTGAGCTGAGAAAAGAACTCCACCCCACCAAGGTCATTTGACATGGACTAGGGAGACTTTTTGGCTTTCTCACCTCTGTAGCTTTCTTGGATCGTTTGGTGGGAAGTTTAACAAAGCCTGAGTTGGTTCAGGGGTGTATGATGCTGTCAACATCCTTCATCTGTGCAGCTCTTACAGTGCACTGTAGTTACGGCTTACGGCAGATTATATCACACAGGCATGCACTGTAGGATATTGGGAAGTCTTTCCAGGCTCCTGGTGAGGCTCTGCTATGGAGCAGGTGTTTTCTAGGCTAACCCAGAGAATATGTAAACAAGATGATGCTGTGTTATAGATCTTCTAGTAAAATGAACATCCTGCCAGTTACTACATTAACACTAGAAGTTTAGTTATCAAATCTACAGACTACATTCAGCAAAATAAAGCTGCGTTATGGCCAACAGAAGGTAGAAAAGCCAGGCTCACTTGCCTTCATAAAGCTGACAACTGTTAAATTGTAATTAGACTGTTCAGATGCTAAGGAAGAAGGCAAGGGTATCATTTCTGCAGAATCACTCTAAAAGCTACCTTGAAAGTGTAATAACTCAGTACATTTGTTACCAGGAGATTCCCATAGTAAAATGTATTTAATATGTCTGCCACGTGTGGTAAGAACTTTCGATGACAGCTGCCCAAACCCTGGGTGGTGTTATAAGGTTACTCTCCCTAGATTTGAAACACCTGGGAAAGCAAAAAGATAGTTTGGCTTTATGATAGACATCATCACTGCCTGGCTGTCTCTCACACAGAGCTCTAGCAATCTCAAGATTACTCGTTTTTCTTCTTAGATTGCAGTTCTGACCATCTTTAGTCACGTGAAACTCTGTTAAAAAATTTTAGATCTGTCAGGAGCACTTAAAAGCATCTTATTCATTCACTTACCTCTGTGTACTTAGACCACAAAGCAAAGGAGACGGTCACTTCAAGGTTTGTTTTGTCTTTGAGCTATCTTCTATTGACTTTCCAAAACATATGGAAGTCCCAGAGCTCTTCACCCCACATAATGTAGTAATGCTGAAGAAGCTGTCCTTCCTTTGTCCCCTGAGCTTCCATGTATTATGCAAACCTGCTATCTGATCAGAATGCAAAAACACATTAGATTTTCCTTATAATCTCACTGGTTCTGCCATATCCACCTTAATCTCTCTATTACATTACACATAATTTTGTTTTCACCAGGTTTTATCATTTGCTAGAATTCTTTGTAAGTTTGAAAGCTAGAAATCGGGATATTTTGTTTCAACAAAACTAAGCTAACTATGCAACCTGACTACAAGTGTGCTAATAAGTTATTAGCCCATTGTGTTCTCAGAATTATTAGCATAAGCCTCATTTTGGCTTTGACAAGTTTCATGTGTTCTTCAACACCACATTCTTATGTACCAATCAACCTAATTCATCCTCTCATTTAGTCCTTATTTGCCGTTTCACGTAGACCAGAATACACACTGTCTGAAACAAATGATGGCTTTTTCCTAGCTCTTCCTATAGCATCAAGTGTCCCCAGTTTATCAAACAGAGTTACCAAGGAGAAATCTATACTTTTACTGATAAAACACTGAAGGCATCATGACATTACCTGGTTTTGGTGTGTTTGGGTGGGAAGAGACGACACCGTACTCTTTACATCTGCCGAGTCGATTTGCAACAAGATTAGAAGAGCTGTTGAATGAGAGAACTGCCCCATATGCACGAAGGGGCAGAGCTACCCAGGAGTTACTGTGATGTTTATGTACCTTAAAATCTAAGTGTAGTTCCTAGGAGTGGGAGGGAAGTAGCTTCCAACTCTTGCCTCTTCAAAGAGCTTAATTATTCATTAGGACTAATGATGGCAACAGCTACCGTACCCTATCAAGCCATCAGCTGCTTCAACTTAAAGCAGAAGATAACCCTGCAAGAAAGTCTGTATCCCTCTCACAGAGAATTCTTTTGTCTAAAAAAAATGTGGCCAAGGTTTGTGAACTAACAGTATCTCATGGCAATGAGTTCCGGGAGTTAACTGTGCCCTATTAAAAGGAAAACATGTTACCATTAAGAAAGTTAAGGTTAAATGCACTAAACACATTCTCCCATCTGCTCCTCTTCACAGCTCTTTAATGGTTGTACCACTATCTCCACCCCTCCTTTTTGTACAGAGGTCATTATTGTTTATGCAACAGAAGTGGTTTTTTTCCTTTTCTATTAGACGGAATATAAAAGAAAACCTCAGTGTGAATTAGAAAATCTTACTTTCCAGAAGTCTTTAGCACTTAAAAGACAGGGAATGAAAGCTGACGCTGCTTAACCGTCCTTAAACCATGTGTATTTGGACAGAAATGATACCAAGAGCAGCTTCTTAAAACAAAATTTATTGGCACAAACATACATGTTACAAATGTCTACAGTATTCTTGGAAAATATATGTTCACCACTCCAAAAAAAATCACTGTCCACAGAAAAGTACAGTAATATCAAACTTTTTGTAAGTCATCACAAATTTAGCATCAAAATGCATGCATTCATCATGTATAAATGAAACTCCACTGACCTCCAGCTAAAGCACTTTAGTAAGTTTCCTGGTCTCCCCAACATTACTTTTGTCCCCAGGTAGCCCTAATAAAATACAAGTAGAATGTTTTTTGTAGAGGCACAAATTACATTTTCTTGCTCAGGGCAGCTGAGTCTGGGAAGTGAGAGATGCTGCTCTCAGCACAGACGTTCAGATCCTTTCTGAGCACATCATTACATTGCTTAACACTACTGTGCGGCCTTTAAAAGGATGCAATTCAAGACTTGGCATCGAGTTTCATTTTTAAAAGGGCATCTGAAACTTTATTTCTGATTATTCCTGTTAGAGGAAGTAAAGCTTGCAAGGAAAAAGGTGGAAGAAGGGTTTTTGTTTCGCATTACCATTCCAGCAGCATTTGAAAGAGGAGTGGCATTGCTAAGGCGACTTGTGAGAAGAAACAGTAATCTCAGTAAACCCCCGCTTTCTTTGGTGCCAGTCTAGTAATTTAGTAGCCAATCAAGTCACTGACCTCAGACAGTACAGAACTAGACTTTACCAGATGTCCTCGATCTCATCCTACGCCTGTCCCCACCTCCAGTATCACAGGAGCAAGCTTCACATCCACAGAGGGGAGAGAACGCACCGATATTCTCAGCAAGATCAAATCTGGCTTAGTCCAATGTAAATCAGGGAGAAAGTTCTTGATGTCAGTGGAAGCTCTTTGAGAAATGGGGTTTGCGCTTACTCCCACTACTCTGAGTTTCACTCTAATCAGATCAGGGCACAAAAAAACAAAGGCAAAACCATAAACCACATACACTTAGGAAGGTGTGTACTTCATCAGCCTCGGTAGAGCAAAGAATATATCCAAAGCCAGAATTTGCTCTGGAATTGTCAGCCTTGGAGACTTTCAAAACTCATCAAGACAAACCCTGTGCTACCTGATCCAATCTCAAACGCGGCCCTGCTCTGAGCAGAGATTGGACCAGATAAACCTCAGGGGTTCTTTCCAACCTAATTTTGCTTTCATTCAAAGGCAAGGCTTTTCCTCTCCTGAATTAGAACATGGCACAGATTCCATATCAGGCCTAGATTTAGTAAGGACAAATGAGGGGTTTGTTGTTGTCTTAAGCAGAGGATGGAAATTCTGGCTATATGGTTAAGCACATGTTAAGCACCTCCATACCAGGGCATGCTTTGCTCTTCACCCTGGGCTGGAGAATGAAATACTCAACCATCTGTCCATCTTAAGTCTACATTGCTGACTTGATTAGATAGCACCTCCAGAGGCTGCTTTTCTGTCTTAAGACTCAAGCATAAGTCATTAAGGAAAATACCAATTAGCTGGGTACAAACTCATTTCCTGCATGACTAAAACAAATTTATAATAAGAGTTCATATATTGCCACTAAGAGAACTTCACATGCTGCAAAAACCACAAAAGGTTATTCACAGCAGATACTGGCTATGGTTCATCTCTTTCGTACTTGGAAAGAGAACACATCGCCCAAATGGCAAATGCCTGTCTCCTTCAGAAAGGGGGAGGAAAAAAGAAAAGGAGTTGTCAAATAAGATTTCACCTCTGAACAGTTGGCGTTTCCCCCTCAAAATGCATTTTTGCAACAGACAAAGGCTGTTTTTAAGCCCCGCGCTTGAGTAGGAGGTACTCGATTCTAATCTTTCGGTGGTGCTCATACAGATAATGTGACTAATATTTTAGTGCGTATGTTGTCGGGGGATGCAGAACTCTTCATTTACAAGACAAAGTAATGATGTTTTTCATGACAGGTAGTGGTATATCAGTAACATTTTATTTTGCAGACCTGTGAGCGTGCCTTACCTACATTAACATTTAATTTCCTTTCCAATCTGGGGAAAAAGCAAATAGAACATAGACTGAAATTAGCATTTCTGATAAGAAAAAAAAATTCTTTCATTAATAAATAGGCTTTGAAAGCCAATTATTCAACTATTTGTACAGCTGCTAATTGCTGAAATAATCAATAAATATTTAAGTAACGGTTAAGCTATATACTCACGGCATTTACTATAGAACTTTAGTTTTATTCTGGATCTTTTTTCGCTTTAAGTTTCATGAAAGGCTGAACTCTCATTATTTAGTACACTGTAGCTTGCTAGCGGCACAGTAACCACGCTGGCCACTGATTTATCACGTCCAGCCAACACTACCGTAACTAATGGAGAAATTGCAGCAACTTTTCAGGTCAATACTATAAATATTAATTTCACAAGCTGAACTTGTGAAAACAATGATGCATTGTGCATCTAGGAATTTGTGGCTCCATTGTATGCGCTATCTCAAACATTGATCTTAGAAAGAAAACAACAGCTGCTGCCACTATTTACTTTAAATAAATCTGCAACTTATCAGGAGGAGAAACTAATCTCAAAGATATTGGGACCTCTTAATTCTTTTAAACTCTTTTCATTACAAAAGCTCAGACTACCACCACGTGTTCACATATACATGATAGAAACGCATTGGATTCACCAAAGTGATTTTCCATCTGCTCTTTAGCCACTGATTGGTAGACAAGCACAGATACTAGAGTGGTAAACACAATAATTATGCTGTGTCCAAAATATTTCATTAGTGGCATACCAAAGTGGGCGTTCGGTAGTATCTGTAGTGCACTCTGGAGCCCTAATTTGACTGCAGCCCTCCAGCACTTCTGCAGCTGACAACAGCAGCACGTCTTTGGATGGTCCAAATACCCCCAACAGCACTCGCTGCAAAAAGGAATAGATCATCCTTTCTGCGTACATCATCTCCTCTGTTTTCAAGAAAAAAGGGAAAGGACGTAAATTCAATTACCATTCATTTTAAGTAGCAGTCCATACGCGCTTCAATAGACTCGCACTGCTTAGTCCTAACGTACAAAAGGAGGTCTCACGTATAGCCACTTACAGAAAAGAGTTTACTGAATGTTACCTCTATTTTACTCCGTTTCCCAATTTACTACCTTTCATTCTCACACTACCCTTATTTGCAGTTTCCTCACTTTTTCTATCAAAACTGATGAAATTTCTGTTACAAGAAATGTTAAATACATTTAACTAAAATTCCAGTGTTAAAATTGAAGTAGCGTAGCAGAAATGCTGTCCTTTAGCGGTCAGGAGCTTTCTTTTCTTTCACGCCATTTTTTGGCCCAAATTAAGATCAAGGAGCTGTATTCTGCCTCCAGTGCTCTTGTCCCACCAGCAGCGGCTGGTTCGGGGACAGCAGGGCATCGTGGGGAGGAGGTTCTGCCCCACTCAAGCTCTGACTGAGGTCAGCAATAACAACGGGGCAGAGGGCAGGGAGTCAACCCAAGAGAGCAGCAGAACAACCCGAGGCCAAATATGCAATGTTCCAAACACACTATGCTCCAAAACCGCCACGGCTTTCTAAGACAACAAATTGAGACTTGAGTAATGATGGAGGAGCCAGACTCTCTGAGAAGAGTTAAAGGATGGAGAAGCTTTTCTTCATAATTATCTCTGTGGTATTTTCTCTTTGAGAACAAGTACTCTGCCCTTTTAAACTTATAGCACATGGCTTCTTTGGCCAAGTGGAGTGTTATGTATGAACCACGAGGCTCTATTCATGTTTTAAACCAGTACAGGTTATGATTTTTGCTTTGGAGAGTTAGCAGATGTGATACAGTCATGACAGAATGAGGTTACTGCAGAAATGACTCATTGTTGAATAATCAAGTGTTTACTCCAACAAAACTGCATGTAACCGGACTGCCACAGTTTTCCTGCTTTATTGTAAGATGTAGCTTTTAAAAGTCAGTGCATCAGGAAGAAAGGTAAACTCCTTGGGTGGCTCAGATCTGGTTTTATGCAGGTGTTTAAAGGCAGACAGTCTTCTGGTTCTCAATGAATTAAAAAAAGCTACTGAGCACATCAATGGGGGCAGATGTTAATGAAATAAGGAAAGGAAATTAGCTGCAGAGGAAAACAAAACCCTTTCTTGAGGTGGAATAGAGAAGTGTTTCTGGAGGAGACCATATGAAGAAAGAACAACTGATGTGAAGTTCTGGTCTGACTGTTTCATACATCCCGATCTAATATCCTTCCTGAAAATAATGTCACCACCTAAGAAACCTTCAGCCAATCATTTCTCTAGGTGCAATTAATTTTTTTCTAACTACATTCTTCAGCTTTTTGAAGTTTGCTTTTAAAGAAGGTAATTTGAGGGCGCTTGTGCTTTCTCTGGCAAGAAGAAACATGTCCTCAAATGTATAACACCTCTTCTGGCAAGAGGGACCTTAATTGGGTGAGAGGAATAACTGGCTGGAAGAGCATCTCACTCTTCTGACCTCACAGGTGGCCCAAAGGTTATGATCTGTTATAGGTGCAAAGTTCAGGTCAGGAAACAAATTCAGACCAAAGAGACTTTGGTCTCTTCAAGGCCTTTCTCCAATACTTACTGTGTATATTGGGAGTGAGCCCAGTGCCATATATGGCTACTAGTTTAGTCCTCTTCCCTGTTTAAAGGGTAGGAGAAACAGGGCTGAGATCTAAATCCTGGATCACACCCAAGCGCTCTCCAAGCGCTTCTTTGCAAAGGTCTAGCACCAACACGCTCAATCAAGGTGCTGTCATAAAAAACCAATAGCTTATACATACTCCTACAGGTGGATAACCTCCCACGCAATAGAGAAAACCTCACTCTGTAAAAGCATGAAAAAGAGTTGAGTAACATGTGAGCTTCTCAAAGTTCCTGAAGTTTGAGTATCCCATGCTAGATGCACTTCCGAGAAGTAGACATCACCATTCTACAAGTATGCTCTAATACAGATGTCCAGTGATGGACTTGGTCATAAGAGCTAAAATCCACTGTGCTCAGACAAGTAGCTCAGCTTTTCATAAAGTTAAAGTTATACGAAGCCACATCAGAGAAGCGGTGACAGAAATGAGACATAGAAACAGGAGAAATTCAAAAGGTCTTGCTACCCAGACAAAAACATAGCAGATCGTGGCTGTTCCAATTAATTCCTTGCACAGTTAATGCTGTCCTCTTCTTCCATCATTTTAAGTGTTTAATTCACTTGTTGCAGACCACCACTCAAAAAAAAAAAGCCACGTATTTTACTTGCCTGAACTGTTCCTTGGGCTAACCTCATGGATGTTCCAAAAGAACTAAAGTGCAAGCTTTAAAAATCAAACTGACTAAGTTTCTAAATCACTACTTGTCTTACAGGTCCTGGGTTACACTCAGAATCTTTATCAGATTCTCCCCTCCTCCTTCTAATAATATTGGATTATGTTGGACTACACTGGATTGACTGTGCTGTTACATAATGCCAAGTCAAAATCAGGTCAAGTATGCCTGTCCGGGCTCCCACGCTACTTGCTCCTGCAAGTTCCATGTACCGGTTATTTAGGTTTAAAGCCACGTACATTTATGTCGTTGCAAGGTGCGCTAACTTAGAAGGAAGAAGGTGTGCTGCCCAAGCAGGACCTTGGTAGCCTGTCAATAGTGGATGCGAATAACACTTCTCAACCTCAGGAGCTGCACTCATTGGTAAGGCAAACAGCAGCTGGGGTACAAGCGCAGAGCAGCTTTTCACCATCCCATTCCAGCTATGCTGTTTCTGCATGGCAGATCCCACCAGCATCCTCTCTGCAGCCGTAGCCCAGAAATCAGTGGAAGAGTAAGCAATTCTTATAAGGATAGAATATGCAAGTCTCAAACACTACCTATCCGGGAAAAGCTATCCAAATCCTTGCTTCCAGCCAGAAATATCTGCAGTTCAGTCCCCAAGATGGCATCAGAAAGCAATCAGCCTTGCAGTCCCCCAAGGGTCTGCTGGGGAGCCCCTTTGGGTCTTTTTACCAACCCAAGCCTAGGCAGAGGTTAGTGATGAAGAGCAGGAGTTGAAATTCTACCCAGTAATTGAAATTCTAATCAGAGCTGACTAAACAAGAGCGAGTTAACCTTTTCATGGGAGATTTACTATTACAAGTAGGTAGATGTAACTGCCTGGACATTTTAAACATAAAGAAGATGAGGGGAAAGCAATCAATCCTGGCTTCAACACAAATAAGATCTCCAACTGTGTTTATATAGATTGTCCTCAGTACCAGTCTGCGTATAGGCAATAGTGTTGCACAATCTATGACCTGAACAGTCCTATATTACCATATTCTCCTTGAGGAAGAATTAACCCTCTGCAGGAGCCGTTCGACTTTGGGTCTGCACACCAGGGTAGGACATACTTGTTCATGCTTCCTGGGCTGAATTAGAAATGTTACATGGATTGCCTTACCGACTGCAACCAACCGGCACAGCACAACGAGCAAAGGCTGGGCATTCGCGAGCACACTATGCGAACAACTAAAAAGAGTTAAACACTTTGATTTAGCGTATTTCATTAGTACACAGGAGGAAATTGTGCCTTCTCAAACATTTTACAAGCCAGTAGAGGCCAGAGTTCTTGACTAAACTTTCCCTTGAAAATTCTCACCAATACTTGGCAGTCATTCCCATTAGTAAAGAGTTTTGAGGGAGAATGAATACATGTTTCAGAGCCAGCAGTTTCTCTTCTCCACGCTCTCCTAAAGCTCCCACTTTGACTATGAACTTGCTTGAGATACGTTAGCTTGGAGGATATAAGATTTGCATCCTTCCAGCTGTTTCATTACAGTTTCATCAGGAAACTTTGCTTCTCTGTAGCCTGAGGATTCAAACTCTTTGATTTGTATTTGCTGCCCTATCAGCTAAGTAGTCAGCCAGCCTCCCACAGGAGAAGGAACTTTCTGCATGAAGGATCTGTATCAGCATATAATCTTATTGATCGTACCATCTCTGGTGAAAGCTATCTTCATTTCAGGAGTCCTTTCAGCTTTCCCGTTCAGAAGCCCTGTAAGGATCAAGCCGTGCTCAACATGAGTACGGTGGCAGAGTCTCACTCTTAGGAGGTAATTCTTTCCTATCAGCTAGCCAAATAGCTTAGTAGCTTAAAAAGGGTCCTAGAGGTGGACAGCTTATTTGTTTTCCAGTGGAGGCTCAGTTATACATAACATCCAGTTGTGGCACCTCACCGTTCTCACCACAGAGTTTTCTGTCTGGCTCATGAGGATTTCAGAATCATTTATGCACTCGGCGGAAGGACTGCAGTGAACAGGGCATTCCGGGGAGTCCAGTTGCACATTAGTAACTTTGAAGGTTAAGTTGCATAAGGACTGTGGCTACCTATTACGTAATGATATGATACAGCAAATAAGAATACAAACTAATAGATACATAGGGGAAAAAAAATGCAGCTGGAACCTTTCAACTGATCATCACTTATTCTGTCTCCAAAATGCTACTTAAGCACTATTTGTATATACATCCACTGCAAATACATCCAACAAATTGGTCTGGGTCTCTGGTTTTTTAATCTAAGACCACGTCAAGAGCAATGCTCCACAGTGGGAATATTTATAATGCTATTATCACCACTTGTACACCCTAATTAAATTGCAGATTAAAAAAACCCACTTTTTTAATCATTTCTATGAATTCTTTTTAGAAATTCTGACAGAGTTACCCTAAAAAGACCCTTTCAGAATTTCCTGGCTCAAAATTTGATAATTCATTTTTAGTTTAGTTAATTAGGATTAAACTATTCAGTGTTTAAAAAAACAAACAAGGATTTAACATCTGGGAGAAACCCTACAACAACAGCACACGCAAACTTTCTCTCAAACTACAATATATAATTTCTCTTAATTACATAAAATGTTAGTTTAAACTAACTGAGTGTGAAGATATTATCTCGGCTGAGCACTTTACAAAGACGACGCTATAGGTAATGAACTATACACACACACACACAAATCAAATTAACTTTTTAAAAGCCTGTTAACATCACCACTTTGGAACAGTGTTTCTCTGCCTTCCTCTTCTCCAGGAAAGCTTTGCTAAGCACCTTCCCTTTCTCAGCCTCTCGTCAGTGTTCCCTCTATTTACCCATATCTCCCTCTTCCCGATTTTTGCATGGCCCTCACATCAGGGACCATTTCTGCAAAACGGTGCGGAAGCAGCTTCCTACCATTGTGCTGGGAAGCCACAGACATCACCAAAAATATTCATGTGCTTTAAGATAGGGCCATAAGTATTGGGGATTGGCATTGAAGAGAGTCCCATGAAGTCTGACAAACAGTGCCTTGAGATTTTAGTCAGTCTGTCTCTTGGTCTTTTGAGATGCTTGTATTACCTTTTTTGCATTTCGCCTGGCTTTTCCAGGACTGTGTTAGCTAATGCTTTTTCTGGTTGTCATACAGTTTTCTTTCTGTCTTTAACATTGAGGCCATCCTGTTTGTACAGCATGCCCCATAGGTAAAATTTAAATCCATAAAATACGATAATCCAGTCCTATCTGGTTTTTGCAGGCAATGTTTGTAGACTTGCATATCACAACTAGGCTCATAAAATCTATATTCAATTGGCTAAATTGAAATAAGATGTCTTACACGAATACTTGCAGGTACCACTCTCCTCAATGAGAGTAGCAGATACTCCCTACCTCAAAAAGTTACATCTCAAAGTGGATTTGGGCACTTTAGGTGCTCAGATTGAGAATTTTGGCCCTAACGTTTGCTGCAACCTTAGGTTTGGGTCCAGTCCACCTGACAGTGTCCCTTTAAGCAGGAGTTTCCTTATAGCTGCATTCTCTGATTCTGAGATGTTTAGGATGCTTTCTGTATACTACAGTTTCTGAAGGTCAGTGCGTACATATTTTAAGACACAGTGATAAGACAGTGTATGGAACTACTTGGCAGTATTTAGCTGGTACAGTTTCTTGTGGAAACAACAGAATTCCAAAACACACCACACTGAATGCTTATGGGTTATTACAAGCAAAAATCCCAAGACACCGGGAATTAAAAAGCGGAGTTCAACAAAGGAACACTGATATCGTTGGTTGATATGAACAAGGTTGTGCCAAGTCTTCCTTCTTCGCTTTTTCAAGTGGAGAAATAAACTGGGAAAGGAAGCAGAAGGGCAAAAAAGTCATAAACAAACAGTTATTACAGAGTTAATGTTGTGCTGTATCTCACAAGTCTGTGCTGCTAAAGGATGGCAAATACCTTTAGCACATCTGAAAGAGATGTGCTGAAAGAGAGTGACATGTCTTGCACACCGTATGCCTTCCTAGCTGGAATGGGGATGATCCTCCTGTATCAAAAGGAGTTGGAAGGGGGAATTGGAGTGGATTGCAGGGGAGACTGCACCTCGAAAGACAGAAAGGGCAAGAACTGATCGTGCTGTTAGCCGCCATCTCCAGCTCCAGCAACACTACAGTCCTTCGGGTTCTAACTCTTCCTTCAGCAGGGAGTCAGCCTGCTTTTCCAGAGCCCCACTACCAGGATGATAGGAAGCCAGGCTTGGGCCATTTCACCGCCCATGACAGCTTGTTGCTGTGAGGAACTACCCAGTTTAGCTGCATCTACAGCCAGCCTTGCATGGAGGTATGATCTTGCTCCACTTGAAATCAATGACTGGAGAAGCCATGCAGGCCCTGGCCGTGACAGCATTTGGATGCTTGATGTCAAGAGTATTTAAACATATACTGGAGAGCTACATCACTGAGTTTAATACACAGGGTCCTTCCTGAAGCCGCAACCTTTAGGCACTATTACAGAAGGATCAAACAGACTGAAAAAATAACTTGAGATCCAGAGCTTAAATACATTTAAATATCCCACTAAATTTGCACTAGATCTTCCTGTGGTGAGCCATGACCTAGGTTGGATGATGCGACGCTCAAATTTGTAGTTAAACACTCTAAACCCAACCTAAACCATGTCAAACCTGCTATTTCTGTTTCCAGACTTACCAGGGTAGGCATAGAATAGAATCATAGAATAGTTTGGGTTGGAAGGACCTTAAAGCCCAACCAGTTCCAACCCCATGCCATGGCCAGGGATACTTCCCACTGGATCAGGCTGCCCGAGGCCCATCCAACTTGGCCTTGAACACCTCCAGGGATGGGGCAGCCACAGCTTCCCTGGGCAACCTGGGCCAGGGCCTCACCACCCTTATGGTGGAGAAATTCCTCCTTATGTCCAGTCTAAATCTGCCCGTCTCCAGTTTATACACATCGCCCCTTGTCCTATCACCACAAGCCTTTGTAAACAGTCCCTCCCCAGCTTTTTATAGGTTCTTCATGTACTGAAAGGCCCATCCAGCACTTAAAACCAGGAAGAAAACAATGTTATTACCTATATATAATTTCAACTTTAACTTTTTAAGGAACAATTACGAGTTATCTTGTCCGCTTTCTACTTTCTTCTTGAGATACACATCATGCTCTGTGATGCGTCTAAAGACAACAGCCAGTTCCATGGCTGCACGTCTGTCTGCCCCGGCTGCTGCACTGGACTGCACAACGAAGGCCTGACTTTCGCTTGAAGCCAACTGCCTCGAGTACCCAGTTAATATAGTTAACCATTTCCCATTCGTGCCGTATCAGTGTTACGAAACCCTAGAATTATTCTGGGTCACTCTGGTGCCAGCATTCATAAGATTAATAAACTGCCACATGTATCTCCATCCATTTAGTCATGTTTACTGTGACTAGGTGATTCTGTAAGCTCTGTTTCCAGAAGCAACAGAGGGAGATGGAAACATGCTGAATACAAGGCATGTAATTTGAGAGCTAGGCATTAATTCACATCTGCAGTCCAGCCTCCCAGTGAATCTCTTCTGGGTTACAAGCTAGATTGTCTATCTCAAATCTCCCTTTTAGGAGTTAATGCCATATTACAGTTATGTCACATAACGGCTGTTGCTAACACAGAGGTTACATAAATAAAATGTTCAGATCCTGTCATTACAAGACCCCTGGCTCCCAACCAGCACGACTGCTATTATTCATTCATATGCTATCGTTTCCATAACGAGGATGTGGACTGAGACAGTCTTTCAAGACCAGAAATCAGTAAGACTTTTGGCCATCTTATAACAATATCTAGGTATTCAATATGCAAAGGGATTTTCAGAAGCATCAAAACCTCAAATTCCAGCTGATGTGGTGGGACATAGGCACCTAAATGATTTTAAACAGCTTGTCAGGTACCATTTGCCTGTGGCCCCTCTCTTTTTATAGGAATGAGGCAACTCAAACATTACTGTTCTCACTGGAAAACACCAGGACTGGGGCACTGACTGTATTGAAAGGCAGATATCCGAGACTGCATAAAATTTATATAAACATGAAAAGGAAGAGTCTTTAATCCTAGGGAAAGTTATGCAAGATGCTAGTGTAAAATAAATTAAATGTCAACAAATATAAGTGCCCAGAGATTCTGCAGTAATTCTCACTACAACAGCATGACACCATCAGGTAAATTTCACAAATTAATCAGTCTAAGTATCTGATAACCATTTTTTGTTTTGTTTTTAAAAACATCAACACTTCATACATCACAGAGGTATTGAGATCATAAATGAAAGAGAAAGTAAATTACTCACTTATAATTATAATGAGAATGACTGCGCATACTACACCGAGGATGATCATCATCTATAAAAAGAAAGTTATGAAAAAAAGGGAGAAAATCAGGTTTTCAAAAGAAAGACATTACCCCCTCAGAGTTTTTTCGGTTTTACTTAGTGGCTCATTCCTTACACTTTCAATACTTGCAAAGGTTTACTGCAACAGACTAGTTTAGGCCTCAGATTTAGCATCAATTTTAGGGAGAGGTGACCACCAGCAATGGACAGCCTCTCGCTAGCAAGACCTTGCCCATCAGCTAAGATGCAGTGACCAACCTCATCTGTTTCCAGCAGCAAAGTAAAGGGAAAGTAAACTTCCAAAGTGAAACAACTCCAGAGGTGTCTGAATTCACACGTGCCCATCACCACATTCCCAGAGTCAGGGAAGAGACAGCTGGAGCTGCCTCATGTCTAGCATCTACTCGTGCCGGTTACTGCGCTGCTGAGAGAGGGAGCCCATGCTAGCCAGAGCCGTTCCAGCATGTTAGCCGGGAAATAGCTCATTGCAAAGCTGAAGTCTGCTCCTGCAGCTGTACCAATACCATACCACCACTGAGCTGTGTGGGTAGAGGCCCCCACGTGAGACTCGCTGAATGCTAATGAGGCCACCAGAGGTGCTGAAGTCCAATTCCCCATCATTACCCCAGGGAGAATGGAAAAACTGAAAAACAACAAACATGGACATGGCAATATCAAGGCCTTCATTCCTCCCAACATAGGTCTGGAGGACAGAACCAGCCATTGGCTTGCAGGAGATTTATTTATTTCTCCTCCTCCTTCCAGAGTATGGGAGCCTGAGGAAGGACAGAGGGGTCTGTTTGTCACGGTACTGCAGGAAGGGACAGTGAGGAAAAGAGAATGAGGATGGGTTTGATGGTCTAGTGTGGTGTAGGTCATTTTTGTGACTGCAGTCAGCATGGGTGAACCTAACTCAAAATCTGTGTAAGCTTTCCTGCACCATCAGGTAAAGCAATTGGACAATAGCTATAAAGGGCCCTGAGGAACCACTTGGTTGAATTGCTACCCTAGATCAACTAGCTTCACTGACGTGAATTAACACAGAACGCTCTCCCACCCCTATCTGCAGGCACTGACTGAAGTATGAAAATCTGTATCTACATTTTATATACTGCAGAAATTATCTAAATAGGCTTCGGTAAAGATCAAATTTGCTTGGCGGCTTATCCTGGAGCCTAGAGGGCAAGGCATCTCTTTCTCTCCCTGGCAAGAAGAGACACCACTTTGAGATCCCACTCTGCAAGCAAAGTCCCAGTAAGTGCAAGTGAAAGTAAAGTCTGCCATGAACTGATTCTTAAGAAGAATTTATGTTCCTTACCTTGCAATTTTTCCACCAGTATTTTCTCTTCAGTTTGGCTGCACTGGTTTCAAACTGCGAGGCACCTGCTTGCAATGCATCTGCCCGGTTGTCAAGCTCTGATAGCTTCTGGTCTCTTTCTAGCACCTTGTCCACATTCATTCTCATGATGTCTACCACCTGCAAAGGCACAGCCTCACGTTAGACTCCACACACAGTAAAGCCGGAGGCCACTTGTATGTTCACACTCTGGAATATCACACATCATACTGAAACCAGCCAACTGCCATCATGGTATGTGATGGCAATTACCTGGACAGTGCCCAAAAACCCTGTGTCTATGGAAGCAGACACAGTGAGAACAAGAGGAACATAGCTATACCCTTCTCGGGTGCCCTTAGGGGTGAAAAATAAAGGGACATTATGAAATTAGTCTCATTAAAGCTTTTGATGTCTTTTAACCTACAACTAGCTCCTTTGCTTTGGCTACAAAAAAACTGGTGGAGACCAGTACCTCTGCTGCAATTTAGCCAATGTTTCTCCAGTCATCACTAAGACCAAGCCATTAGTTTCCTTGTACAAGGCCGCTCCTCCCGCTCGCATTTCCCAATCAAGGTATTGACTCATTCTGCAGTTCTTTCTCAGATAAGATGACTTCCCAGTCATAATCTGAAGTCCTGCTTGAAAATGGAGAAGGAGGAGAAAGTTTTACCTGGGAAAATTCATCCTGAAGTGTAGTAGGGAGTTCACGCTGCCCCATTGAACAGCCTCAGTGAAAGAAGTGTGTACAGACAGTACACAATAGGTAAGGCCCATTCATGCATATATTTTATACATTGAGTTAAATGTACATCCTCTTCTAGCAAGCCAGTAGGAATCCTGTACACATTTATCACTAGCGTAAATGTTAGAGAGCGTACTAATCTCAGTAAAGTTGTGCCTGCTTATTCTAGCAGAGAACATCGTTGCTGGTCTGTTACTTCTCATACTCTGTAATAAGAAAGCCCAGGTTGTTTGTATTGAATATAATTTAACTATTACTTGCGAAAACAAAATACTATAACATTTCCTATCCGTTCTCTCCCTTTTCTCAGCCTAAAACTATTTATTGAATTTAACCTGAACACAGCGAACACTTGTCCACATGAGACAGCATCTTTGTCAAATAAATAAATGTTTGTCTAGACTAAAACCAACACGTGAGCCTCAGAAAAGAAGCTCTAGGATGCCTAGAGAAATCAGAGGGGAACACCCAACATGGACATAGCTGAAATACTCCATCAGCACTGACAGAGCACTAAAAATGTCACTCATTTTACTAAGACCAGAAATTTTTCTCTAAACCAAAGCGATGATGGTGTTGCTGAGTTTTGGGTTTGGGTTTGAAGAGCTGTGTAGAACAACACTTGGAGCAGAAAGCTGGAGGAGTGCAGTGCTGTGGTCTTTGGTGCCACCTACAGATAACTTTCCCCACAAGACAGGAAAGCAAAACAACCAGGAAAGACCTTGTAGGGAAGCAATGTGTAACAGATCACAGCCTTAGGTGCAGTTTCACCTCAGTGACTTCACAGCACTGAAAGCCCATTGGCGTTTTTCTCCCTTGGCTTTTCTTATATTGTGATTTCCCCGTCAAACAAGGATCTGCTGACCATGTGCTATCCACTCAAAACCCATTTCAACTGCAGCCTCCCTCCCAACATGGAAGCAAAAAACCCCACGTGGACCCTGATTATGACCTGCATAATCCTCAAACCTAAGAGCAACTCAATCTTTACTCATACTGTGTAAGCATTCCTGTCAAAATTACTCCATCATGCTTCACAAGCACACAAACTTGCATAGGCTTGCATGAAAAGTCTCAGAATACAAAGTATTTTAAACACAATGCAGTGGTTCACTACCCTTGCTGGAGCCATTTCCATCGCTCTGCTTGAAAAGCCCTATATACTGGACCTGCATCACTCATTTTAGACAATAACTAGCAATTATTCTTCATCTTCTAGGGACAATTACTTTTGCTGTAGCTCACATAAACAATTACAGCACCATCATGATGTAATACGTTCAGGACAAGAAGTTTATTTCATTATTCTGACCTAAGACAAAAGCTAAAATGCAATATTCTTTTCTCCACTGACAAGTTCTCCACTAATGTCAATGAAGTTAGCGTGATGTGAAAATCAGTGATAATTAGAGAACCTCGCCTAGAAATTTCTGCAGGCATTTCTGCAGGCGCAGGATTTTCTTGTGACCAGATCCGAGCACCAGCAGTGGGGAGGCCCTGTTTCAGATCTCCAGCAAAGTGCTCAAAAAGACAAAGCTCAGTTTGACAGGTGTCTTTAAAATATCTTAAGAAATGCATTTAAGTTGAATGTTGTGCGGTCTTCAGAACTGTTGGAACGGGTCCAGAGGAGGGGTACAAAGATGCTCAGAGGGCTGGAGCACCTCTCCCATGAGGACAGGCTGAGAGAGTCAGAGTCAGAGTTGTTCTGCCTGGAGAACTGAAGGTTCCAAGGAGATCTCAGAGCAGCTTCCAGTACCTGAAGAGGACTATGAGAAGCTGGGGAGGGACTTTTTACAAGGGCATGTGGTGATAGGATGGGTAGGAATGGCTTTAAATTGGAAGAGGGAAGATTTAGACTGGACATTAGGAAGAAATTCTTCACAATGAGGACGGGGAGGCCCTGGCTCAAGTTGCCCAGAGAAGTGGTGGCTGCCCCATCCCCCTGTGTTCCAGGCCAGGTTGGATGGGGCTTTGAGCACCGCGATCCAGTGGGAGGCGTCACTGTTCATGGCACTGGGGCTGGAACTGGATGGGCTTTAAGGTCCCTTCCAACCCAAACCATCCTCTGATTCTATGATTTTTAAAGCGTATCTGGACCTTTTGAAAACGGAGGCCTTTATGCATGTAAATAGCTATTTCCTAATGTGCATTTTTTTTTTAATTGGCATTAAAGAATCACACAAGCCCTGGCCATCTCCCCATGGATGATAAGCAATTAGTTACTTAAGTCTTTGGAGAGGTTTAGCAAAATTCTGTACTTAATACCCAGCACAGAAATCTGTACAGCAGCTGTGCAAGGACGCTCCAGCTGCTGCTATGCTGCTGCTATGCTGAGGGACTACCCTGTGAGTGATCGCACGCTCACCAATCCCTATTATCACAGCAGTCAGCTGGACACTGGCATTTCAGCCAAGGTGTTAGGGTAGTCTGTACGCTACCAGAATTGAAGGATCCATGCTGGAACAGGCACCTAATCCTCCAAGATTAATAAAAGGTGTGTGGATTTGTTGAAGATGCTATTATGACATCATGCGTGGGGTGCCATTCTTTGGGGATAAATTGTGACGATTAATCAGCAGATGTCTGGCTAATGAACACAGCCCTCCGCTTCACAATTCTCACGGCTTGAATGTATTTGAGAAGCTGATGGTCTGTCCCTGCAAAACTGCCTGTGAGATTAGTGTCCAACCTTTAGGAACACAGGAACACGTTAAAAGAGCTGGTTCCACTATGACATTTCCTCCTGATCCCACTGTCTGGGATGAATTCCTGAGTGGGCACCAGTGCCCACAGTTATTCTGCAGAAGCATTACTGGTACAAGGATGTTCACACTCAGTGTCCCACTTGTACTAGCTGCCATCCTTTGGTAAATCTCATTTCCTAGATCCACTGCCTTATCACCTAGAGCCACTTACCTCATCCACCCGGGCTTGTGTCTGCTGCAGCCGTTTGTTGCTTGACACGTTGGCAGCAGGAGGTGGCCCTGCAGCCCCAGCACTGGCGGGACCTTGGGCAGGAGCTGAAGCAGACCTGGATCAAAACCAGAGAACATAACAATGGAATGAAACAATCTTCAATTGTTCACTACCCCTCTTCTGGAACAAGGTAAAAATACATAACTCTTAAAAGGAGTTCTCCAGCATCTCTCAGCCCATACTTCCCATTCCTGGGTCACAGCCCTGGTGTCCCATTCCCACCCGTGCTGCAATTAGTTTTCATACCTTTTCCTGGTAGGACCATATCAAACTTCCCATCCCTTGTTGCCTTTTTGAACAGCAAGCAATTCAGACTATCTACCCTACCTGAGGCCACGCTGATCACAGGCCTGACCAGCAGGGCAGAGCTTATGACCCACTAAGGAAACAGACTGTGCTCCAGATATTTTGTGTTGATGCTACAGGAGCCAGGGACACGGCCCTGACTTCCTCCTCAGTTTGCTGGATGATGCGCTCCCCTGCTCCTTGGTGTTTAGCTAATGGAGTAAATACAAATACAAGGAGAAGAGAAAGAAATGGAGGAGAATGTGGGGGTGAGAACTGCACAGAGCATGGGACTAGTCATCTCCAGCATTCATCTGTGCTTAACCACCCCACCAGTGCTCACCAGACACCCCTCCAGAGCAGCTGCCCAGGCTTGAACATCTGCCACGGACCCTGGATGAATATTTGCAGCAGTGCTGTGAACAGAACCTTGATCTCCTGCACATCATCTCTTTTCTTAAGCATAAATACCGGCTTTCTCCATCTTGCTTTAAAACAGAAGACAAAGGAGAAGTCCCTTAAATTCCAACACCAGATCTGGTCTGTCTCAGTGCATGGGCTTGTGCAGGCAGGTCGCCCCGCTGGCCTGGACAGGGGCCCTCAACCTTAGCCAGTCGTTCCTCACACCCACACTTTAACCTGTGAAACCTTTCCTTTCAACAGATCCCTCTCACTTCTTTCCGTAGAGAAATAACCCCCTTTCTGAAGCTGCCAAGGAAATCCCTTGGCATGTGGATTGAAAAATATCACAAATCCCACTCAAGCATTCCCCATGCCTTCCTGCAGTGACAGACTCGGAGAACACAGTGTTTCTGTGAATCATTCCCTTTTACATCCTAGGGCCTGATTAACGCTGCTGGAACCACGGCCCCATTAATACACTGCCATAGTGCCCGGAGGCACTAAAGTTGGTTCCCCGAAGGCATCTTAAGCGGCAAAACTGAGTTTGACAGTATCACCGGTGGGCTGAGATCCCTACAGGTGCCCAGAGATGGAGCAGCTCTTTGCAGACCCCGAGCACTGCTGTACCTTACACTTCTTTTTTTAACTGTGGGTGAGAACGTTATTATCAGGCTTTAGTTGAAAGAAAAGAACTTGAGCTGTACACAAACTGCTCTTCCTTTGAGAACCTCACAGCCACTATTAAAAACATAAAAGAACAGATGCTGCTGCCACCTGCAATGGAATTACTCCATTGAAGGGCCATGGGCCAGGATCCCAATAGGATTTATTCTGAGTCTACTCTGTTGTCACAAAGGATCAAAATCTGACTATAATGTTTATCAGACTCAATGCAAAACAAGGTCTCCCTGGAGCATTAACAACTTCAAAGGGAGTTCCTGGTACAACAACAGAGTTAAAATTGAAATTGTGAAATTGCTTTGCAGTCAAGGAAGTAAACAGGCTTTTTCCCAATCAACACAAGTAGATTTTTTTTTTCTATGGAAACACTGCGTCACTGTTCACCACTCCAAATGTTAACAGAATACTCTCTTGGGCTGTGTACTGTTAGCAGCCCAGGGACTACAGAGGGGAAGCACATGAGAACTGGTGTTTTTCCTGGCCAAATGTTTTTACTGGTAAGCATGGCTTATAAAGGCAGCAGCGCTCTTGGTCAAAGCTGCATAGTAACACCAAAATTCAGAGCTCTGCTATAAACCTTTTCTGCCCAGTCATTTTAATCTTTTTTTTTTTTTTTCCCAAGTTGTCCTTAAAGTGATTTGGCATAAATTAGACACTTTGCAGTTTGCTCCCTTCCAGCATCCTTGCTGCCACCTCATTTGGTTTCAACTGGGGCTTCTCTGCTCCCTGTGCAACGCAGGAACCAATGGGAAGAATGAATATTTTTACAGCTGCCCTGACCATCCAGAAGGAGTTACTGTTACTACCAAAGAGAGATGGCAATCTTTATGCTAAGGTACAACAAGCTTGTAATTAATGTGCCCATCTTAATTAATTACATAAAATCTAATACAAGAGTAGCCAGAGCTGGGTGCTGCCTGCAGTATAGAGCTGCTCTTTCCAAACCCTTTGTCTCTGGAGCTGCGCTCTCCTTAAACAGCAACAGCAGCTGCCTGGCTCGTGGCCTCGTGAGTCAGAGCAAGAGGAGTGATCACCGCAAGAGATGAAGCACCTGCCCCAGAGGGAGCAGCATGGGTTCCCAGACAGTCTCTAGGAAGCCAGTCCTTAATGCTTCAATGGCACCAGCAGCTCTTGCAGGATAACAAGGCACGAGCCCTCTCTCCTTGGGCAGCACATAACATCCAAAACAGACAAAACAAGCACAAAGATACTTGCATCACTTTTCACAGAATCACAGAATCACCAGGTTGGAAAGGACCCATTGGATCATCGAGTCCAACCATTCCTAACACTCCCTAAACCATGTCCCTCAGCACTTCATCCACCCGTTCCTTAAACACCTCCAGGGAAGGTGACTCAACCCCCTCCCTGGGCAGCTGTTCCAGTGCCCAATGACTCTTACTGTGAAGAATTTTTTTCTGATATCCAACCTGAACCTCCCCTGACGGAGCTTCAGGCCATTCCCTCTTGTCCTGTCCCCTGTCACTTGGGAGAAGAGCCCAGCTCCCTCCTCTCCACAACCTCTTTTCAGGTAGTTGTAGAGAGCAATAAGGTCTCCCCTCAGCCTCCTCTTCTCCAGGCTAAACAACCCCAGCTCTCTCAGCCGCTCCTCATAAGACTTGTTCTCCAGCCCCTCACCAGCTTCGTTGCTCTTCTCTGGACACGCTCCAGAGCCTCAACATCCTTCTTGTGGTGAGGGGTCCAGAACTGAACACAGTATTCGAGGTGCAGTCTCACCAGTGCCGAGTACAGAGGGAGAATAACCTCCCTGGACCTGCTGGTGACCCCATTTCTGATCCAAGCCAAGATGCCATTGGCCTTCTTGGCCACCTGGGCCACTGCTGGCTCATGTTCAGTCGGCTGTCAACTCCTCCCAAGGCACTTCAGAAAAGGACGTGGAAGTCTCCATGCTTCTGGCTGAGCCCTACCGGAGTTTGAGCTCTGTAGAAACCATCCCGGCTGGGCAGCAGTGGAAGGCAGTATCTGTGGGCCAATGTCGCTCCAGTCCCACAAGGTGTTCAGTAACAGTTTGTCTTTAAATCTAAGTTTTCTAGCAAAGAAGGGAATTGAAGGCGTACATCACTGGGAAGCACCAGTATTCTGCGGAGCATCTTAGCGCAAAAATGCTGGAATGAAATCCCAACCTACACTTACATAATTCTTCAGTTATGTACCGTATCGTATGGGCTTATAATTTCTCAGAAGCATTATTCAAAGAAATTTATGCAAAACATTAGCACTATGTTAGAGCGGACTTCTTTTCGAATATACAAAGCATCACAACTTTCAAGTGCCACTTTTCATGGCCTGGCAGAAAAAAGTTGCCACTGGCGCTACGTGCTAAGAATTGTCACAAGTCATAAATCTCATCAATTTGAACAAGTCAAATTTATTTTGAAGGGGGGAAAAGGCTCTCTTAGTGTTGGTGGGAAAGTGTATAAATCCCTAGCAAATATTCTTAAACAGCAATGCCTGCAGAGGCACTGGGTGCCCTCTGGGACAGGGGAGGTACATTTACTTGAGGACAACAGCACCACACGCTCGCAGCCCCCCACCATGCCAGGTATTGCTTCAGTCAGCACATAAGCACTGAAAATGGGGGCTGTGTGTGTAGGAAGAAACCTGATTGAGTGGGATGTGTCCCTAAACCATCACGGGGGCGTTGCAACTAGATGATCTTTAAGGTCCCTTCCAACCCAAACTATTTTATGCTTTGGGGACCAACAAAAGTCCTCTTAAAGCTTCCAGCGATGGGACCTAATCCCTTCAAAGTCTTTATCCTAACAACACTGCAGTAAGGAAAAGCTCTTATCCCTGCATATGGCTGGGAAACAGGTACAGGGAGATGAAGTGACTTGCTCAGTGGCGCAGGAAGCCTGTGGTAAAGCAGCCCAGGCCTCTTCATGGCCATCCTTCTCTTCCCCTCTCTTTCAGCTGCTGACATCAAATCAAGGCTCACAACCTGTTTCTAATAACAGGAACTATTTTCTACCCCTCAGACTCAAACAGTGATAAATACACAGTTAAAGGCTGCAGCACGTGGAAAGTGAGAATTACGTCAGACAGCTTTAGTGGGTATCAGCTGGCAAAGCGCAGAGGAGGGGGGAGCAAAAGTGCATCAATGCAGCAGAAGATTTGGCTAATGATCCCTATAAAAAATTAAATTAAGGAGGCAATTCTCTATAAATCCCAGTTTAATTCCTCTTTCCTCAAACCCTTTCTCTGTTGTTCAAATAAAATAGAAAACTGTGCTGCCTCTCTTCCTCTTCATGTTTTTATTGACCTGGTACCATATTTCTGTGGTAAATACTTATAGTTGCAACCACACTTCTGTATATTTAAGTCACTATTCTTCCATTTGGACGCCTTCAAAAGCCATCAAACCATTTGGGCTCGACTACTTACGTGGGGTTGGACAATCTGTGGTTCCAAAGGCATTTAAAAACCAACCAAACAATCAAACACACCCACCCACCTCTTTATTTAATTGTAAAACAAATCAGAACACTCCCATAGCTTCGTACTCTTTAAGATTTAATGCTAAAACAATAGTAAATGCAAATTCCTACATTACTTTAGTGACTACCAATGTCGGTGAGGATCCTGGACCTAACAGTAAGTGTAGAACCACGCTGCTCTTGCATTGTCACTGATGCTGAGAATGTTCATCTGTGAATGTATCTGAAAGCTTTGAGGCAAAGAACATTTCTAAGGAAATAAAGGAGCTCTATAACACCGGAGGGCTGCTGCTAGCTTTGAACTTGCTTTTTTTTTATTCCTATGCACTAACAGTTAAAACCACTTTTCCACTGCTGATTTGTAAAGCAAGACTTTTACTGACAATACTTAGTCTTCTGCTTTCTGGTGGGATTTGCTAGGTCCCAGTTTTCTGTTAAGCTAATCCACATAGGATTTTATTTCAGCAGTACATCAGCTTGGCCAACGTTAGCATAAGAGCTTTCTTAACAATCAGTTTGGCTCTGTGCAGTCTGAAACAGCCCTGGCAAAATCCAGTCTAACCAAAGAGGACTACAAATTCCATGCTGGCCTATTTACACGCCATCTCTCAAAGAAATCAGTGCCTTTGATATCTAAACTCCTCAAAGTTCTGTGCCTTCCAGACCTGTGTGTTTAACTGTAAAAATTGAACAATAGCACAAGTCAAACACATTTGTCGGTGGACAACTGTTTCTGTTTGGGAATATACAGATGTGTGTGTTTAGAAATTAAGAGGTATTATAATAGCTATCCATGCCAGCACTTTCTACCCAAATTGTTGCTTTTGCCACCATGAAACGGGATAGTGTCAAATGGCAGGTTCTGTTAATCTTTCAAAACCACACACTAATTCCGCCAGGAGGGATTCAGAGAAAAGACAACTTGCTTCTAACGCCTCGATAAAACTAAATGTCCTTCAGAATCAGGTTCTTGGCTTTCTTACAAGTACATAATGATGTTCTCTGCCATTAAGGTGAGAGGACTCTTCAGAGAGCATGACCTACCCAGTTTCAAGACACGCACTCAGTAAGGTAATTCGCTTTAGAGTTCGGTTGCTCACTAATTGTATGTATTTCAGATTTCTAGCTGATCTTCCCCCTCCAGTTATTAACCAGATTATTTTAATAGGCTCAGTTTATCCTTGTTTGCATTCTACTAATCTTACTTTCACAGGAGAAAAAAAAATAAGCTGCTCTATGGGAGTAAAGAAGGTCATTATGAAACTGGTTAGAGTGAAAAGATAATTAGGTAGTTAACAGGGGAGTACTGCTGTTGGGCTAGTGGACATTTGCATTCTTGGGGCTGGAGGGATTTTCAGACAATGGAAAGGTGTTTTCAGTCCTCGAGATTTCAGAGGGAGCAGAAACAGGCTTCCTTCCCTACCAGGGAACCGTTACTGCACTAATAGAGATGATGTTCTTAACGCTTTTCAGCGTTCCAGCTGAGCCCTTCAGCATTCAGTAAAAATGTGACTATTGCCAATTAAATGGGTACAGACTTGAACTTACACTCATCCCGTTCTATTACTATCCATTTTAAAATGATTCCTCACGCTATTTGTAATAATTGGGTAGTAATGAGTAACAGTGAATTGGTGGTAGAGGAAAAAACACACACATGAAAGGAATTAGCATTAGAGATGTCTTAATTTTGTGAAGAAAGCTCTGCTTCGAACACATTTCTGTCCCCCAATGTGATTTTCATGTACTACTATCAATATTCTGCAAGGACTCTCCCTTATTACAAAATATTTACTCTGATCATCAGCCAAAGAATAATACCCTCCATTTAATGTCCTGGGAACACATTTAATTAAATATTCCCACCAGTTTATTATGACTGCATTGACCATCTGGTGTGCTAAATACGCACACGGAGGAACCTTAAGACATCATCTTTAATTTGATCACCACTCGTTACAATACTAATGACTGACTGATTTATCTTCTCCAGTATCTTCTATCCAAGCCAAATACGTATTATTTACAAGGTCCAAAGCACCTGAGTTCTAAATCGAGGCAGTTAGTTCAGCCAAATGGTTTTTCTGACAAACAAAGGAATTTGACAGAAAGTTTTGTATGATTTCCATAGTTTCTCTTAACTGGAGTCTTCGCAACAACCAGTTGTGGTGGCTCAGGCGGGGTTTCTGTTAGTCAGAAGAGCAATATAAAGCAGAATTCCTATTCTGAAATAACAGCACTACAGATTTTTTTTACAGCTGCCTTTTCCCTTGCTGTCGTCTTTTGTAAAGGCTGTGGCTTAAGATAAAGCCAACACAACGCGATTCACACATTAACCACTGACCACACTTTGCAAAGCAGTCTGGATTTGCCTGAAGGATAATTAAGGGTGTTAAGCGCACATATTTTAAGTTCACAAATTAAAAACTCAGACCTACACAACAGGAGCCAACTGTCTAACCTATGCTAGTGTTAAGGAATGACCTGTCCAAAAAAGCACCTGCACATACTAACCAGTTCCACCATGGCTTTAGATCCCAGCTGACCAGTCTCATCTTCACATTTAACCGGAAGAAAGAAGTGTTTACTGACATTTATGGAACTAATGAAGCTGCAGCCAAGTAGACAGTCACCATTATAACCTGTTACCCATCTGATCTACTTCAAAAAACTCAGGCTGCTACTTAAACTGCAGTTTGGAATTGTGTTGACCCAGACCAGAGTAACCAAATTTGGGCTCCAACACACTGTGAGATGGATTTTAGTTTGTACACCATAGCATTTGCCTCTCCAAAAGCAGTGGCAGTGATGAGGGTTCCCCATCTCTTCCCAGCGAGGCTGAGCGGCACATTAGGTCTCGGGGGGGGAAGAGCTCCAGACTACTGAGCACCAACGGGAGCTGGTCAGCCTGCAGGGCAGCCCCACTGCACCTCATTGCACGGGGACCTCTGCTCACCTGTGCCAGCAAAGCAAAATAGGGAATAAAGCGTTAAATACACTGAAAATGCAGTCAGTATCATTGCTGTCATTTTCCTCTCCAAATTGGAAGGAGGAGAAGAAACACAATCTGTCTTGGAAACTATAGGGGAAATATATAAATACCAAATAAGTTGCTACAGAAATGTTTCAGAAATTGCAGACTCAAGACAGAGTATATCTGAACGAGGCAAGGATATGAATCGTCCTGGTCTGCCAGATACTCAATTCACAAAGCGCTGTTTTCAACCTCTTGAGCAGTCACATAAGGACACAGTTTGGTGGAAATGGTCATCTTTAAGCAAAGTCCCAAACCCTATTTCTGAACATAAGCTGATGTACTTGAAGTCCATGCTGACATGGTATGTTATGGTTAGACTTCACCTGTGTCCTCCTGCAGAAGAGTTAAGAGCATCCACTATTTCTAACAGTCTCTGTAGGGTTCCAGGAGCACAGGCTGTACCCGAAGGAGTACCCAGGCAGCAGCTGGGCAGCGAGTGGGAGAGGAGGATCAGGGTAGAGTTTGACTCAGCCGTCGCCTCTCACTGAGTCATGGGCTGATGCAGAAGAAACTGCTGTAATTTGTTGCTGCTGCAGCCCAGTTGAAAGTTAACTCTGATGCAGAGGAGCATGGAAGACTCTCCAAGGAGCAGCAAGGCTGACTTGCTTTCCCTGCTTTTAAGTAATATTTTTTGTATCAAGAATGTTTTCTGTGCCTGTCTTTTGAGAGACCCAAAGCAAAACTCGGAGGCTTGGGGGCCTTCCATTTGCCTATAAACTACTTCCCGCATTCTTGCTGTGCTTCAGAAGGAAGCAATCTATTAACTTGCTCCTTTTTTTTTGTTAATTTAAAAAATCAACAACGAAACAGCCAAAAGAAAGTCACATTTCCATCAGCAGTAAAATGTTTTCGTAGCCTTGCTGTATATATCTATTCAGTGGCAGCTTCATCACAACTGAACTTCACAGGATAATTACTATCCTCACTTATATTAAAGCTTAATTATCAGGAGGCTTATTAAGCTTCAATCTTCTCTAACTACTTGGCCAAGAGAACTACAGTGAACATCCCACCTATTCATTACTTAAGCAGCAGTCACATAGTACATGCAAGTGTGAAGAAAGAATAGCAAAAGTATCTGTGCATAAAGCCAAACTTCTGTCCTTATTGCTCACCAAATCTCAAACTCAGTTCCTGAAGAGCTGCTGTAAAACACAGCCAATATTTGCAAGAGACCATGTCCTTGTTACAGGTGCTCCACCTTCCCACAGGGTTATGATTCATATATAATGGGTCTCCTCCACGGTTTCAAAATCCCTCAATTACTGAAACTAGATTCCATTTAACCAATCAAATATATTAAAGCAATAAAAGGAAACTTCTCGTTTCAAACTCTCATTGAATCCAAAGAAACAAATCCCTAGAACTTTTTGAATACAATAAAACCACTATTTGAAAGGCCTTTGAAAGAAGATCTTTAAGACTACTTAGCCAAGTAAATACTTTGTCAAACTAACATGAATTCATTAAATACTGCCTAACAGAAAATTATACAATCCATACTGGAACATGTTTTGAGCATTTTAAATGTGTAACGTACAATTTGTCCGAATCATGACAGTCGTCCCTCCTGAACTCTTCAGACTGCTGTCCTTGTGGGATCACTGACAGCCTTGTAGTTTGCACTCAGACCATGCTCCTATTTTTATCTCACCATCCGTCCTTCTCTCAAAACTGATATTTTTTAAAGACCACGTGTGCTTCACACAAAGACCTATGTTTAAGTCATGTTTCCAGAACCCCTGGTGTGATGTCAGAAGCTCACAAATGTACTCTGTGGATTAATGCTGAGGCTGAGCTACAGCACCTGACTTTCAGATTTAGCTGAGATATTTAAATCAATGTTGCACACACATGTATACTCACAAACCGCTACAGTCCAGAAACTGAACTTCATTTTTGCTTCCCCCTCTCCAACAAATCCATAAACTCCCACTAATTCAGTTCACCGTGGTTCTATCTCCTAGTCTTGTTACTCTGCCTTTTGCTGTTTGTTAACACACTCAGACACTTGGCTGAAATTCTGTTGGGAGTTGCATCATTATAAGAAACCCTTGGGGTTCTCTGGATAAAAGGAAACACTCCGTGCCTGCTGAGTGAGTATTGCTATTTTGCTTAACAGTCACCTGAAACTTAGAAGTTAACTATTTTTACAATATTTAAAACTGAATTACTTATTCCTTATCTCCTTTTTTGAAAACAACAGCAGAAAAAAGTTTGAGATTTAAACTTGTTAAGCTTCAAAAGTCAAAGACTTCATCAAAATTTGAACTGTCCTTATTCAAGTGAGAAGAAGAAATTGGTGAGAATCATCTTTGGGAGAAAGTTATCCGTTTACAACTAACCGTAAGGTCCTGTTTATACTAACAGAGAAAAAGTCAGATGGCTGAAGCGTTCCCATAGCTAACATTCCCTGCCCTCAAAGCTAATCCTCAAGCTCTCTTTCCACCCTTATTACATTCCTTGAAGGACAAAGTTATCAACTTCTGCTATTGTGACTGGGATACAGATACTGTAGTCTAGAAACATGTTATTTGTGACGTTTGTTTTCATAAAAAAGCTAAATAATTTTCCACAGTTACCTCAACTAAATACTAGGAACAAGATCCACCTGTCCACAAGAAATCCAGCCTACCTACAGCAAGACTCAACTCACTGATAGAGCTATTAGGTTTGGGCTTTTAAAATTCCTCTCTGGCTCCTGGGTCCTTTTTGATTCGAGTCATCCCGCTGGTGGCCGTGCCGTGATGCGCGCCTGGCACAAGAGGTTTCAGATATACGGTTCTTCGAACGCTACTGGGAAGCTTGTGTATGGGATACAGGAGCATCCTGACGCACCGAAGAGAGGAGGAAACGCGCAGGGCTGTAACCGGTTCCCTAGGTAACAGATGCCATTAAGAGAGAAAGCGGTACCAAAGTGGTAAATAAATAAATGCATTCAATAAAGGCCCACCAGCATGACTGACTGTCCTGAATACTGTAGAGACCAGAGAGGGCAGAGCCTGTAAACGCAGGCACCGTGTACCTGTGAGGAAACAGAAAAACTCCTCACCGATTAGGAGGTCAAATAGAACCCTCACTCGCAAGTTCCTTCTAGACTGCCTCCCAGCCCTTTTCCTCTTACCTCACCACTACCGTCCCAATTCCCTCTCACATTACGAACAGCTACTAAGCAACAGGAGGTTTGCAGAGAATGAGTCATTTTCATGTGGCTGCTGCGCTGAACGCAGGACGGAGATTACTGACCTGACAATGCGCAGCCCCAGAACCACTGTGCTTCCAGATAACCAACACGGTCACTGAACGCCACAAACTTAACAATGATAAGTGCTTTGAAAGGACACAACTGTAAGCCATGCCTTATAAGTCTCACAGATAGATGTATTACCTTAGAAAGGAAATGCTATACGTTAGATGCACAGTTGACACGCGGCATTAAGCATTCCATACCCATTGAGCATACCATTAAAGTTAACTAGCTAATAATTAACTTAGTTCTTATTTAGTTGGTGATATGAAATCCTTAGGCTTTGGAGTGATAGTAAAAACTTCGGAAACTAAGAAAAAGGGAGGTGGGGCATAACCACGCAAGGTCAGTCAGTTCCCAATGCAAGTAACGGATTCTGGCATAACCAGGAGTGTTTCTGGCAGGAGACATCCTTTTGACTGAGGTTTTACTTCCTGCCCCCTCCAACAGGATAATGGAAAACAGAAAATTTATCCGCAAAAAGCCTCAGGAATTCATCTCAACCATTTCCTCATCTCCAGGCAGGACTGACTTCTGCTGCAGAACTGAAAGAGGTTTGTCTGCCTCAGCCTTTGTCTGTTATCCCAACCATACTTGAATCAGAGCTTTTGAGGGTTCAGGTAACGCTTCCAACTCAAGCAAAGCTCCCAGGGCATCAGACAGCACCGCTAATCCTTGCCAACGTGCTTTGCACTATGTAGTCTTACGACCTCTAAGTGAGAACCAGCCAAAGTGTATCTGTAGCACAGGTCCTCCAATCATGAATCAACTGAGGGATGAGATTAACTAGAAAAGAAAGAGCAGTCCAGAAAAAGAACAGAAGTCATCTTCCTTGCTAAGTTCAGTAGAAATCACACTGACTCTGGGGGAAGTATCTGAGAGATCCTTTGCAAAGTACATTTTAACCTGTGAAGGGACCTGTTCAAATCAAAACATAATTCTCTCATTGTTTGTTCTCTTTGAAACTGGGTTGATTCAGTTTTGTGGTCATAGAACTGGCTAACTTCCTAAGAAAAAATTAATAATATACTCACAAACCCATTAAAATTTGTAGTCTCCGCCTCCTGTGGCTATTTAAATGAGTAAGTTAATCCAGACAAATATTATCAGAAAGATAACCTACAATATTATTAGGAAAACAGATTCTGAACCCCGATTCCACTGTTCAAATTGAGGAGTAAATTACAGAATTAATCCAGCCTAAATGAACAGACTACATTTCATTTTTCCCATCAGATTTGAAGTAAAACCAACTAACAGCTTGCAAGCAATCCACTGAGCAACAATTCTGAGGCATTACTTGCAAAGGAAAAAAATTAAATGTTAGATGCTTAGACTTCTCTTAGGCAATTCCAAATGGAAAGTCAAAGAAATAAGAAACTGTGAAGTATTGATTCACTTCAAAATCATAAAGGTTACACTAGTGCAAAACTTTGTTACACAGGCTATTTAAAAGGGACTGAAGTAATTCCACATATTTGTATACACAAATGCGTGTGTGTGTGTATGTACCTCAAAATTAGTGACCATCAGAGCTCAGAGGGAAGATGCTAGACACTAGATTATAAACAAAACCATAACGGTCTAATATTAGTCAGTTATCAATTCAAATGGTTAAATGGAGGCCAGACTCCAAATAGAAAACCTGAACATCAACAAACCAATCTTTGTTGTAATTCAAACGAACTTGCAATGGCTTATGAAAATAAACTGTGATATAATAAAGCTATGTGATACAAGAAGTCAGAACTTAATAGTGTTTCAGCCTTGGTCTGTGATCCAAGCTGCAGTTCATTTGAAAACAACAACCCCCATTTGAATGAATTCAATTTTTATCAATTACTGCTAAATCAACTTTAGGATAAAGTATATATTTGGTGATTATGCTAATCTGGCCACACTGATAGATGCAAGTTATCCAAGTAAATGAAAGGTAATCTATAACCTGCAGGAAAAAAATTGGTAACCAGCTCATCTTCTGTGGCATTGCTAATTTTAACAGTTTTCTTTCTGTTTATTTTGCTCATATAGCCTTTATGTAAAGTCACTAAACACTAACAGATTTTTAAATCTCTCATGAGTCAAAAGAACAGCATACAGTTCCCAACAATGAACCTGTAATTATCACAATCTCACCAACACTCATCCGACCACGCGTAGTCAAAGCGGGTTCATTTTTTGCTTTGTGCTCACACAGGGAAATAAACACAATAGAAAAAGATGATGCGATTTCTTTCATTAAGCGAACGCCTGTCTAGTTTTTGACTCCTCTCTTGCGTTCCGCTATTATCTTCTCTAGATAAAGCTGTACTAAGTTCATAGTGTCTCTCCATTAAGTTTCTTGCAGAATCGAAAGTATCAAAAGATCAGAGTTACTTCACAGTACCACAACTTCTTAAAAATGAGTGCAAGTTCTTGGGGTTGTTCAGCCTGGAGAAGAGAAGGCTCCGAGGAGACCTTATAGTGACCTGAAGGGGCTACAAGAAAGCTGGAGAGGGGCTGTTCACAAAGGCTTGTGGTGATAGGACACGAGGGAATGGGTATAAACTGGAGAGGGACAGATTTAGACTGGACATAAGGAGGAATTTCTTCACTATGAGGGTGGTGAGGCCCTGGCCCAGGTTGCCCAGGGAAGCTGTGGCTGCCCCATCCCTGGAGGTGTTCCAGGCCAGGTTGGATGGGCCTTGGGCAGCCTGGTCCAGTGGGAGGTGTCCCTGCCCATGGCAGGGGGTGGGACTGGATGGGCTTTAAGGTCCCTTCCAATCGGGATTATTCTATGATTCTTATTAGTTACAACAATTGTGTTGCATTCTCCTGGTTACCAGGAACCATCATATGTAATGCACTGCCTATCTATGTGTGGATTAATACCAATACTTCTGCAAGGAGCTTGAAACTAGCGGAAGAGAATAGTTGGTAAGCAGTTATGCCTATCCTGTTGCCACATAACCACGTTTCATGGCAATATTCCAGAGAACCTGCTACATACTTCTATACACAACCTTCCTGAACAATCTTGCAATGCTAAAGAACACTCTCACACTCTTTCGTGAGCATTTTTTCCTCTTAAGATTTTGACTGATATTTAATGACATTGAATAGATTTGAAGGGCCTGGTTTTCTGAAAAAGCCTCTTTTTCAGAAGTTTGCAATACCACTTTGTACTTTCTTTTTTTGAGAACTTCATCTCAACCTTCAACCTTGCTCACGCAGCTTTACATCTGGAAGCAATTAGAGAAATTATTTACTTACCCACGTGATGGCACGTGCAGGTAGTTAAGAGGTTTGTCTTGAATTCAGTAAGATTACTCTCCTACCATCATAAAGGAAATGTAGCCAATCTGACACAGGTATTTCACTTGTGAAAAATGCCTTGATGAACTGCATTTAATCTGAAGAGCTTTCTAATCATGTAAATTTAGAGCATTCTGTCAAGTGAATATGCCTGAATCACACGTATCTAGTTTAACTCAGAATGAAAAAAACGACAGCAACTGCAGTGCTGTGTCATGATCATAAGAAAGCAACTATAGTAAAAAATTACTGCCCCAACTCTACAATCTATCAGGCAATGTCCAAGGGCATAGCTCCATTTACCACTTTAGATGTCCTGTGGTGCGACTGGAGACAATCAGCAACGTCCAAAACAAAGAATATTTTTGCTTGATTCAGTTATGAGAAGCAGCAAATAAAGCAGGCATTAAACTATTCTGACTGTATCCATTAAACACGGACACTCTCCAGAACATCTAACCTTGCACGAAGGTACAAAATGAAAGAAGAGGCAGGTCTGAGTCTGCTAATTCTGGCTTTTGGGGACTTCTCAGTTATTATGCTGAAGATGTGTATAGAACTCACTTACAAATTTCTCTGTGGGACACACAACAGAACAAAACATGTATTTCAGTAAAGGCGCCAAAAGGAGCGTATTGGTAATGGCTTGCTTTATTTTTATTATTTGTACTTCAGTTTGCTTGGAGACAAAATGCATCCAAGCAGGACACATATTCAGTCCTCTGCTTCTTTATTTAGAGAACAAATTCATGCTGTATTATCGTACTTCACTTTGTATACAGTTTCTGCCTTGTCTGTGGTTTGGGTCCCCACTGAGCTTTTATTAATACCAAGACTGAGTCTCATCCCTTCTGGTGGTCTAACACATCAGTGATATTCAGAATTGCTTCACTGATGCCCTAGTTTCTGATGTCATTCGTCAGAAAGCAATATTTGCAGGCTATATCATGATCTGTTCCATGAGGAACCACACTAATAAAGCCTGGCTTCATATCCAAAATTGCTACCTCACTCCTCAGTCACCAAAATACCTCCAGCTCGTTTCCCTTACAATTTTACAAGACTTGCTGACTTGTAATGCTTCCAGTTTCTGCCCCATCCACTGGCTCCTCTCCACCCTTTCCCCTTCCAGTGAGCATCTGAACATCTGCTGTTGTGGTAAGGTCCGGAACATCTACAGCAGAGGAAAAGAACATTCATTTTATGTAGCAGTGGTATAACAAAAGAGCAGGCAATCACTCAGCTTTCAAAGGACGTTGCTACTTCTGTTCTTTTCTTCTGCATTCAGCCAACTGCCCTGAATGAAAAACATGGGGCGTTTTGAAAATACAAATATAAGCATCCCCCACAAATGTTTGTATTGGTTTAACTTCAGAATAAAATACAAAATACATTTTGCCTGAAAATCCACATATACAGTCAGTGACTATTGATATGTAGTCCAAACACATTCCCATTAAGAAAAATCCTACTGGAAGAGCATGATGGAACAGTTCAATTCTAAATACTCAGTGTTTCGAATCTTATGTCAGTTCCAGCGGGCTCCTGCCTCCACCACAGACTCCTACTGCAAAACAGTAGTTGAAGAATGTTTTACTGTAGTTGCCTACGTAACTTATTAACCACTTTCGTGCCATCGGTTCAATGATGGATTTTAAGGGATTTATTTTATAACACCTCTTTCAAAAGCATACACATAGGAGGACACAACCCAACGGCTTAACTTGATCCATATTTGGTTTCTTTAACAGCATTTAACAAGCCATTGGTATCTTCTTGTTGCCCAACCTTAAGCGTAGAATTCACAATTCTATTTTTCTCCTTCTGTTTCTAAAATCTTTTGAGCATTTAAAAAACCATAAGGGAAAAAAGCGGACAGCTCATTTACAAAAGATCTTTAGCTCCAAAAAGGCTCTTGGCTTCAGAGTTACTTCACTTTGTAGCAACTGAAGATCTGCCTCAGAATTTACACAGCAAACATACCAGTCTTTAAGCACTATTATGAAAAGCTTCATAATTTCTTAAGCCACAGTAACAGGTGTAAGAAAAAAAGAAGCTCAGAGAACAGAAAGAAATCAAGGAGAGAAAAAGAACTCAGATCAATAAATTACTTGAAACATCATTTCTCCACTTTCACCCCCCACAAACTCTCCAGTGGGAAGCAAAGAGGGAGAACTAGCTATGCTACATTTCATTATTATCTACAGATAGCACCCAAAAATTATCATTTCTTTAGGACACCAGTCCAAAGTTAACCCGGCTGCAGGTCCACACAGACTCAACTGCTCCACAGCCTTCCCAGCAAGGCAAGAGTGGAAGCTATGGATGGGCAGTTGCATGATCTGGGCTGTGCTGTGCACTGAGATAGGGGCTCCTTCATTTAGAGACCTACACACAACTGCAACAGACAGCCTCTGGAGGTAGACCTCTACAGAAAATCTGTAGCAGAAAACAGATTTTTTTAAAGCTTCTAATGGGGTGAAAGACCCACAGTAGGTAACACGCACCTTTTGCAATGAGAGCTTTATAGAAGAGTAAAGTAATTACAAAAAGTCAATTCTAGAATTCCTTTGCATTTTATTATCTCTTACTGCCTGCTGGAGACCATTCTATAAACAGAACGAGCCTTTCAGAATCGCTTATTACAAAGAGTATCGACTACAAAATCTACACTTCAGAAACACAGAATAGCTTGGGTTGGAAGGGACCTTAAAGATAGCCCAGTTCCACCTCCCTGCCATGGGCAGGGACACCTCCCACTGGCTCAGGCTGCCCAACGCCCATCCAACCTGGCCTGGAACACCTCCAGGGATGGGGCAGCCACAATATCAGTTATCCAGTTCTTGAGTATTTTACACGCTGAATTTCTCCTGTTCCACTCATGATACAGACAGCCCAAACGTATTTGAACCCAGGGTTCATTTACTATTAGGTGCAGACCCTGATCCTCAGGCTTGGCTGTTATGTTTTCTAACTTGTGAACATCTATCCAAAAACTGTTAAGATTAACAGGAGAGTAAATATGCTTCTGCAATAGCTATTACAGGATGAACAGTTCTTTATAGTGAGATTCCTGGTATTGCCTCTGTTTGTTATCTTTGCAAATATTTAAATCCTATCCAACTAGGCACAAATTCTAAACAATGAGATCTCCTGACTCATGGTATCTATAATGAAGATAACCCTCTGTCTCTCTTGTTTGTTTAGCTGGTCCGCTCACAGGGACAGCGAGCATATTTGTAGATGATCAAGTAGAGCAGAGACTCCGAACTCTACTGTGCTACCAAACGCTAACAGTTTTAATGTAGATCTGTTGTTCCTTTCAAGCAAAAATGGAAATTAAAGGAACACCCAACACTCAATCTCAGCCACACTAATCCTGTGAAAGCAGTGACTCACCTAGTAATGGCTTTCCATAAATCAGGCAGCTAAAAATGACTAGGAAGTGTGAAACCATTAACACTTCCTGTAGTGTAAATTCTCTCGCTGCATGTGAAGAAAGTCTGTGGCAGTAAAAATAAGAGACGAAGATGTCAACACCCGTCATGTTTAGCTATGTTGTTAACTATTCAAATCTTTCTCCTTCGGAGCGTATGGTTTTAGAATGAATCATTTTTTAAAAGGAAACCTGAGGTTTCATTGCTCACTGATTCCATCTGTTTTCTTCCCAGCTTTTAAAAGAGAAGTTATTGATACAGTTAATTTTGTGTGTTGCCAGCATCATCTCATAGTAGTACCCTACTGTAGCAATGTTTTCTGTGTTATCATCTTCCAGACATCAGCACTGAAATGGAAATGACTGTTGGCAAAATTGAAAATATACAAAAGGAAAGCTATACAGAGCTTTGGGAAACAGAAAGAGATGGAAGAGAAGGAGACGCTGTACTTATGAGTACTGCTTTATGGACATGGAACATGATAAAACAGAGGCTGAAAAGTGAAATTTCAGGTCTAAACTTGGCTGCTGCACTAAGATGAGTGGGGAAAAAAATAATTAAAAGCCTTTGTTCCAACATCCTGCTTAACTGCTTTTGAAGAAATTAAGGAATTTGCTAATTATGAGATGCCAGTCTACTAGCCCTTACATACATATATCCATAAAGGCCTGGAATGTAACTGGTAAGCAGCAGTTGCTGCAGAGTTTGGTTAAGCTACACAACTTCAAGTATCTATTTTAGATACCAAAAGCAAAAGAGACAACTGTGGCAGCAGACATAAAGTGCACAATTTTCTCTTGACGTAGGAAAGACTATTACAGACCCGTTCTCCTAGAAAAGGTGGGAGAAGCATGGGCCTCATACCCACGGCTTGCATAAGTCACCCAGTGGCAGCTGTCCTTCAGTAGTAATTACTGCTCCTGCATTTTGCTGGCATCCTATTATCAAATATCCTATCACCTGAATATCAGTAAGGTCAAGCTCTCTTATCTTCTCATTTATAGATGGGTACAGTCATAAAATTTGTTGACGAACCACTTTTTCTATCCAGTCCAATCTTGCTGCATCTCGTATCCACCTCTTCTTGCTTCTTTGTCTATACTACACCGAGTTAAACAAGATCTTAAGAGAATAGGCCATAGAAGTATTTTGCTGTTAATAACTGAATTTTGTACTCGTATTGCTCTACTCCTTCTGGACTATGCACCCACTGGGTCTGTTCCCTTATATAATTGTTTCTCATCATGGGGACAGACGAGAGGCTACTGTTCTGGCAGCTGCTTAAAACAAGGGAAAATAATCTGTAGTTTAAAGTGAAGCTGCCTAACAAAAAGGAAGGCTTGCAAATTTATTTTTAATTAAGTTAAATATTTACTTAGTTTGAAGTTGCCTGTGAGCTGGAAGCCTCACAGTTCCTACATCAGTTTAGCCGCTTCTTGGAAGCTAAAAGAACAGTCCCGCAGCAGAGGAGCAGACACAAAGCCCAGGCGGTAGCGATGGGGAGAGAGGTCTGGAAACCAGGATTTACTACAGCCTTAATCCCTCCCTCGCCCCATCTGGTAACGACACCTCTCTCGTAGCATAGGGTCACGGGCAAGGCACTGCATTCCTAAATACACTCCAGTATTGATCTGCTCACCATCAGATCATCAATAAAGAGATGTCCTGCATATGCAAACTCTTCTTGCTCCCAGTCACTATACAAACCTATTGCTTTCTTTCAAAATAAACTTATGTGAACGGAAAGGCAAGAGGGGCAGGTTGCTTCTTGTTAGATGGCAAATGAGAAATGACCCACAACAGGAGGCAAGCTGGTGTTGCTAAGCAGGACATGCAACTAACACTGGGTTCTCACTTAACGTGGACAACACCATCAATCCAGGCAACAACCAGCAGGTTTGTGGGGAGGCGACTGCTCGATTGAATAGAGCAACAGAGCAGAGAGGCAAACAGCAGCACCTACAGATAGTTCTGGGCGGCTGATCTCTCAGTAGATCCAACACTTACTTTGTAATTAGTGCAGGTGAACCTCCTGGTGCCCCTAAAGCACTGGCCCAAGTCCCCTGGGACTTCTTTGTGGTAGGACTGGAGGAAGGACGGGTGACTTACTGGAAGTGAGGTGCTCTCCCACAGAAACCTAGCGTAACTTTGGATGTCACCTGATCCCAGCTTCCCAGGAGGCATTTCAAATGTCTCTCACTGCTGTGTATGCCTTTAAGAGTGAGATCTTTGAGGATCTGTCTTTGTGCCTTCACTGTAGTTCTCTGTTTCTATTTCTATATGAATACAAGGAATCAAACACTGCAGCAACAAAGAAGGTACATCGATACCTATAGCGGTACAGTTGATCCTTGATAACAACAACCCAAACAACAGGTTTTCCAGAGTTCTTCACCCATGAACCAGCTCACCAGAAGGGTTTCTGCCCCTTTTTTCCTTTGATAAACTCCATGTATTTTTGACCCTACCAGGACCTAATGAGACTATTAAAGTGACTTTAAGAGTTATTACAATTACATCAGTCTTGCATCAGTCTGAGAGGGTCTGGTTGCACTTCAAGATGCATTAGGCTGTAGTCACCAGCACAGAGCACTGCAACAGAGCAGTAATTCAGAACTGCAGTGCCAAGGCTACATCTACACCACCACATAAGAGAAGCTGTGCCAGACATGAGGAAAGAAATCCCTATTCCTGCTAATAGCCCTTTAGCTACAACACAATCTCAAGTACTTAGCTGACTCTAACTATCCTTTCTCTCCAGCAAAAGCCCACTCTTTCCTATTTCCCTCTTCAATGTTTGAACCTACTATTTTCTCCAGGTACTTTTTTACCTTGTCATAATCCATTAACTTCACGTGCTTTGATCTGTTCATAAGGAAATTATCTCCTCTCTTCAAAGATCTTTTCTAGTGAGATCTTTTCCCCAGTCCATAACTTCTGTTCCCTTCACACGTCACAGCATGACCACTTTTTTCCTTGTGTTTTTTTTTTCTTTAGTAATTTAATATTTAAGAAATCAAATTTCAAATTAGAAGCAAGCCAGGCAAGTTTATTTCTGATTGCATAAGATGCGGCCTCTGATGAAAAGCCTAAAAGACAAAGATACTGTGCACACACTGCTGGAACAAACTCGCTCCACTAAAGGTTTTGCAAGGCAGAGCAGTAACAGGATAGCAAAGATAGTCAAAGATAGTCAGAATTAGTCATAGATCAAAGGTGAGGAAAGAGGCAAAAAAGAAAGAGCAAGACAGAGACGGTTATGCTTTACCCCAGTAACCCACTTCATGTGAGCCTCACTCGACCTTTACTTTTTCCAGCATCCTGCTGTTACAGCCTGCTGCTCCTCTAGCTCACTCACCGCTTCGCTGGTACTTACTGTGCTCTGCATCACCAAGCACCAGCACAGCGGAAAAAGAACCATGAGTAGCAGAAGCCACCACCTCAAAGCCACCTTCACAGCCAAACAGCGAGTAAGAGTTGCTGCAGGTTGTTTCATTTCCTGGTACTTTGAGAGGAGAAACATTCGGGAAGAAGACAGAAGACTTCACTTCTTTTAAAATGTTGGTTTCTGGAGCATTGCGATGGAGACACAATCCTACATAATTCTGCATGAAATTTGGAAGACAACAGCAAAGGGAAGATATTCTTTAAAGCTCGGGGACAATAATAAGCATGTAAGAGGACTACATAAATAATTCTTACTCGCTTATGTTACTCAATTTAAACCAGGATGTTCCATGTTCTCTCTTAATTCCCATTAACAATTGCTAATTCTGGGGGAGAGGAGAATCCATAAAATATATAAAAAATATATACAATGGCTATATTTGTCTTAGTTTTCCCACAAGATTTTATTTCTTCTTTTGTTCATTTGTCAATATTTATATGGTGTAAAAGGGGTATTTTGATTGCTGTTAGTCTGTTAAAACCATTATCTTAATTAAAAGTCACTGTTCATTCTCTCACTTAAAAAAGCTCTTCCAGACAGGTGTTTTGGACAGAAATCTCTCCCTGCCCTCTTCAAGAAGCTTTCAACCTTGTATGTTCACATGAAAATCCCAGTCACTACCTGCTTGTCTGACCCACATTGTTGTTCTGCTCTGGGGTAGCAGGCGGGAAAGACCCCGGGCCCACGGGCCATGTACACACTGTTCTTCATTTCAGCCAATTGCACGTGGCCAATACAGACTGATGTATTCCAAGAATGAGTCTGCTTTATTTATGTATGTATTACAGACTGGGGAGAAGAAGGAATGAGAAAGGTGCTGGAGGCATCCTAGAATCCTTTGGGCTGGAAGGGACCTTAAAGCCCATACAGCTCCAACCCCTGCCATGGGCAGGGACACCTCCCACTGGCTCAGGCTGCCCAAGGCCCATCCAACCTGGCCTGGAACACCTCCAGGGATGGAGCAGCCACAGCTTCCCTGGGCAACCTGGGCCAGGGCCTCACCACTCTCATCCTGAAGAAATTCCTCCTTATGTCTAATCTAAATCTGCCCCTCCCCAGTTTATACCCATTCCCCCTCATCCTATCACCACAAGCCTTTGTGAACAGTCCCTCTCCAGCTTTCCTGTAGCCCCTTCAGGTACTGGAAGGTCGCTATAAGGTCTCCTCGGAGCCTTCTCCTCTCCAGGCTGAACAACCCCAACTGTCTCAGCCTGTCCTCGTACGGGAGGTGCTCCAGCCCTCCGATCACCCTCATAGCCTCCTCGGGACCCGTTCCAACAGCTCCATCTCCTTCTTACGTTGAGGATTCCAGAACCGGACACAGTATTCCAGATGAGGTCTCACTAAAGAGGAATAGAGGGTCGGAATCCCCTCCCTCGCCCTGCTGGCCACGCTGCTTTTGATGCAGCCCAGGACACGGTTGGTTTCTGGGCTGCGAGCGCACACTGCCGGCTCATGTTTTGCTTCTCATCCCCTAGCACCCCTATGTCCTTCTCTGCAGAACACGGTTTGCATCATAGCGCTCATATACGGAACGGCTCTTGCACAGCATCACGGACACATCTAAATTAGGCACTCTCCGTGCCGTACGCCTTTGCACAAAGCAGCAATCATTAACAACATAGGCAATTAAAAAAAAATCTGCATGCTCCTAGGCAGAGGTGTTTGTTCCTGTGCTGAATATCTTCTCACCTAAAAAACTCACACTTCTCCTGAAGCATTAATATCTTCTCTCATAACCTTTATAAGGTCAGCTTATTTGTCTTTTTGATCTCTGACTTAAGCACCCTAAGCCTTTATCCGAATATGTTCAAGAGCAAGTTCTGTGTAAAATCTATGTTGTACTTGGAAATACACGTTCTGGAAAAGGAAAGGCTTCTTGAGAAGAACTCTATTTTGTTTATGGTGGCAACTATAAGGAATTTCCAATTTCAAAGCCCCTTCATCACTTAGGCAGAGGTCCGGTAATTAAAGTTAACTAAATAGAGTCCTTGCGTCTTTTCTTTTTTTAAGGGAAAGGAGAGCCAACTACACTATTACCCTTTTGTTCCACTTTGAAGACAGGAGGACAGACAGGACTCACCTCTGTCCCCGGGCAATAGCGAGGCAGTGCGGGGTCTAAAGTAGCAGCGGGCTGTACATGTCAGTCTGTCTTTGTGTCCTTGGCATTCAGTCTCTCTGTAGCTGCAATCTGTTCCATCCCAAAGACACGGGATCCCTGATTCAGCCCTGCTACAGAGCTCCGTGGCAGACATGGGGCAGCAGCAGAAGCAATGGCATTACCCAAGTGATTGTTCTTGCATGAATACTGTATAGTTGCTTCATTTTCAGCAGTACAGAGATCCTCTTTCTCTTCCCTTTCCCAGTGTATGTGCTCAGTACAAAGCCAGTCAGCCTTTGTCCAAAAAGCTCTTTAACTGGAAACAGGGAAAGGTTGGCTTAGCATGACCACCTCTCTACCTCTGCGTGTACAGACCAATACCAAGAGCTCTACCGGCTAATCAGAAGACTTTGGGAGAAAGAAAATTTTGTTCAAATTGTCAAGTCTTCATTATGAGACAGGAAAATGTTTGGTCAGCAAAGAGGTCACTCCATCTCTTGTGTACCTAGTAGTTGTGCAAATGCTGAGGCATCCATGACGCTGTTGTTTGAGGTGTAAGATTAACATAAAAGCAGTCTTCTACATCCTGACATTTCTCATTTTTCTGTACCGCTCGCGAGAGAAGAATTTACAAGGTTGGATACTGGCAGAAGAGAAAACGTAAAGGTTTTTCTGAAATTCAAAAGTTTTATTTGGCATAGAAGAGTCAAGGCCCTCACCTTAATTCCTCACATATTCTAAACTAATTTTCTATTGACCTCAGCCTTCATCCAGACTTTTTTGTTATGAAAGAATGAAGGCAAGTTTGCCAAGTTTATTCTCTCAAAGAGACAGCCAAGAAGAATAACCCCCCTCCAATTATTCTACTTTGGCCAAATTAAAGAAAATCGTAGCTCAGATCATAGGGATTCCCTTTGTTTATTTGACAACACAAGGGAATTACTGCAGTCCTGTCTCCTGTCACCACTGACAGCCTGTTTGATACGTTTCTGCTGCCAGAGCCCCAAAACACACGCTGCCATCCCAGCAGATTCAAAGAAAGGCCGTTTCCACGGGGAGTTGGGCCAGGAGCCCTCTGTCACTTGAAGCTGGAGTAGGCACTTGCTGGTCGGTGAACTGATAATCAATCTATAACCAACCTACCTCAGGAAGGGAAAAGCCTCAAACACAGGCAGACAATTCACGTTCACCACTGGGAAGTTGCAGGGGAAGGCAGATTTCAAAATAGACCATGTGCAGGTTAACAAAGGACCACAGTCCAAACAACAGAAACCTGTATTGAGTCCCTGCCCAAGACACCCGGCTGCTGACACTGCTGTGTGACCGTGCTGCCAAGAGATGGAACATCGGCTCCGTGCAGCAAGCCACAAGTGTCAACACCTCTACCTGTCTCTTCTTCTCCAGATGCTCACCAAGCTGCTCTTCCCTGTCTGATACTCACAATACTTCCCCACAACCCCTCAAATAAGAGAAGTTTCTCATATTTTTTATCCTAAATCCAGACGACAATTTTTTTAAAGATAGGAAGAAATCTTTGTCGAGTCCTTTCCTTTCCCCTTTACATCCATTATTGTCTAAGCAACCTGCCCATCCAGTTTCAAAGCAAAAGAAAGGTTACATAAATAAACATAGAATCATAGAATCGTTTGGGTTGGAAGGGACCTTAAAGCCCATTCAGTCCAACCCCCTGCCATGGGCAGGGACACCTCCCACTGGCTCAGGCTGCCCAAGGCCCATCCAACCTGGCCTTGAGCACCTCCAGGTGTTCCAACCACAGCTTCCCTGGGCAACCTGGGCCAGGGCCTCACCACTCTCATCGTGAAGAAATTCCTCACGTCCAGTCTATACCTGCCCCTCTCCAGTCTATACCCATTGCCCCTCATCCTATCACTCCAAGCCTTTGTGAACAGTCCCTTCCCAGCTTTCTTGTAGCTCCTCCAGGTATGTAAACCTTTGAGAAAAACCCTTTCAGCAAGAGCAGTTCTGCAAACAATCTCATACATCCAGACACCGAGACACAACTCCTCTAAACCAGACTCAGTCCTATAGACAACCAATACTGGAACAAACCCAGAGACAAACACTATCACCGAACTAAGACAAAAAAAGTGCAGTGGTAAATCAAACGAACATTTGGGTAGTCCCTGCTTACGTTGTTTTAGAATATCTGGGGATTTTCCAGGTTCACTCAAAGTATGTAATGCTTGATTCACTGGGAGTTACCTTCCAAACTACAATTTTTCTACCTTTTTTAATGTTCTGCTTCAAGTTAGGCAATGCTACTGCAGCATCTCTGAGTGAAAATACCCTGTTCGGAATGATTTCGCTCTGACCTGCACCTGATCTAGAGCCAATAGCTATGTTGCCTCCGAGGATTTGGGATTTTAATTCCTAAACAGATATGATCTCTTGGACTCCTTTTCCCCTTGCTAGGCAGCACTTCAATCTTCTAAGAGACTTCAACACCAGCAACCATTTATTGCAATAAAACCTAAGGTCTGTGGAGTTCTTTTACTTGCCTCGAGAAGCACAGGTTCCTCCAAGAGCACAGCAAGTTACTCCGAAATCCTGGTTCCCTGATAGAGCACAGGACCAGAAGGATTTCCAAGAGAGGAACTCTGCTCTCCACAATGCTCCCTTCCCCAAGGGGCAACCCCCCCTCTAGATTCACGCACACACACTATTTCACAGAATCACAGAATCACCAGGTTGGAAAGGACCCACTGGATCATCGAGTCCAACCATTCCTAACACTCCCTAAACCATGTCCCTCAGCACTTCATCCACCCATTCCTTAAACACCTCCAGGGAAGGTGACTCGACCACCTCCCTGGGCAGCCTCTGCCAGTGCCCAATGACTCTTTCCATGAAGAATTTTTTCCTGATGTCCAGTCTGACCCTCCCCTGACGGAGCTTCAGGCCATTCCCCCTTGTCCTGTCCCCTGTCACTTGGGAGAAGAGCCCAGCTCCCTCCTCTCCACAACCTCCTTTCAGGCAGTTGTAGAGAGTAATAAGGTCTCCCCTCAGCCTCCTCTTCTCCAGGCTAAACAACCCCAGCTCTCTCAGCCGCTCCTCATAAGACTTGTTCTCCAGCCCCTCACCAGCTTCATTGCTCTTCTCTGGACACCAAACAGAGCCTCAACATCCTTCTTGTGGTGAGGGGCCCAGAACTGAACACAGTATTCGAGGTGTGGTCTCACCAGTGCCGAGTACAGAGGGAAAATAACCTCCCTGGACCTGCTGGTGACCCCATTTCTGATACAAGCCAAGATGCCATTGGCCTTCTTGGCCACCTGGGCATACTGCTGGCTCATGTTCAGTCGGCTGTCAACCAGCACCCCCAGGTCCTTCTCTTCCGTGCAGCTCTCCAGCCATTCTTCCCCCAGTCTGTAGCACTGCACAGGGTTGTTGTGCCCCAAGTGCAGGACCCGGCATTTGGCCTTGTTAAACCTCTGCACAGATACAGACAGTATACAATTAACTGTAATTGTGTTATGTTTTAGTCTAAGTCCAAATGCTTTCTTCCTGCATGACAAGTTTCACCATCCAGACAGCTCGTGAAAGAGGAAAGGGTGGGACAAGGGGCTCAGGACTCAACGTAGGCTTGATTTCTAAAACAGTGGTGGTGAAGGAGCTCCTCAGTTGTCTGGGAGTCAGCAACAAGAAAAAAATTCAACTTGCATAATACATAACTGGCTTTGCCAGGTGGGGATTGAACAAGAAAAGCACCTGTCAGCTGTGATTTCTGTTAGGAGATCGTTCTACTGCTAAAACATTTCAGTCTCTGCATAGAACTCAAAATCAAATCCCCTAAAGGTAACTGCATAAAACAGATTGTCACAGCACGGGCACTGAATGTGCTAATCCAAGGGTCTTTGCTTTCACACTGTTGCTGTACCTAAATATCAATTATGAAGACGAAATACAAGAGAATTGACATGAAAAATGTGCAGGTCGGTGTCAACATGCCAAGACACATGGAGCATATTCTTCTGCCTTTCTCCTAGTCTCCCTAAAACGTTCAAGACAAAGAGAAAAGCATCACAATGAGAAGCGACTTGAAATATTTTTGTATTCATACCATCTAGTAAACACAGTTGCTGAAAAATGCCACTGTGTGATCTTCATATATGTGTGGGAGACCACATCACAGCTGTCAGGGAATGACTGTACTGCTCCTTGCTGGAAAGAAGTCAAACATTTCAGCAGCAGACTTTTATAGCCTGGTGGGACCTCTGCTAAAGACTCGGGATAGCCAGACTGTCGATTGCTTCCGGGAAGATATCTGCTGATTCATCCTGGCAGAGCCTGCTCTCAAGCCGAGCTCTCCCCGGATCCCAGGCGGCAGAAAGGCTCTTAACTCCCACTCTGACACCAGCTCAGAGAACTCAGCTTTGAAATCCTCCAGTAAGCTCATGGGCTATAAGACATCATCAAATCTCAGGCAGCTTTTGAAGTGTGGGGAACAACCAGACACCAAAGCCTTCTGGAAGGACTGTTTTGTCACTCGGTGCACTTGCAACAGAGAAAAAAAAAAAAGCTCTATTTGTACACTACTGTCCCCTGCGAGTATGGGCCCTCGGCCAGAAGCGGTCCTAGCAGATCGTGCAGCACTCACCGCTCTTACCCTATACAGGGGATGCGAGAACATTCTGCCACTGTTTTGCTTATTGATGCTCAATCTGATCCCCATTTAGGAATCTTTGCATTTTCACCATACTCAAGTCCAGTTTTGTAAGCTTTGATCCCACTCAGGACGTTCAGCAGCACAAAGCACCTGCAAAACGGTTTAGCCCCTGGGTGACAGCACAAAGGGCTCTATGCCTTTCAGCGTTAGATGACAACTTTGGTTTTACTGCTGTCGATTAAAGCTCTTTGTTTGCTTCCCTTTCCCCATCTGAATTGTCACCCCGGATGACAGCCGCTGGGTGCAGCGATCTTCTCTGTGCACACCCTGGGGACAGACACTACAGCAGACACGCAAAGGAAAGAGAAGGGGGAACCATTCTCTATCGGAGTGATCAGCAAACCTAGCTACAGATCAGCCTAAAAGAGAGTGAGTGTGTGTGTGTGTGTGTGTGTGGTCTTAGAATTCCCCTCTAAACACCAAAATAACATGCAAAACGCTATCCTATGTAACAATCTGCCAACAGCCCGGCATAACAGCAGATGAGGTTTGTGCTCCGGAGCAGCAGTGCCCTTTGCCTTACTGCAGCACACTGTAATTAAGGCCATGAGCAGGGCCAGATTCACTAGTGTGATAAAGAGGAGCTATTTTTGTACGTGAATTCAAATGAGCAAATGTAATTTCTAACCATTAACCTCCTGAAGTAGATAACAAGTGGGTTTAGGGATAATTACTGATTTTCATAGTTTCTAGGAAAGCTTCAGCAGCACCCATGTAATTCTAAAATACTGGCACATCGTCTGACTCAGGACCTCGGTGTCTAAAAGGGCAAAGAGTGCACTACCACACCACCAAGCCAGCAACCTGGCCTTTCTGTGGGTGCAGAGGAGATGCTAAGAAGCCTTTGGAGCCAATTCCCAATTCCTTTCCTTCACACACCCACACTTGCTCTCATACAGGCAACTACGCTTCAGTAGAGCCAAGTACTTTGGGTGCTTTGCTTTGAAGTTTTAGAGATCAGTTCCAGCAAGAATTGCAGTTCACAAAGCTCATTAAGAAAACTTACTCCTCACCTCTTCTCCAGAGATATATGAGATGGAGACTGAGGAGGGAGATAAGGAGAGGCAGGGAAGATGCTAGGCTAAGAATCTGTCCTGCTTCTGACAGCCCAAAACCATGAGGTACCTGTTACCAACACAGATATGAGGAACACTCCCTGCAGAGTGTGCCCACGGGGCTCCTGTACAGCTCCACCTCTGCAGCCGAGCCCTGAAGCAACAGTCCTTTGTGCTAATTCACCAGCCACCACCTTCCTGGATAACACAGGGATTAAACCCACCATTTCTAGAGGTGACAAACTGAGCTGCAGAAGCCACAGCTCTGTAGCAGTGGGTCGTAACTCCTGTCTTGATCTGCACATCACTCCTTGGTAACCTTGCCTGCTACCAGCAACTCCTGTCTCTTCCAGTCTGCTGCATGTGATGGTGAGATTTCCCTCTCTTCTGTTACAGATCTGGACACCCTAACTTGAAATAACCACATACGGCTTTAGTAAAATGTGGAGTCCGCGCTACCGAGACAGCATTTACAGGGGGAAGCACAATAGCTTTCCAAACCACTGAGCTGCCACAAGATGTGGGGTAGAGAAGAGGAGAGCAGACACTGAGCTACAGAGGATTGCATTGAGTGGCAAAGATGAAAAAGCTCACTTGCAGGGAACCTGGGTTTTGTTTGCTGTGGGAGAAACATGAACTTCTGCATTCAAGCCGAATTCAGTAATACATTCCAGTTTTTAAACTCCCACATCTCCTCACTTCCCATATATCATATGTTTTCCCCTTCTAGTACAGGTATTTCTGTTGCATTCACTACCAACAAGTTGAAGATGAAAATCCTACCGAGTTACCATGGGTGAAAAGTCAAAATCATGAATGTTCGAGAAAACAACCAAATGTTAAGTTTAATTAACTTCAATGTATTCAATTTTGACTGACCTTTTCAAACAGAATCACAGAAGTCCTGAGGTTGGAAGGGACCTATGGATACCACCCAGTCCAACCCCCTGCCCAAAGCAAGGCCCACTGGATCAGGTTGATCAGTCAGATTTTTTAATACCTTCAAAAAACGTTCACAAAACATCTCTCCTGACCACTTTCCTGCACTACAGTCCCTTAAGAAATTGTTTAGAACCAAACTTTGCAACTTTATTTCAAAGAATGCAAGAAATTTTGATAAATTTGATAATTTTTGATAATAACGTATTTCCCCACACCCAGTAAGGGAAATAAGACAGACCTCTTCCCTGCAATGACTGCATTTGTAACACTGTTCAATTTGTCCAATTTAATTTTCCAATTACAATTTTAGAGGGTCGATATATAATTTCCATTTGGATGTGGTGCAAGCATCTTAAAAGAAAAATCAGCATCTGCCCAGGCACTAACAACAGTTCAGTACACTGCGTATTTCCTCTCTTCAACTCCTACAGACCATGTAAGGGGTTGTATAAACTCTGGACACTTCCTCTCCTACTTAGACCTCATCATAACGACACCATTTGATGCAGAAGGACACATCACAGCCTCTGCCGTATTCCCACCGCTCATCAGTTCTGTTTCCGTCTCCAGCTTCTTGCAAAGGCCGTCTCAATTCTGCAAGGTATTGATATGCTTCAGAATAAAAAGACCCCAGTGAAGTTCACAGCACTGTTTCCTCACAAGCACAAACCTTGAGCTATTTGGTGCTTCCAAACCACAAGCAAACTACAGCTCTGATGTACAAATATGCAGTGACAGCACTCAATTCCAATACATTACTGGTTTACAATTAGAGAGCACCGCAGCAGATGAGAACGTACTTTAAAAACAACAAAAAAAAAGACAATTTTTGAAGCAATGTGGTCTTGATCTTCTAAAAGGTCATCATAGGAGAATCTATTTCCTATAAGAGTTCTCTTTGGACCCTGTGATACTAAGTCCAGCAGGTATAAGTCATCACCTGATAAATTCAAATTCTTTCTCATTTACTCTGAAATAGAAATACTTTCACTTTTTTTCCGCATATTTCTCATTAAATTTTGCACTCAAGAGATCAAGGAACTTGGTCAGGTAATTCAGATCATTTGGTCAGGAACCTCCCTTCTAATTATTTCACCCATTATGGAACCTACGATATAACTGCAAGTGACCAAACACTTCCTTGGCATAAAGGAGCAGTTAAAAAAAAACCCACCTTGCAAACATTTGACGGTTGTTCAGTGGATAATGGAAAAGATTTGAGAGGGCTCAACATCAGGGAGAAAGGAATTGCATCACTGACAAACACTAGCCTAGCTAATTGCTGGTAATGGCTACAAATAATGACAGTAGAGAGTACTGAATGACGTAGGAGAGAGGATGTTTGCTCTCTAAGTCATAATTGGCTAAAATGAGCAGTTCAGTCAATTTGAACTTATTTGGAACAGTCTGTACTGCCCTTTCCAGGGCACCATCAGCATGTGGCTAAAGCTGTCAGTGAGCGTCTTCTCTGCGTTCTGCATTCTGTAAATGGTGGTGGAAGGAAGGGGGAAACAGGTTTAATGCATTGCTCTCCTTTCTTCAGCCGTGGCCATTCATCCTGGGAGCATTCTGTACGTACACACACACACAAACATGGGGTTGCTTGGCGCTCTATAGCCTAATCATTGATTTTTCAAGAAGACCTTAATTATCTAAACATAAAAGGGTGGATTGCTCCATTGTCAGGTGGATTCAGCTTCCACTACAGCCACTTTAAGTGTCCTGTAAGTCACTCCTCAGCCAGAACTACCTAAGCCGAATGCCGGGAAGTCAACAGGAATAAGTTACGGCTGATGCATAGCAGAAGGAATGACTGTGAAGTCACAAGGAGAAGGACCACCAAACTAAATATAAAGGACCACCATCTACCTCATAGTAGCCCGTTTTTAAGAATGTTTATCATGACACATATATACTTTGTACTTGTCACATGGAATTCCCAGTTGCTCCTGTCCTAGGATTATTTCCTTTGCCAAGGGCCTCAAGACACCATTCACTTTGATCTTTGTGCTTTCAAACATCACCCAAGGACCTAAGAGATTTAAGACCTACTTGAGCCACCTTTATTTCAAACGGCAGTGAGTGTATCAGGAATAACACTTAACATCAGCCGAAAGCCTTCATTTTTAATGCAATACGTGAAGAAGATCCCTGTCTGGATGATGCCACAAAAGAGAAAGTCAAAGGAAGGAAGTAATGACCACAACACACACATTGTTTGGTTGATGCTGCAGAGTAGCAGACTAAACAACAGCTCCTATTTCTAATGACCTTACTCCAAGTCTCTTATTCGCAGCTGTGAGCCTTAGAACCAGCAAACAAGGGAACCATCGAACCATACCGAAACTTGGGTCCTCTCCCCTTCTCAATATCCTCTTCTGTGCACACAGCCCCGCTCCACTCAGCACAGCCTGGTTATTTGCACTACAAGCTCCACTACAACCTTAAATGCGAACAACCCACTCCTTCATAGCTACACTTGTGTGAACCAATACTACGAGACCCTCACGCCATCATCTCTTTGCCACTGTAGAAGGGAGGAGAAGTCAGAAAGCATCAAGACTGAATTTAGATTCTCTGAGTCTGAAGCAGCTGGCCAAGAGATGTAAAACCCTGAGAGCTCCAGTGGACTTTTAAGTCTTCCTGCCACCATGGATTTCCGGAGCTCTTCTGGAACACGTTTCTAAGGGAACACAGACACTTACCAGCACCGAACAGCTGCACCACTTAGAAAATTTACCCCTTCCATTCCATACCAGTTACACTTCCTTAGAACAAGCACCAGCTGCGTGCACTTTCGTAAGCCACTGAACTCCCTGAGCAGTGGACCAGGATTGTGTGGAGAACAGCACTAAATTGGTTTGTCTCTGCTGTTCAGTACAACAGAAGGGCACGGTAGGGAGGTTTGGCCAAGTTTCATAAAATTATGCCCACAAAAGGAGGACAAAGTACAGCTCTACAAACAGCAGGAGATCTCAGCCACACCATTCTCTTCAGAGCAACTCAATAGACATTCAACAAGAGCAGATTCATTACAATCGCTGGAACCATTTTAATCCCTTCCGACCCCCCAAGGATGTACTACTTGCTGCTCCAAAACAGGCAGAAGGATTTTTTTTTTTCCGTTTAGAAAGCTCTTACTGCTACCCTAGGAATGAGATACAGGGAGGCAATTCTGCCCCAGGGCGAGCCAGGTGCTTAGCTTTGCTGCTTGCCTCACAGAAGTTGTTCCCTGCAGTAAAGCACATTTGTATCGGATTAATGTAATCAAAGGCACCCTGCTGTCTGGTCACTGACCTATCTGTAAACAACAGATGACACCATGCCATGAGCTTCTATTATATATAATTACCTATTGAGATGTGACCATTGTAATAGGAACAAAACCCTCTCCTTCACCTGATGCCATCAGCCTGCTTTCCACAGAGGAACAAAGTCCATAAGCACGTCAGCTTTGGGCACCATTTTCCTGTCCTTATCTGCCTTCAATGCTTCTCCTTCCTCCTCCAAACTAGTTGGAGGAGCGCTCTCCCTTACACCTGAAACAATCTCCTCGGCTGCACTGGCATGGGCCAACCCTTCTCTGTTCCTGTTTTAGATCCCTCTCGTATCCCTCTCCTTTCATTTAACGTTTTTATGCCCTGGTTTCCTCTCCTCCGCCTGCACCGCGGTGTGAGATGTCTGTTAGCTGAATGCATCCAACCTGCGACACTGCGACAGAGACCACAGGGACAGCCTCCCACCTGATGTCAACCAGTGCAGCTCTGCCGGGGTGACGCACCATGAATCATGGAGAAGACGGTGAATAAGGAACACTGTTTACTGATTTCCAATAGAAGAGGTACAATCAGGCAGAACCTGCTATCTCTAGCTCAAAAACAAGAGGAAGCAGCTTTCCGACACGGCACAGCCCAGCCATGGGGCTCCTTGCAAATGGAGCAACTGAACACCTTCCTGGAAGAACAACAAAATCCATTGGGAGTCATGAGATACAAGAGCACTCTCCTCGGGTTCAGCCACTCCCCGAGCCTTAAAACGCTGAAAACTGGGAAAGTATTCTGGGAATACCACTGCAGAAACACTGTGTTCCTGTACTCTGCCCTGAGCACTCCTTGCAAATAGCTTTGGGGAACAGCACACCAGAACAGATGAAGCTGTCATTTGACCCAGGAAAGAAGATCTTCATGAACATTGGTTGGCAGCAGCTGAAGCAGCATCGTGCCTCCTGTGGGTCTGTGTGAGAAGAGTCAACATTTCAATATGCTACAGGTGTAACTGCACAAGTAATCTCCACAGAGTATTTGGTGCTCACTAGCCAGGAGCTTTTATAGCCCAGTGAACTACAACCACAGCTGCTGCGAGAAGTCAGTAGCTCGTACACATTTATCCCTGTTGTTCATCAGTAATCCAGAAGCTACCGGGAGGTGATATTCATGCAGATGTTAAAGTTTTCATTACAATCACCTGGCAATGAAACAGATGCCAACTGGCACAGCCAGTAATGAGCTGCTTATTTGTCTTGGCTCTGTTTGGACTATCAAACTAAAAGTTGATACTGCCAAAATAGACAAAAAACACTTTCCTTTTTTTCTTTCATATTTTGTCATTAGTCCAGTGCAAGCTCCCTACAGAAGTATGACCCGGTTATACCAGCATCACCCTTTCTGCTTCACTTACAAGTGCTCTCAGCACCATCTCTACACACCGAGACTGAGACACACACGGACTAAGTTAAACCTTATTGGAGTTACTGCTTTGTGTCTGAACAGCTCAGTCTGTATCACACTGCAGAGCAAACTCCTGTATTAATCACTGAAGATCAGCTCACATACACACAGTATTTTATGTCATCATCTGTGTCTTGATGTAAACACAACTGGGCAACAGAAGCTTGCAATGAACCAGCTTTGGTGGATGGAGTTCAGTGTTGATATAAGGAAACTTCTTTTACACAGTAATTTTTTTTTTACTTCCAAACAGTTCTCTGCTTTGGAAACATTTTAGACATCAAAGACAAAAGCTTATTGTCTGAGATATTATATAGGAAACAGCATTAAAGAACAAAACCAGCATTTCAGAAGGTGTGACTGTAGACTCTATTGCGACAGCCCTTCATGAAGAGCAGGTGGTTACTGGAAATACTTTTAAAGTAATTTAATCACTGATCGCAGGGACTGTTTCCACCTCTCATCTTCTCTGAATCGGCCAAGCTCCGATTCTTCCGGGACCCCCAATACCTGCGGGTGTTTGGTCCCACACACCTTCTGTAGCACCGCACGAATGACTCTTTTGTCTCAGACATCTCTGGCTGCTCCTTAGGAGCCACAGCAACGAATCGAGCGGCAGTGGAATGATGCATTTAGCTACCCGAGCTCTTTTGTGAGGGAAGAGGGGTCCCATCAGCTCCCACGCACCTCAGCACGCTGGAGAATTGAGTTGGGGGGTTCATGATGCCTGGCAGCAAACGCTAGCGCTGAATGTAAAGCCCCGTTAGAGATGCGGACAAGGGAGAGGGGATGATGATGAAGCGCTGCTGCCGGGGAGCCACGGGAGCCGCGCGGGGGGCGCGGAGCGGCTCCGCTCCTGCCCCGTCTGCTCCAGCCCCGTCTGCTCCAGCCGCGGCAGCAACAGGCGCGGCAGCAACAGGCGCGGCAGCAGCGGGTGCCTCAGGCTGCCGGCAACCTCGACTCGGACCTGTTGAGGGCTCAGCATCGCCTCCCGAGCGTTCACCCGAGCTCGGAACGCCCCAGCCGCCGGCTCCGGGCTGAGCCGCTCCCCGGGAGCATCCCTGCAGCATCCCCGGACCATCCTCCAGACCATCCCTAGAGCATGCCCTGGTCCATCCCCGGACCATCCCTGGAGCATCCCCCGGACCATCCCCGGACCATCCCTGGAGCATCCCCCGGACCATCCCCGGACCATCCCTGGAGCATCCCCCGGACCATCCCTAGAGCATGCCCTGGTCCATCCCCGGACCATCCCTGGAGCATGCCCTGGTCCATCCCCGGACCATCCCCCGGGACTCCGCACGCGTTACCCCCGCAGCCCCCGGGCGGGGCGGGGCACTCACATGGCGAGGTGCCGGGCTGCGGATCCGCTCCTCAAAGATGGCTTTCGGGCAGGCTCCTAGCGAGGCGGGCAGCGCTGCCGGGAGAGGAGGGGTAGGCAGCGGCTACTGAGCATGCCTGCGCCTCGCATCACGGGGTGGGAGCGGCGCCGCGGGGACCCCTCCCCACCCTCGGCCGGGGGAGAAGGTCCCGGAGGGACGAACGCACGGGGAGCCGCCCGCAGCCCGCCTCCTCCCACCCCATCCCCGCCCGCATCTGATCCCACCTCACCTGTATCCCGCCCCATCCTGCCCGCATCTCACTGCATCCTACCCTCATCCCACTCCATCCTGCCTGCATCTCGCTCCCTCTCGCTCACATCCAGCCCTATCCCGCCTGCATCTCACCCGCACCCTCATCCCACCCCATCCTGCCCGCACCCCACCCGCATCTCACTCGCACCTGCATCCCGCCCCTATCTCGCCCAATCCCGCCCTATCCTGCCCACATGTCATCCCATCCCTCCCACATCTTTTCCGCACCGGCTTCCCACCCTATCCTGCCTGCATCTAGTCATATCCCACCTGCATCCTGCCCTATCCTGCCCACATCCCGCCCCATCCTGCCCGCACCACACCCGCACCTGCATCCCACCCCATCTCGCCCAATCCCGCCCGCATCTCATCTCATCCCACCCCCCATCCTGCCTGCATCTAGTCATATCCCACCTGCATCCTGCCCTATCCTGCCCACATTTCACCCCATCCCACCCACGTCTCGCCAGCGCCCACATCTCACTCCATCCTACCCACTTCCCACCTTATCCTGCTCACATCTTACCTCATCCCACCTACATCTCACCCCATCCCACTCTATCCTGCCCACATCTCACCCCATGCCACCCTATCCTGCCTGCATCTCACCCGCATCCACATCTCGCTCCATCCCACCCACATCTCACCCACACCCACATCCTGCCCCATCCCACCCGCATCTCACACACAACCCACCCTATCCTGCCCACATCTCGCTCCACCCCACCCACATCCCACCCTATCCTGCCCATATCCCACATCCCACTGGGGTGTGGTCGCTGGAGCCAGACACATTCCAGGCAGGAACCTCACAAGCTTTGCTTAGATGGAAACCCTTGTGTGTTCCCTGACTGCATCCTTTATCTCCTTTCTAGAAAGAAAGAAGGAAAAAAAAAACGCAAACAAAGTCGAGGATCACGAGAGGTGTTGCATTTCAGACTTGCAAAGGAAAAAAAGCAAGTTGTCGGGGCGTCATTCCTACCCACGGTGCAGAGCAAACCAGGGGCAGGTAAGCGTCGAGAGCAACCGTCACTGCTGCAGTGATTGTGTCTCGGATGAAATACAGCCATCGCCAGGTCTCTGCTTCTGGCTCTGACGTACTGCAGCCTTCAGCTCACGCTCAGCCTAGGTCCAGGCACCCAAACGCCCCCTTGAATCCTCTTAACTAGCGTTAGCACTTCTCTTGCACACCCCCACTCCTGTACAGAACAAAACTGCTTCTGAAGAGGAATGTACTCCTTTCCCCCTAAACCCAAGGCCATCACGTACTCTCGACAGAGGCAAAGGAAGAAAAAAAAAAAAAAAGTCAGTTTTTCAAGGAGTCAGGTTTTTAAGCAATGGGAACATAATATTTCTGTCTCCGACGAGACCTTGTTCCCTTTCACTTGTCAAAGATGCTCTACCAGTCTCTGTCTTCACCAGCTTTGTGTCCATTCCAGTGACAGCAAGCAGAAGCCTTTAAAACCCGGTGTCTATTCGAGTAAGGCAAGTGTTTGCTCCACACAGAGAGGAGCCGTTGTACGCGCCTAGACCTCAGACTGTGGGGTGCCTGATGGGGATAAAGTACATCAGTGTCATCAGATGGAATCTGTGTTTTCTGTATGTAGAAGCCAAGGAAAAGATAAGTTGTTCTTCAAAGCAACAGGCAAATGTGTGAGCAAGGCGTCAGTCCCAATTTCTAAACTTGATTTCAACCAGAGGGATGTTTTCATGGAGAAAGAAAGTAACCAGGGAGTGCGACAATGCCCCAAGCAGTGGTACACAGCCCAGCCATCAGGACACCCAGTTATTGCCTAAATTGAGGCTCATATGCTATCACAGACTGGTCCAGATGGAACCCCCAGCTCCAGTTCCGAAGGGGAACCTGCCCCTTGGAAACTGGAACACTCCAGAGCCACTCAGTCACAAGTACCTCTCCCTTCTCCCTCCCCTGCCTGACATCCTGCTCACTGCATTAAAGACTCATCGTACCTGCTGCCACTGGAGAGGAACTGTGTCTCTCCTGCTAAAGCTGATCATTTGCATGAATAAATAAACATCATTTAGGGCAGCACTTGGAGCTATGGCTTCTACATTTGACTACACCACTAAGGGTTTGCTCGCCTACTGCACCCAGCCCAGCCCTGGGAAACGTCCTGATGGGAGTAAAACACACTTCAGATAGGGTTTTCTCTATGAAAAGCTGGAGTTTCAACCAATTGACGCACCCAATGACAATGAGAAGATTCCTGTCTAGCTTTAAGCTTTATCCATCCATAGACCGCTTAGCTCAGCACTTCTCATCTGTAACTCCTGCAGGAGGAGAGTTCACTTTTCAGATATCCTAGACAAACATATGTTTGGATGATACCCCTGCAGCATACAGCCCCACCAACACTCACACTTAAGCCAAATATTGGGACCACCTGCTACCAGATACTTTATCTTGTTAGTCCTCAACCCTCAAACACATTTAAATACTGAGGAAGTGAATTCAGGCATAGCTACTGTGGCCAGGAGCTCCTGGGACAGAACACCCGCGCTCTAGCCCTTTCTGCCCTTCACCCCCCTACTATATGAAGGGCGGAACGAGTGCTATTGACACTACACTAAAGCTCCTAAGACTCAAAACCATCCAAGAAAACCCCAAATCCAACACAAAACAGTTAACATACAAACTATGCAGAGCACAGGCCACAGTGTTTATGCCGACTTCATGCCAGCTTTTATCCTGATTGAAGAAGAACAGAAAATATCCATGGAAGCATAAAGGTGAAGTGGGAGTCGGACATTGCCTGCTTTAGCTGAAGCGTGCGAGTACCGGGAGAATGCCTGTGAACACCGTGAGCATGACCTTAAGCCCGATCAGTGCAGCACTGCAGACGGCCACACCTTTCTTTGATCTGACACAGGAGACCTCTCAGAACCAAGTTAAATAACATCACTGGTCCATGGCCTTACTTGGCAAAGAAGAACTTCCTACCAGCTAATGAAGGCATCACCACTCCAGTCCAAGGCAGCTCACAATCCTGAAGAAAATCCACAGCTAAGCTGGGGAACATTTTGCTTTAGCCTTACATTTTCTTGAGAGCACAGCTTGCCATTAAAGGCACCAAAGCCTTAGGCGTAAGAGGAGGTGTAGAGATACCCAGTGGTGGCAAAATCACAGAATCACCAGGTTGGAAAAGACCTCTTAGGTCATCGAGTCCAACCATTCCTTTCTGCCACTAAACCACGTCCCTGAGTTTGAGGCCATTCCCCCTTGTCCTGTCCCCTGTCACTGGGGAGAAGAGCCCAGCTCCCTCCTCTCTGCAACCTCATTTCAGGCAGTTGTAAAGAGTAATAAGGTATCCCCTCAGCCTCCTCTTCTCCAGGCTAAACAACCCCAGCTCTCTCAGCCGCTCCTCGTAACCCTTGTTCTCCAGCCCCTCACCAGCTTCGTTGCTCTTCTCCGGACACGCTCCAGGGAATACCATGATCAGAATTAGTTAATGAGCTTAATTTCTCTTTAATTAAGACACATAAATGGATCAGAAAAGCTGCATCCTAGGGACACAGAGGAATCTTTCCCAAGTTGCTAGTCACGTCATTCCTCTCTCCAAACCTCCTTTCTCGTCTGGCATCTTCTGTGTTTGCATGACAGTCCCTACCACAAAGATTTTACCTCTTGTTCTGTTTCTTTCATGCCAGAGGCCATCAGCTGGGCCAGGGCTGCTGTGTGCTGCTGCACTTGGAGGGATGGCTGTCAAAATGCTTCTCTTCAGGAAAAATAGTTTCCTGCATCTTCAGCCTGACAGACACGGGGAGGGAAAACTATCAGTCTTGTTTGTAAATTGTTGTTGTTTGGGTTGGGTTTTTTTTACTCCGCCCATCACTCATATTTTGTTCTAAAGTCATATTTTTAAATACGAAGGTAGTTACAGAGACCAATACATCACTCAGGTAGTCCGGGAATGAAAGCAGTCAACAGCAAACGTCAGTGCCAGTCAGTTTTGACAGCTGCAGTCTTGCAAGTACAAGACCCTGCTTATGGTTAACCAGAGACAACGTACAGGAGATGGTTTCAGGAACCAGGTATTCCGGAAAATGCTGTCCATTGCTCTTATGAGATCTTCATCTTAAAGGAAACATACTTTCTCCCAGATCTTCAAATAGGATTCCTCTTTTAAGAGTCATTATACTGGTTTATGGATTGACCACATAATAAAGTAAATCTCAGGGCTAGCTGCAGAAACAATATTATTGATTACTTTGACTCACGAAATAGAAAACACTATTGCTCTTGCTAAGTAAGAAAGATGAGGGCAATTAATCAGTATATTGAAAGCAACGGTCATCAAGCGCCACAAGACTTAAACAGAGAAGAAAAGCGAGGCAAAGAAATCAATTATTCAAATTCTGGGTAGTCAAAACTTCTGATCTAGGAACACATTTAAACATAAAGTATAGGAGAAGCCCCCTACATCATTAGAATTAATTACAATGGAAACTCCATATAGCCAGACCACTTCGTCTTGAAAAGAAGATCAATTAAGTACTATACAATACATCCAAATTATTTTTTTCTAATTATTGACTAAAAGGCTTTAGAAAAGCCCCCTTCCGCGTGTCTTTGATCCTCCGTCAGCAATTTCCACATACTTACACCTGTACTTTCAATGTTGCCTTTCCCTCTCTTGATCTTTTAGACAAGAGGAATTAGTACTGAAGGATTCTGCAGTAAGAAGCCTTTGAAGCTTTCTTCTCCGAGGTAAGGCAGGTTCCTGCCCCCACAGCCGCTGAGGTTTATGAGCCACAGATCAGTCTGTTCTGCAAAGCCTCACCTTAGCAGCACCGCAGCCTAAAACAGGCCTTGAACGTGCAGATCCAACACATTAAAAACTGAAGGGAAGGCTATAATAAGGACGTGCATAATTTTCTCTCATTAACAACTTCTATTCATGCCTTTATAGAGCATCCTAACTCTTTCGTAGCAGTTTCCTTTTACAAGGCAAGGAACTGTTCGTAATGCCTTTCATAAAAAGTCTTTTCTGCCATTTCTGTGGGAGAAACAGGTCCAACTGCCCCAGGTTCTGTTAAAACGCTGGCTGTCTCAGTATCCCACCTACCAAGGTGTGCCACTCTTTGTTCCCTCAAGGTATTTTTTTCTTCATGTGGTCAATCTATTAATTTTGGTAAACAATTATCACACAATGAGAAACTATGTCAGGGTGTGATCCTGCACAGCACTTTCGCAGCGAGTCCCTGCTGCAAGAACCGTCCTTAAAAGGCTGTGGGGGGATGAATAGTTAAAAAAACAAACTGGAAAAGTGCGTAACTTAAAGTAGTTGAGTTTTGAGCCTACAGACTTTGTGTGACTTTTTTAGATGATTTGTAGAAAATATTTTGAACAGACAAGTGCTTCCAACCCTTCGACGGGGGTGAATGCTACCCTCCAAATCTATTAACTTTTGGTTGCTTAAATTACTAAGTACCAAACGTGGAGCAGAGAGACTAATTCAATCAGAAAGGCCAAAGGGATAATTCTGGGAGACAAAGCAATGCAATGCGGAAATGCAGACTAATCAACCGCTTTATCAAAAGAAAAAGGAAACAATTTCCCAGCCTTAACTACAATCCCCTGTTGGTTCTTCATCTTTTCAGGGTTCTGGTTTTTGCCTTGCAGCATTTCTTCCGTCTCGCATTTGTTCCACCGCTTCTGCTCTCTGTGCAAAACTGTTTCAGTGGCTCCTGGTTCTTTGCTTTTATCAAACGAGCCGCTCTTGGTTTTCAGCAACTACCCGAATCATGAAAGCGAGCACATAGGGAGAGGTATTTATTATATTTAACGTCCAAGCCTACTTTCTATAATTGCCTGGAATAGCGTTTGAGAGTCGCCTTGTGTCTGCGGGATTTTTCAAAGCAGGTATTTGCTCCATCCGATGGCGAGCGGCTGATCGCCGATTTCTACCAAACCTTAGAGGTTGGTGGAGTAACAGAGCCAGGCTTCACCAGAAGGGACACACTTTTGGAAGAAGCTACTCAGGCTTCTGCTTCTATCTACGCAGGTGCTGGTATGACAGATAAAATGAGCCGGCACACAGGAAAGAAGGAACTTGCAGAAGAAAACATAGGAGATGGGAAGCACAGCCGAAAAAAGCGAGAGCGACTATTTAAGAAAAGATTTTCTGGATTGAGACTCTTCTCTGGGTCCCCCAAGAATAAACTGTAAGTACATCTCCGATTATATTTTGTACACATTTTTAACCAAGAAATTGTAAGTCTTTAAAGAGCACCTTTCCAAGAGCCACACCACCTTTGTTACCTCCGCTGTATTAACGGTCTCACAAACAGGGAAACAGCTACCAGCTAATTAAACAACTTGACCTAAAAACTAGCGAGGCACTGGCAGAAATAGGTATGAAATTACGGTCTCCAAACATTGTGTGCCTGCTTGTTTATCTTTTAACCATTTCCCTATGGTTTCTCCCACCCAGCAAGAGCTTTGGAGGGGCAGCATCTCTGCAAACACAAACGCTGCCGGTTGTGATAACCCAGGACAGTTTCTAGGAATAACATTCTGATGGTTTTGTTGCACTGATATTCCTGGCTCCAGGGTTTAACAGGGACTGGCAACACATGGACAGCACCCAAATTCCCTATTCAATAAAGTCAGTGCTCCCAAGTATCTTGAATCAGAGCGTAACTATTGCTGATGGTACCTTTATGCTCGCTACTCTTCTCAGACAGAACAAAAAAAGCAATGCAAAACTATTCCTTTTTTAACCAAAGTAACCAAAGAGGCAGAAATGAGTTTGAATCTACTGCTTTGTGCATGAATTAGCTTTGAGTTATCATCGTCATTCCTTGAAAATCAATTCTTGGGTCTTCGTACTTAGTATTTTTTCTTCCTTAATGCGAGGGAAACTTGGTGCATGCATCATACTAAAATCAGGAGTAGTTTCCAAAAAGCACCTTTTCTCATCCATTACAAGACCCATTTTCTATGCAGATCTCCTAAGAAGAGTCTGTCTTTGATAATTATGATGAAATTACCGTCTTAGCAGGAAATGCATGCAAGTCTCTGCAATTACTCAGCTAACTACATTAAGCCTGATAGCCACAGCAGCTGGTTGGTTACAAGCTCAATATAAGATTAAAATACGCTAGCCAGAAAAATATCCTGAGAGCCAGATTCTTCTCTCAGACTGATCCAATTGCAAAACAATACCAAGAGCTTTGTTTTGGGATTGCCCTGCTGCACCGCTGAAGAACTGGACCGAAAACTTAGCTGGAAACCAAGGAGTTAGTGAATTATAGCTGTGAATTTTCTCTGTTGTCCGTCATTTCACTGAAGTGTGCATTTGGGAGGCAGACAAGTGCAGCTGAAGCAGTAGGATCATGCTTTCCCAGCCTTGATCCTTATTTGTGATGAAAAGAGATTTTACCCAGTTTGATCTAAAAAAAAAATTCCAGAGGCATTCTCGTGGAACTCTCACAATAATGGAAAAGAGTCAATCTTCAGACTTTACTGGGTGTATTTCTACAGACACCTTGCACAGCAGAGGTTGTAACAAACATTGAAGTCCTCAGGGCTTACAGAACTTCCACAGCAGTGTAGCCAGATCAGATCACCCCTACACCTCAGCACCAATATGTGAGCTCTTGTAATGGAATATGCAGGTTAGCGTCCTTAAGTACTATTCTATATAAAATATGATGGTATATAATTCAATCAAGAGCTTTTCTTTCAGCCCTTACTTCTCTACTTAAAGATAGTGCAATAGAGGGCTTATCTACTAGCCAGCATAACTATTAATGCATGCAAGTGCAAAAAGAACCTTTATGACAGAGTAAGGTGAGGTCCGCTAGGTCAGCAGCCTCTAATTCGGATACACAGAGCTGCGTAGAATTTCCCTTCACGCAAACATGAGGCTCATGGCAGCCTCACCCACAGGAAAGCTGCACATTAAAGAACTGAATAGAAAGCTTTACCTAGTTGACTTTTTGATTTTTTTTTTTTGTTTGAATGGTAATAATCTTTTAATAGTTCTATGTTCCAAAACTAATGGCTTCTTAGCACTACCACAGCACCAGAGCCAGACTCCCCTTTTTCTGTCCGCTCCCGTTTTCTGCAGGTGACCACACACTACACTTGCTCCTCATGTGTCCCAGGTAAAGCCTCAGGAAGGATTCATAAATCACACCCTAATGGTTTCTGCCAGTCTTATCCTGTGACGAAGAGCAGAGCTTCAACTTGTCACCTTTCTTTCTGACTTTTCTAGCCCTCAGGGAAGAGGTCAGCTTTTGGAAGACAAGAGGAGATGTTTACACAGGAAAGGTTCCAAAAAGCTGAAGCCAGCACGGGAGGAAATATGTTCTTTAAGGCAGCCACATTCTGGGAAGATGTGTCCGAAATGTGAAATCCTTGTCTGCCGAAAGTGTGAGACGCTGCACTCAGCAAGCAGCTTCATCGCCCACAGCCTGCTGGATCACTACGACAGGGGAGGCACCAGCTCTACTACCTCGATCGCAGAAAGTCAAGGATGTCGACATGATTAAAGATGTGGTGTGGGTGCCTTGGTGGTACCCGACTACATCCAAACCGCTAACGCTTGGATCCATGAGGCTGGCTGGATCTTCAGGCTGCGCAATCTGTGTGCAGCATCAGCAAGAACAGCCCCACCGCAGCTCACACCTACCATGGGTAGCAGATGCACGGTCGCTGATTTAACTAGAATAAATTCTGCAAACAAAGGGAACAGCTTCAGAAACAAAGTTTTCTTATTCCTCTCAAGGAAACAAGATTATTCCACTAAGCTGCAAGAGAGAAAGTGTATATTAAATGCAGAACCACTGGATGCATTACAGTTATACGTAATGAGTGCGTATGTTTCAGTTGTTGTTTGTGGTCTGGAACAATAAACATTTATTTATTGTAAAATTAACTAGCATGGCTATGCAATGTGATGGGGGAAAGAGGCTTCTAGAGGCTACCCTGACCACAAAAATTGCAGATGATGTTCAAATCCCCCTTCTAGAATTTCTGAACTTTCAGACTTTCAACTCCTAACTTATGATCCAGTACCTCTCCTTAAAAAGAGCAATAATCATCGCAACTCACCAAATATTTCAGCCTTCTTTGGGCTTAATTCTGCCTAGCACACACCAATAAAACAGCATTCATAGTTTAAGCACACCAGTGGAACCCACATTGCAAGCTGCCTGTGTCTATTCCCTTCACGTTGCAGGGAAGGAGTTGCCCAGCGATGATCCAGACAGCAGCACGGTGACCAGCCGTCACACAGCACTAAGGTCCAGGCATTCACAAGATTATTTACCTTCATGGGATTTATCACAAATACAGTTTAAAGGTGGAAGAAGCCTCCAGAGCAGAGTAGCCCAAGCCTAGCAGCAAGCAGCTATTCCTTCCATGGCAGCTGACACAACTCAATAGCAGGAAATTAATCCTGCGTATATGGTAGGGAATGGGCTAAACACACGCAGTCTCACATAGTCATGAAGGTTACTTTTATTTAGCCACCCAGACGGAACAAAGGCTAGAAAGTCTGGACCTGTCTCATCATTACTCTTCCTAAGTTCCCAAGCCACTAGTCCATAGGGTAAAGGACTCTCCCTCTCTGTCCTTCCCACTCTCTCTTTGGAGCTGTTCCATTTTTGTTCAAATGAATGTTTAGTAACAGGACGAGAAATCAGATTTTCTTTCCGTCCCGAGAGAATACGTTAACTAAGCTATGTCATATATTCTTGTATTGAGATTTTCCCCTGCCGTGCCATGTATACAGTATTCCCACACTCCAGAGTATCCTGAGCAATACTGCTCAGCTTCCTTCGTGATATGCCAAACGAACACTCTAGGCTGCTTATTCAAAGCAGGTAAAGAGACAATTTCAGGAACTAGAATGAGCTGCTTTGCCCCTATCGTACAGGTGATCACATCACAAATGTGCATCCAGAGAATGCTCACAGGGCAAAGCCTGTTAGGCAAGAGAAAACCTCAGGCAGGATTCACAAACAGGAGTGGACTGCTACGAGGTTCCTTGCTTTACCCAGACTCCAGTGGTTCTGGACACATGCAGCAAGTACCTAGAGTTAGACTTGCTCCCAGACATAGCCTCCTAAAGTCAAAGATGAGATCTTACAAACATCCTTGCCCTACAAGGGTTGCAATCCCTCAGAAACTATGTCTCCATGGTGCTTGACTGTCACTGCTGCTTGTTTGCTTCATAAAAGTCAAATGATGCCTGGCAAATCAGAATTAACCTTTTACGTTTCTCTCTGGCTACTGTTCTCAAACTTTGATCCTTCACAGGTTTCCCAAGAATAAGCCACGCCATTACCTAAGACATATAATCATCCCCATCAAGCAATCCCAGGGGAAACTTCTCCAGATAACCACCTGAGGAAAAGCAAGGTGACAGACGAAGGACTAGCTCATCATCATAGAATAGTTTGGGTTGGAAGGGACCTTAAAGCCCATCCAGTTCCACCCCCTGCCATGGGCAGGGACACCTCCCACTGGCTCAGGCTGCCCAAGGCCCATCCAACCTGGCCTGGAACACCTCCAGGGATGGGGCAGCCACAGATTCCCTGGGCAGGGTAAATGTAATAAATCTCTTGGCCAGCACTGGCACAAACACACTCTTCTTGATCAGCGGTGAAGTCACGCTTGGAGATAATGACAAGATTTTTATAATGCATGGAGGTGGTTTGAGCAGCACGGTACTCGAGCTTTCTCAGCAGCATCAGCTGTTAGAATTACTGCACCTCTCCTGGACTGGCCACTAAAATCTGCTTCGTACTGCATATTCCTGAGACCACACCTGTTCCTTCCATGCACTCAGGTCTGTAAGTCCCCAGTATCACCATGGAAACATTAGGAAATCCATGGTCAGCTCCGCTGCCTCCCCAGCCCCTGAATTCCAGGTTACTTAGCTGTGTTCCCTAAGTAAGTGACATGCGGACACGCGGCCACGCATGCTGCTCCCACAGGAGATGTCAGAGGAAGCTTTCACATGCCCATGGCAAAGCTGGTTTTCTGAACTGAGATGCCAATATACAAACAATTGGCAGTTCCTCTGTCCACTTAAATCACTTCAGACATTATGATTGTGATCGTACTGTGACTGATTTGCAAAGATATTCCAGTTACAGAAATAGCGTCGCTGCACACCTGATGCCCAGACCATACCCACCACCAGACAGCGCCTCACATAGAAGGGTTTTGCCCTGAGAACAGCAGTGCATATGGTGGCCATCAGGTGATAAACCCACTGCCTTGAGCTCAGTCTGAATTTTACCTTGTGAGCCAAGCCAGAATAAGGCATATGTGTCCGTAAAAACCCACACTGAGGTCCAACAGCATCACAGCGCTGCCCTCCGTGTGACGGTACCCACTAAAACGCGCTGCCACCAAAGCTCTGCTCCCTCAACTCTCGGCAGGGTTATGCCAGACAAGGTCATTTTAAACCTGCTTTAAGAAAACTTGCCAAAAAATGGAATGCATTATGTGAACACAGGATTTCAGTTTTAGATTTTAAAGGCAGCTCAGACACATAATCATATTAATACAATATATTGTGAAGGAATAATAGAAATACTGATACTTAAAAGATTTAGGCTAGAAATCATTCCTAAAGAATAAAGCTATGACAATAGCCTGACATTTTAAGTATTAAGAGCCTGTACTATTCAATTACCTGATTTCTGATGATTCAAGGGCTGCAGCACCTTCCCTATGAGGACAGGCTGAGAGAGTTGGGGTTGTTCAGCCTGGAGACGAGAAGGCTCCGAGGAGATCTTAGACTGACCTTCCAGTACCTGAAGGGGCTACAGGAAAGCTGGAGAGGGGCTATTCATAAAGGCTTGAGGGGACAGGACCAGGGGGAATGGGTATAAACTGGAGAGGGGCTGATTTAGATATAAAGAACTCTTCCCCATGATAGTGGTGAGACCCTGGCCCAGGTTGCCCAGGGAAGCTGTGGCTGCCCCATCCCTGGAGGTGTTCAAGGCCAGGTTGGATGGGCCTTGGGCAGCCTGAGCCAGTGGGAGGTGTCCCTGCCCATGGCAGGGGGTGGAACTGGATGATCTTTGAGGTCCCTTCCAACCCAAACTATTCTATGATTCTGATTTCAATAGCTCTAGAAAACTAAAGAGGAACATTGGACTCTATTATATTAAATATATAAATAGGCTCTGTCAAAGATATTCATTAGAACATGAATGACTTGATGAACACAAGACTGTCGCTAACACCGATACACAGGCAGCTCCACTGGTGAGGGACAAATCCATGGACGCTCTTCCCTTGGGAATTAAATACAGGACAAGCGGAGTCTCAAAGAAGCAGCTATCAAGTCAAATGATACAAGGTAAAGAAAGCAGACCCACCACGCAATCACACAGTCAAAAGAACAATAGAACAAGTCTACAGACCCCACACATCCCCCAGTGCAGTTGCTGCTCTTAAAGCCACATACGGGGATCTCAATCTCTCCCTGTCAGATACAACGCAGGTCTGAAGAAGCAGAGCTACTTTAAGAAAAATCCTTTTTCCAGTGGAAATGTGCAGATCATATTAGAAGCAGAGATGATCCCAAAACATGAGACCATCTGAACTGGAGATGTTTTATACCAAAGTTGTAGCTTATGTTCCTTTTCTACAGCCGCATAAAGCTACGCCCTCTCCACAACTTCCACATTTAAAAAGGTTGTTATTTCTACATGCTGTTATGATTAAAATCTTTAAACTCTCGTATTATAATACAACCATGTGATGCTTCTGAATTCTGCAAACAAGTCTAAAATAACGGCTTAGTTGAAGAAAAAATATGATCCCACTCAGCCCAAATTAACCCACCGTGTGAACACTACAGCTGGATACTGGGAGGCAGGTGCAGAAATAATCAATGCGCTGATGTGACAAAATTCCAGTGTTCTCCTCTTGGATGACAAAATGTGGAGGACAGACTGCCTCTCCTCCTCCTACTTTTCACAAAGCCGCCCATTTATTTATTTACTGAATGACAATCTGCACAGACGATGCCACAGTCTGAATGACAGTGCCACAGACGATGGAAACCCAGAGAAAGTGGTGTTCTGTTTACTAATACAATCCAGCAAACCAGTACTCCACCCAAAACTTAACAGGAAGGTATCACAAAATTAACCTTGGTGACCCTATAAACACTGCTTCACGTAAGGTTCATCCCCGAGAGACCAATCTGGAAAAACGTTCTTGTGGAATGCGCTATCCTATCAGATATCTGAAGACCAAGTTAGTCCAATTTTCATGAGGAAAACAGATAATTTTCTTTTGCTGTCAAACATGAAAAAAACTCTTTCCCCACTCTTGCTAATAAATTGTCAAGGGTAAATGTATCTGGTTTTCTTTACCACTACTGCAACATTTCCATTCAAGGGCCATTAGCCAAGACAAATACTGAGCAGAAGTGGTGTTTTCTAATCATCTCTAAACATTAGTTATCTCAAAGAAGATGGTGGGGAAATCACATTGCCTATCTCCAGTACTTTTATCATCTGCAGTAGTGTCACATCCCAAAAAATCTCACAATACAAAACATCTTTGCTCTGTGCCAAATTCCAGCAGTAACTGATGGAAGGTGTTTCTGCTACTTCCTCCACTTTGCAGACAGGAATCCACGGCAAAGAAGCGAATGACTTGTTCAAAACTCCACAACAAACCTGCATTGGAACATGGAAGTGCCTTGCCTTTGTAGCCATGGATATAAAGCTGCCGTCGTGCTCTCTCCTGTCACACACCTTGCACAACAGCACCAAGCAGCCAAGGATGTGCCAACCTCATCTTGAGTTCTGGGAGACGTTATGTGTCCCTCCAGATGACATTCCAGAGATGTCCGAGCACTCTGTCTCACTGGAAAATGTAACATGTCCAGGAATGGCTACTTAAGCACACATATATGATGTGATTTATCCTCTCATCTGCTTTACAAATATAAAAATTTAAAAAGGGAGACATGGCACTCTTTAAATGCCACTATATTACTAAAAAAACCCAACCCAAAACCAAAACCAACCACAAAACACATGTTACTTTGACAAAATTCTAGAAGCAGAGGTCTTTTCAGACAGATTAGCTCCAAGGGGAAGGACAAGAGAACCAACCCACTATGCTATCCTGGCTCAGACAGGTTCTTGATCTCTAAAAGAAACAAACCCCTAAAACAACAAGAAATAATATATCACTCTCGACAAAGTAAAACCGCCTTTAATTAAATTCCTACAGAAAACAAAATTTCTATGCAAACCGTTTAGTCAAAAAGTAAATATATATGTTTAATTCTCTTTCAAATGTCAACAGGAATTGAGAGCTACCAGTGTTCCTTGGAGAACAAGCAGTAGTTAAAGTCTGTTTTGCTGATGTTCAGAAACAGTACGTTACATCTTTTAACCAGCAGTTCCCTATTGCACGTAACAAATTTGCTCTCCATTTAAGCACCTAAAAGCCTGGTACCTCACTAAATAAATTAAAACAAATCCAGTTTCTTCAGCAACCATCTTCAACATATATATCTTGGTAAAGCGACATTATTGCAAGCTTTTAATAAATACAGAAAGAAAAGATTAATGACTCCTCATTGGTGTTTTATAGAAGGATCTTCTCCCATAAATACTTGCTTTTCCAAACATTTGGGGATTTTGGTATGTATGCTCTAAAAATCGCTGTGTGTAGTATATTTAATGAAAAATCTCCATACGTAGGTCAGTACATTTGCACAGCACAACTAATCCCAGACACAAATTTCAATGCAGGGCTGGAAGTAGCCTCTTGCTGAACCTGAAATAGATGCGTCTTTTAAGGTGTTGAAAACAAAGCCCAAGAGGCTGCACGGGAGACCATTACCAACGAGGGATTCTCAGACGTGTTTAGAACTGGCCTAACTTTCCTCTGATCAAAGGGCTTCTGTGAGTATGTGACTAAGGGAGAACAAAACTATGCAACCCTAAACATCTGGATGCTGCATTGTTTCCAAAGGTCTCCTCCCTCCCATCTGCCCCCCCCCCGAACTTACGAATATCTACTCTTCTTTCGGCAGCAGTGTGAGACATGAAGCAGCTCCCTGTAGTACAATGATACCGTGGTTGCTATTTACAGTAGAATTAATGCATTGGTGCCAGCAGGGCAGAGTTCATACAAAAAATATACATAATACGGTCATTTTTAGCCAGATTAGGATATAAAAAAAAAAAATTACTCTTCAAGTCCCAACTTTAAACAAAGATCAGTTCTGTCTGAGGTCTTCACACCTCCTGAGTCTGTTAGAGTACATCACCCTAACGTATAAAAACAAATATTTACACCTCCATAAAGTACCAAAGAATTTTTAAAAATGCCTAGTAGCTCTCAGCGTGCAAAGTCAGCAGGAACTGATTATCCAGGATCTTCACTTGTGGAGACAGTCTTGGAATCAAGCATTCAGAAGCAGAGTGCAAAAGACTCAGGAACTATTTCAACCCATTTCTTTTTGTTGTTGTTTCCTTTCTTATTTAAAAGAAGTTTTGTTGGTCCATGCTACAGTTCCCCTTTAAAAACACTTCTCAAGGTAACATTCACCTTAGTGCAAATGCAAACACCTTCTAGGATCTGTAGTCTTTTCGAACAGTATGAGCCATCCAGTTCACTTTAGTAGTCCAACTTTCCCGGAGTGCTTCATCAAACTTTTGCTTAAACTGTTTTAGTGCTTCTTCCTCACTCTTCCCTAAGGCCAGAGAGTCCTAAGATGACAGAAAAACAAGTACTGTTAGCAATTTTAAGCACCACACTTAAGGCCTCTTTCACCTTACAACATAAACCACACTGTGACAGTTTTCTTCTGTTTCAACACATGTTACTTACCATTCATAGAATCATATAATAGTTTGAATTGGAAGGGACATTAAAGATCATCCAGTTCCACCCCCCATGCCACGGGCAGGGACACCTCCCAGTGGCTCAGGCTGCCCAAGGCCCATCCAACCTGGCCTGGAACACCTCCAGGGATGGGACAGCCACAGCTTCCCTGGGCAACTTGGGCCAGGGCATCACCACCCTCATCCTGAAGAAATTCCTCCTTATGCCTAATCTAAATCTGCCCCTCTCCAGTTTATACCCATTGCCCCTCGTCCTATCACTCCAAGCCTTTGTGAACAGTCCCTCTCCAGCTTTCTTGGAGCCCCTTCAGGTACTGGAAGGTCACTCTAAGGTCTCCTCAGAGCCTTCTCTTCTCGAGGCTGAACAACCCCTACTCTCTCAGCCTGTGCTCGTATGGGAGGTGCTCCAACCCTCTGATCATCTTTGTAGCCCTCCTCTGGACCCGTTCCAACAGCTTCATATCCTTCTTATATTGAGCATTTCAGACCTGGACACATTAAGCAACACATCAACTGCTATTTTCTGCACTTTCTGGGTTTAAGATAAAACTAAAGAAGCATTAAGCAAATAAATTTCACCTTTACTGCTCTATGCTTGTGCATGAGCCAAGACCCACAACAGCCCCAAAATGACTACATCTAAGATGCAGGATTGCTAAACTGATTACAGAATGGCTGAGAGGAACGTGCAGTCATAGCTCCCTTTGACCACTAGGGCTGACTTTAGACCTTGTTCTGTAGGGCTGAAAGAGAAAGCTTGGAGAACTATGTGGAAACACTGAGAGAAATGGAAAACAATTCCAATTTTATTCATCTTACAATCCAAATTCACATACTGGGAAAAAGCAAGGTCCTACTAGCTGTAAATTGTGCTTTACCTTGAGATACTGTATGTCCTTGACAGAAGTTAGCTCTGGAAGCCCTGCAGTTAGCATCAGTGCAAAGAGGGTAATAAATAGGTTTCCATGTTTCCGCAGAATCAAGTAGGCTTCTTCACAATACTGGCGGAACCTTCATGTTCAACCACCGAGCACATGCAATGAAGAGAACACATGAGAACTGATCACGCAGTTGACAAATACATGTAACAACTTCCAAAAGCTGTTATCTGGTCCAACACATACATCGTAGGAACACAGTAACAGAAAGGACAGAGAAGTCTGCAGAACCTTCAATGTGTTCCTACAAAAATATCCCATGTCTTTCCAATAAGCTCTTAAAACATCAGTATAAAAACCAAAAAGCTTTGAAAAAGCCCATTTCTTCAGAAGGAGTGAAAAATGCCAAAGGGAATGCCAGTGTCCCGTCTCCCTGAGAACTGTTAGGTGAAATGGCCTGATGATCCTATATAGTGGACCGACAGTGGAAAACCAAAAGCCCTAAGGCAGCCCCTACCAACCTGTCTGTCTTTGTAAGGTAATTCCTTCCTGAAAACATGGTCAAATTTGAACTGAATGCCAGATCTGGCATAAAGACCCATCACACAGACACTTGAGAACTTGCTCATTGTCCCCAAATGTGCCACTGTCCACAGATTAAGCTGTGAATTTCCATAGGAAATGGGTGGAACCCTTTGGACTGAGATGACAAGTTATACATCAAAACAAGTCCTCTTCTCAGGCGTTTTTGAAGTGAAAGTGGAATCCTACCGCCCTTTAAAGAACTCTGTGTTCCACAGGTCTCGCAATAGCAGAGTCACCTAACAGCCTTTACTTCAAGGCTTTAAAAACGAAGCTACAGGTTGATTTGCTCACTCTCCAGGAGACACAGATCACTGACAGTTGTTCTCCACTCTTTCTAGATGCACCGTTACAAATCGATGTATAGTTTCTTCTACCAGAAGTAGCTGTAAGATTTATTAAGCCATAGCCAAGTACTTGATTTCATATCTCAGTCAATAAAGTCTTTCTGCGGAAACTGTTAGCAAAGTGAGAGCAAAACAATCAGAATGCCCTTCCTGTCAATTGGTGAGAACGATACAGAAGGGAGAAAGAAAAAACCACCTCCACAGGTAGGATCACAAAGGGCAGATTTCCCTTGCCATGTGCATCCATTGTAGCTCTAATCCAAGATGGGACGGGGCATGCAGACGTACTGGATTATGAGCACATGGCTCTGTAAAGCCAGGCATCTAATTAGGGCCAGGATTGAGCAGCACTGAATGAGCATCGATAGGCAGGAAAGGCAGAAAGGAGCCTGTTCCAAAGTCCAGTGCCTCATCTTGCTTCAACAGCTCATGGAATCTGTGCCTTGTACCCAGTGCTGCTGAAGGGAAAAAAAATGTGGATCCCAGAAGAATCTGCCACCTTCTGGTGAAGGAAATAAAAGGGAACTGCACTGTTCTGCTGCAGAGCTGCAGGTTCTGATGTACAAAGTCATTTGTATATATATTCTGGCTCAGGCAGAGAAATAGTTAGTATTGCATATACGCGTTAGCACACTTCCACACAACTACAGAGGAACAAACCAAACTCAAGACAGGTTCCTGGAAATTATATCCTCAGAGACCATCTCAGTTACAAAAGGAAGAGATCAAAATAATACTGACCGGCCAAATTTTTCAGTGTTCCCTGTTTTTCCTTGTTGAATAACATGAATAAAATCATAGGTGAGGATGAAAGGTACTCGTTCCCTTTTAATTCCAAACTTGGACTTGAAGTTGCCCAGAATATGCCCAAAATCTATATGAAAGAGCTAAAAAAAAAAAAACAGAAGTGAAAATTAATCTCTCCAGGGAATATTTCACTTTTGTAACAATATCTACAGGATGCGGGTATCAAGAACAGTCAACTCTCCACAGCCGTTGCTTCAACCCCTTGGGAATAGTTAGTTTTAAAATGTTTTAAGATTTATTTAAAGGCAGTGATAACATCTACACTCTTACAAGTAAACTCTGCTACAAATCAGTGTGCAAAAGACAATCTCAGTTTTAAGCTTCTGATGTCTGCCAACAGACATCTTGTTGGTAATAAGACAGAAAGTTGAGCCCAGTGATGAGTCCATGTGGCTCAACATCATCGTGCCTGAGGGCTTCCAACAAAGTCAGGAGCAAAGCCAGCAGAACTTAAGTTAATCTCAAGGAACCTGTGACAGTCCTCTCATTTTAGAATCAAAGATAGGGGCATTTCAGCTTTCTTCCAGTAGGTAAAAAATTAAAGGAATACTGTGTCTATAAAACTTTCATTTTTATAACCCTTGCTACTATTAAAGGCAGAATAAAATCAGACAAGTTACACCAGAAGGTAACAATTAAACAGGAAACTATATTTTTAAGAGTTTACCTAGGTTCTAGATTGGAGTCACAGCATTATGCTGGTACGGAGTTCCACGTGGGAAATTTGTGCAGAGGTGGGCTGTAGAGAATAACTTCAGGAAAACTACGCTGCTCAAAATGGGAGTTCGTGGATTTAAGAGTATCTTTAGAAGACCATCCCAAGACTAATTTTATTCAATGAATCTGAACCATTAAGAGACCTTTTGGATGATCTGAAAAAGTTCTGTAGAGCAGCCTCTAAGTAGGCATTGGTTGGTTCTTCCACTAGTCCCACAACCTCCTCTCTTTGAGGCTCTCTTCAATTCTCAGAAAACAAAGATATCGTTCTAACAACATGTGGATTTAATTTTACTGAGACACAAAAGGAATTAAAAGTTCTCAAGATAATTCTTGCACAGCAGTGACAGCGTAGTTATTCTGCCCACAGAAGAGGTTTTTACCTGACCATTCTTCCTGACCATGATATTGTCACTGTGTCTGTCGCCAATCCCCAACACGTAAGTAGCTACACAGTAGCCAGCACAAGACAGAGTAAATTCTTCAATGGCTCGATCCAGATCGTCTCTGTAACCACAAAGATAAACAATATTAGTGCGTCCCACTGGTAATTCAAGTCATGCCTTCACCTCAAAAAGGATTTTTGCTTGTATAAACCAGAAACCTATTAGGCTGCTGTAAAACTACACTTATTTGAGAGAAAATACTGTAAAATATATGGAGAGCAGGAGAAATGCAAGTATGGAAGGAAATAAAATTAAGACTTGAGATCCATGTGGTTTTCTGGAGTGGGTTTGTTTCTTTTGCCAAACCTAGAATAACTTACTCAACAACGTGCAGTGAAAATGCTGCAAATGCCAGAATTTCAGATGGATCATCATTTGAATTCAAGGGCACCGTGACTCTGAGTCAGAACTTGACATAGTAGAAAAATAGGTAGCAACAAACCTGCCACCAAAGCCACACGTTCCTCAATATTGCAACAAAAACTATGGGAGTTTTGTAGCTGAGGCTATAGATGAGAAAAAAACTGGAGTGGTTACCCTAAGTTGTATTCCTTCAGCCAGTTCAAGAGGGCATCTTTATTGAAGGCAGCAGCAGCAGCAACGTTGCTACTATTTAACTGAATGTCAGCAATGGTTTCTGAACTAGAAACAGCCTCAATAAGGCCAGAGTGATCCCCAGTCGCTAGACAACCGTACGGCAAGATCCTGAAAGAAAACACAGGTTGATGTTAAACACAAAACCAGCAAGAATGTTTCTTAGCCTATCAGTATTTTAAGTGGGCTGAACTCTCAGGCTAACTTCAATGTTAAACTCTTGAAGGCATTGCTTGCAAAGTTAAAATACCAGCAACACATTTAAAACATTAATTTTTCCTATTACATATACGTATGCAAAAAAAAAAAGAGAAATTATAACCAATCCATTTTTTTCCCTTTTCCTAGGGAACAGAGTTACTTGTAATTCAACAGGAGCAACCATAGAGGGAGCCCATTGCTGTCATTTGTTATCTACTGGCTAAATAGACAGTAAGTTATACCCACGGTCATTCTAGACTACATTATTTGTGCAAATGGAACATCGGATCTTATCCTTTTTTCCTCCATCCTTCCTCTTTCAACTTAAAGCAGTAGAAATCCTTTTAAATATAAACATAAAATAACTTTTTCCAACTCTTGCTAATTTTAAGCACAGAATCCTGGACTGAAAAACCAGGAACACATCTTTTAACCCACCTGACGTGTACAAGTACTCTTGGGCATTCATGTACAGCGCCTAGTAAAAACATCTACACAATATGACTGTGTTAAAATAAGGCTCAGTTAAAGATACGAATCAAGGAGAGATCTGTCTCAGTAGGTAACTGTGTTTTCCAAAACGTTTCCTCATTCCAGATACTTCAAATGCTAAACGAAATGGCAACTTAGATGGGAGCTCAATGCAAGCAAAGGAAAGGTGCAGCAAACTCTCCAAAGGCATAAAGTGTCTGCTCTCACACGAGGCACCTCAGATCAAGAACATGATCTCAATCTGGCTTGAATCCACGGATAAAAACAGATGCTCACGCAAATCTCCCTGCACTAGACACGCTATAGGCAAGCACTTGCTAACTCACACAGTGGGATAGAAACTGCCAGACACATTAAAATTTCTCTGTGTGTGTGTATACATGCACATAAAGAAAAAGCACGGCTGGTGGAGCTGTCATCAGTAGTTACATACGAAACAGATATTAATTTTGATTGCAACAAAGCAGAACCACATCTCCAAATTGACACAGCCTACTATTCCAAGTTCTGGCAGAAAAAAAATCCCAGAGAGAATTAATAGCAACTTTTTGGCACAACAGCTATTAGATAACTGAATGGTTTCTCTACCTCCGTGCTAACACACAACTGAAGCGACACCAAGCAGTCACAGCTACATAGCTGGAGATTCTTCTCTATTGGCCACTATGCGAACTGAAAACCAGATCCAACAGGGCATTCAGAGAACACTCAACTTCAGAACAAAGAAAGCAGCGTAGATCAGGAACCTTCTTTCCGCTTCTATTCTAAACTATTTCCCCATTAAAAACCCCACTCCCTGGACCAGAGGATTCCCACAATGAAGAGCAGGGCATCTGTAATTACCCAACGCCAGTGCTCGATAGAAGGAAGCACTGCCCATCCTTATCACGACACGACAAATGGGAGCCAAATATTGCCAGGTTAAAGTGCACGCTGGCCTTCTTCCACGGCATTTCAACCCACCCTCCTTGCAGCTTAACTGGGCACACATCCAACAACTTCCCCTTCAAAAGCAGGCAATGATGAAAGCCTCCAGCCCCTGGAGGACTGCGCGCTTACAACGGGAGGAAAAAACATCCTTGTCAGAGAGACAGTTTGACAGGAGTCAAGTTAGGGACAAATCCTCTGGGGCCTTTCCATCTCATCCTGGTCTTTCTGACTTCAACATCTGTCAGCAGGATATGCTCCCTGCTTTTCCAATGCCAGTAACGACCACGGACAGATCGATACAGCAATCCATGTCAGGACAGAAGGTCATCTTCTTCACTCCATTTAACACTGTTCTTCACGTCAGGAGTTTAATACTCTACAGTGGTACCTCTCCAAATACGACACCAAGTTCTGGTAACTTACCAGCACATTCTTGATAATGGCAGGTTCCATGGTTTAGACATCATGGCGTTCTTTACACTCGTAATTAATGCATTCTTCAATACGTTTGTGAACTCTGATTTGGTTCATACCATCAGAGCTCACACACGTTAGAGGAGGTGAAAATGAAAACCCACTGTCAGTAGACAGAGAAATGACAAGAGAGTGTGGAGAACTCCCTCTGTCCGAAAGTAATCAGGTAGTAGACACTTTTCTGACAATTTACCACAGCAAAAGTCACTCAACACAGATCAAACGCCTCAAACTTAGGATTTTCTGTTGATCTAGTACTTTACTCATTTATCCCCCAACACAGTCTGAACACTGTAATGCAGGTAAAGCCACGGGAACTTTCTGATGATTACTGATTACTCTCCTAAGGGGTGCAACACTGCAGTCCCCATTGCATGCTTGGGAAGGCAGAGGTTACACTCCTCGGCCATGATGTATTTACAGAATTGAAATATTCCTCACAGAAATAATGGAAATTTATGCAATTTACTCTGAGTATGCCCAAACAAGTGACCAGATGCAGAATTTTTTAAAGCAAAATAACTTGAAGAGTTGTAACTTCTCAGGGGAGTTGGACTCTCAAAGTCTCATTTCGTCACTCTGCAGTTGCAACCCCAATACAAATACCATTTAAGTTAAGTTTGCTCCTTAATCACCTGTATTGAAGTACAAGAAACAACTAGAGAAACTGCAGGGAGAACTGAGGAGCTGGGCTGCATATACCAATCTAATAGGCCAAAGATTTCCTGCTTGATTTCCAGGTAATGGTTTGTCTCAGAAATGAGTGGTTCTGGGGATTAATTAACAAACATGCTTTTGTGATGTTCTCATTTCTCTCTGGTACCTGAGTGGCTGATGCCTGAGGCAGACTGACCCTGAGCCAGACTGCTCTAAAAGGCACAGCAGTGCTGGCCTGGGGTGACGTCTCTGCTCTCTTATGGCTGGGTCTGTATCGAGAAACAAATGCAGCCTGAACTTTCATGCCCTCCATGGTCCATCCAGCAATAGTCCAGGACGAAGGACCTACTGGAGTACAGTGTTGCACCCTCCCATATACACATCTTTCCGGTTCTGATGCAAACCCTGTCCAGTGCCTGGATTTAGAGAGAACACACATGTGGGAACCTACTCGACACAACGCAGCAAGTGTGAAACAAGCCAGCTTACCCGGCAGACAAATTAGTTAACAGTTAAACCAACCAACCTTTCTCCTTTTTCAGCTTTGGAGATACCAGACTCAACACATATTTGGTATTCCTCTCCAAAGCTAAGAAATCCCACCGGGAATATTGTGCTTGCTTTAGTCACAGATTGGGCTAAGAATTTGTTTTAAATTACTACTAAATGACTGCAATTGCAGTGGAATTACACAGGATCTGATCCTGTCCCAAACTCCTTGATGGCAGCGCACTGGTTGCCACTTGATCCATACTCCACAGAAGCTGTACAATTTGCTCGTGGCACACTACCATTGACTGGAAGAGAGGCGAACAGTGAGCGCTCCTGCTCCTACACTGCTGAAAGGAGGGAGAAGCCCTGCTTTTACTGGAAAGGAGTCACCAGACTTTCTGTAGTGGAAAAAGTTGAGAAGCACAAAATCCACTATGCATCCGCAAAATGACAAAGGGATGCAACAGCTTCAGGGAAACTATAGCCTCAAAGGATGATACAGGGTATGAAGAAAAGACTTCACTCATTGGCATGGATGTATATAGTTGTATTTTTCAGGGAAGCAGAGCTATTTGGCACTATATTCACACCTGGCACTGCAACTCTTACCCAAGCAAAAAAGCAGCAGGCCAACAAGTCTCAACCCATGAACAAGGCAAGAGAACTCATCACCACTGCTGCTAATGCACAGCTTTTGGAGTTGCCTTTTCTTAAGAGGTGTGCAGACCATAAACACAGTGATGACAAAGTCCGACTCTTAGCTGCGTCCTCATGCTCCAATTTTTTTTTCTAATTGTTGTTTTGTCCAAATCTACTCTCAGTTCAAGAAATTAGAGCCTTCTCTTGGCAACTGCCCGGTTAATCTCTGATAGACACGGACCCATAACCCTGCCTCAATCTTATCTTATAATCATAACTCTGAGGATGAATGGAAGGAAGATGCTCCCAGTTAGGTAAATAAATGGAAGAGGTCAATTATAGAACTTCAATTCTCACTAGGAATTTCCCCTTTCCACTTTTTTCTTCTGCGAGTTTTAAGAAAAATCTCGGACATTAGAGCCACTTTTTGGTTTTTCTTTGTTGCATTTAAGAAAATGCCTCAGTCAGGAAAAGCATATTTGACGACTCCTAATTGCTATTCCTGTTTGCTAGGCATGGTGTGTGGCCCAGGCTGGAACCACAAACTAAGCTTCTGGGAAGGCAGAGACCACAGAATGCCTCATCCGGGATTCCACAGCTGCCAGAATCTGTCCTTGCCCCTAAACGCTGGATCAGTTTCCTCACAGGCTATTTATAATGACATAAATTGTCTAAAGTTTCCTTAAATCCATGGTCAACTTACTCACTCAGCCACCTCATCGCAAACGTACACTTCCAGAAAGAATTAATTCTTCACATTCACTCAAAGTCATCTTTCCACAGGCAGCAAAAGTAACAAGTCTGCAACTGCACTTCTCCGTGGGGGCCGATGTTATGCCCCTTATGAAGCTCTCATTACTAGGTTTGAGCCACAAAAAAATTGAAATAAAAAGAATATCAAATGTTTTTTTATTTGAGCAATTTCAAAGCATCTAAATGAAATATTTCAAGTAATATCTAAAGAAATACTTCTAGCCTTATAAACAACACTTAAAAATTAAACACAAAGGAATAGATGGGGCCTTGGGCAGCCTGCTTTAGTGGGATGTCCCTGTCCACGGCAAGGGGGGTGGAACTAGATCATCTTTAAGGTCCCTTCCAACTCTAACTATTCTATGATTCTAATACAGCTCTTTTCACAGGCATAAAAAATGGTTTATAATAATGTGACACACAGTATCTCCTTTAGAACTATTTTTCAAAAAAAGAAATCAGAATTTGAGAATTATATAAGCTAAAACTGATGCACAGACTTGGCTCCAAAGGTTTCCCAGGTAGGAGAGGGTCATATGATAACAGTGAGCCAAATTCTGTTTCTCTCTGGAATACTCCAGTGGTCCTACAAAGAAACCACGCCTATCGTAGCAACTAGACGAAGAAAGACGTTTCTGGTCTGAAAAATGCTTTATGACATGCAAATAATGTTTTATCAAGAAAAGAAGGCAGAGTAGGACTTCAGAACATACTCTGAAAATGTTCGCAATGACCGCAAGCCTTTAGGTATAAGCAGAGGTGACAGGACTGCTTACCACAGGAAGAAAAGAGGCTACTACAAAAAATAGTTGAGTTCATTGCTAGTTACACAACTGATGACAAAGTGATCAGCTTACGTGGGAGGAGACAATGCCTTAGAGACCTGACTAACGAACTAATCAATAAATGAAAACCTCACAGCCCTCCTCTTCACTCTGAAACAAATTTTCCAAATACCAGAAACTCCTGTACTCGTAATATCTTGGAATGGGTTTATTACTTCATTTTTTAGAGAAGTGGCTTTGTCGGGAGTAGCAGAGCAAGTGGAAGATTCTTCTCAGCTGACTAATTTCTAGAGAAGGTTTTTCCTATTAGATCTACCTATTGCAGAATTTTGATGGTATTTTCCAGATGCAATCCTCAGCAGCGACCTCTTGGCCAGCAGATGTGTTCTGTGTTGTACCCTACTTGCACACGTGTATCAGAACTCAAGAGCTACAATTCCCATTATCACCAAGTCCCCGTTTTTGTACATGCCTGAAAACTCAGTGACTTAATAGGTAAGTCTGTTACACGAGGAATTTATGAAACTCCTTTGTTTGGGAAGGAGGCTCAAAACCAGCTTACTGGACCGTTAACTCAAGAACTGTTTCCTGACCTCATAAAATGCTTTTTATCTAGGTGACTTTCAAAGGGTGAAAACAGTAAACAACGTAAGAGAACAGTGGAATTTTTAATCAGCATGGCAACAAGAGATATACTGCATCGCATATTCTTCTTGATAACAAAAATCCCAGTTTCACTTTACTTTCTGTGTTATTTCTTTTTATGGCTAAATTAGTTTGTAATGTGGGCAACTTCGGGAACAAAACGCAGAGAGGAGCCATCAAACTAGTTAAAGTAACCTCTTTCCTCAGCCTGTTCATCTTGGCTATGACAACTGAAACCTCTGGGCATCAATACAGATGTTTAGAAAGGGGACAGCAGGGAAGGTATTTAAAGAACAGGAAAGCTTTACTGCAAAAAGCGGACTCTCCATCCAAATAAGCCAGGCCTCATGAGATCCTTACCGGAGATCTAGACCAGCTTCTTTCCAAAGTATGTCCATCAAACGCAAAATCTGGAGCGTCAACATGTCCTGCCGCAGATCTGTAATGAAAGGGTGAAACTGCTACTTCCATTTCTCAGTGTGTCGTCGACAAACCTTCCAATCTTTGTAAGGCCTTCAGAAAAAGTTAACTAAAAATACTCACCAAGCCTAACGGATGAAGTTGGACTAAGCATTGTTATATTATGATCATTGACAATGCCTATACTTTGAAACTCAGTTAGAAGATGCTTCATTTTTTTACTGATGTCAGAGTAAACCACATTTATATAATGGCAATCCAGAGCAAGACAGCTTAAGTGCAAAGGCCGGAATGAAGACGGAAAAGGATAAAACTTAAAATATTTCTTATTGCTTACCATCACCATTTTTAAAGATGATCCCTACAAGATCTCCTCCAAACATCTTATTGTTGTATACTATCCATAGAGGCTTCATTTTAGAATCCATATACCTACACTTCTCAACACTAGAAGAAAACAACACAAGCTTTAGTCAAATAAGAATAATTCAACTGAAAAGGTCTAAATGTTGTTCAAAACACAACAGAACACATAGAGTAGACTTCTAGTTGGAGCAGTTGGATGTTATCACTGCTTTCATTCTGCTACTACGCTATGAGCACTTACCAAGTTATGAACATATCTGTTACAGATGGAATGTATGCGATACCCTGACTGGCATACACATTAAATGAAGCACCTGCATTTTCAGAGAAAACAGTTTGCTTTATACCCTTTAACATCTATTTTTAGACTTTATATTTAAATGCTGTTAAAAGTTTTAATGGCTTTTGTGCTTATTGTTATAAACAGAAGGCAGGAATGTACTCTAATTCACTTTTAGCCTTACATTTAAATATATTTAGCTACGGTAATTCACTAAGAGGGTATTAAGTTTCATGGTGGATTACAAAAATTTTCTAACTTAACTGGTATCTTAACCTTAGGAAGATTCCCAACAGACCTTTCCTCACGACAGAAAAAGCCGAAGGAAGGCAGAGCACGTACTCCTGTCGGCTTTCCTGTTTCCCTGCAAAGCTAAAGTGACATTCCATTCACTCAACTTACTGTAGTTCTGAAAGTATGACAGAAGGATTCAGGGGAGACTGGAGGTCAGAAAGTGCTTCTCTGTAAGCATTTTGTTTCAAACACGTATGCATTGCATCTTTTCCTTTTGCTTTGCTTTGCTTCATGGCATTCAACTTAATCAGACTATTCAAAGTCTTCATTTTATTAAGGGCTTCCACCTGAAAGAGATATTTATCTTTAAAAGCTATTACTCTGATTTTACACATAATACAATGTGAAGTCCCATTTCAAAACACATTTAACTAATTCTATAATTTTTTAAAACTGGAAATAATAGATGGCAATTAAGGTGACACTGCCCCAAAACCATGAGAGCAGCCTTTTCCATGTCCTTTGCATCCCAGAAATCTCATTTTCTTAAGTAACAAAGACACTGATGGGATGAAAGCTCCTATGCTTCGAGTCACTTTTGAAAGTATGGCTTAACATTTCCAAATAAGTTAATGAGATATTTTAATGTATGATAAATTTACACGAATTCCTTGCTCAAAACACAATTTTGTCCACTAATTCACAGCACATAACACAGATGCCTCTATCCATATTGGAGTCAACAGAAATAGAGGCGTGAAGCATTTGCTAATGAAATTAAACAGTACTTGAGACAAGCTGTGGATGCAGGTACCTCACTGTACACACTCGGGGAGTTGCACACCGTAAGATAGGGCCATATGAGAACTCCAAGACAATTTTTACATCTATAACTACTCTCAGCTTTTACAGAGCAAAGGCCTGAACGTTTGCTCATTAAGATTCTGCTGAAGTTAGAGATAAGGTAAATGCTCTAATCAATTAAGGGGCTCCAAATAGTAACATTTTGTCTAAGCAAGCGTTACAATAAAACGTGTACAAAGACAAGGCAACTATTTGGGGGCTGGAACTAGATGATCTTTTAAGGTCCCTTCCAACCCAAACTACTCTATGATTCTATGATTTGCAATCAATACAGATGGGTTTAACCCTTTTTCTGTTTTGACAACTTTTCTGCAGGTACATAATTTCTAAGAAAACCAGTAAACTAATGGTGTGCACATACATAACACCAAGAGAGAAAAGCCCTTCAGTAACAAACCTACAGAGCACATGCAACAAATCGGGATTTCTACATTGCATCTCATCTGAGCACCTTGTCAGCCAGATCTAAAAGAGTGGTTACAACAACCAGCCCCATCTGCACTAGCTCAGTAACACATGGATTCTCTAGCAAACAGCATCCATTTGTAATTACAAAAGTTGATTTCTATAGAAGGAAGCTTCAGGCTAACTGACAAGGTGCTGAGTCAAAACTTACCGCTCCTACAGAGCGACCGAGCCCTGTCAGGCAGGATGCTGTGGAAGCTGTACGCAGTTTGATTACAGAAGCGAGGCAGTGGAGACCTGCCAGGTCAGCCATCTGTCAAAACCAAACGCGCTCGGCTTTTCCACTCTTCTAGGAGCTGTACAAACATCAGTGACAAGGGAACAAAATGGAACCTGCATTGTGCAAACAGGAACTTTTTGAAGTATTTCTACTTTGAATTTCTTCCGTGTTTGCACAGTTGGGAATTTTTCTGCCCCTTCTTTGATTGCACTGACATTTGTTTCCTCTGAAGTGCACAAGCCTGTGCTTAAAGCATCTAATCTTTTTGTGATTTTGACAATATTAACAAGCACACATAGGTAAGAGACGGGTTTTTCAGTGTCCTGGGAATCGAAGTGATGAAGAGCACAACAGTACATGCCCATTCCACGTGCTTCTCCAAGCATAGTTCCAATGCAGGCAGCATCAAAACTATCAGAAATAACACTCACCGGACAAGTACCTACTGAGTTAGTTTCTGTGGCCTGATACAGCAAATATAGTAATTCCAGAGAGATCATTTTTCAAAGATTTTTATGGTCGCAATCTAAATAAACTCGCTGGAACTGCATTAGAGCCTTCAAACAGGATTTGTGAGTGTCTCTATTAATGATCTGCTGAGACACTTATTAGGGTATTTAAAAGCAATCAGAGCTCTTTGTTTTTCTTTTTCCATTTTTTTTTTTTGTTTTTGGAAATGGTACATCTACATTAACCCTAAAATGAGTACGTGGTTTACTTCAACATCTTTATTTCCTGGGAGTGCTACATTATATGACAACTTCAAGGTTTTTCACAACACCTTTTAGCGAAGGCCAAAGCTGCAGGAAGCAGTCCTGGACTCATCTAGATAGAGTTTAGATGAAAAGGTAACAGCTCCTACCCTTACTGGGGAAAAACATCACCAGTTTGAAGTGCACATCAACGCTATTTCAGCTAATAACCCAGTCTCCTGTTCTACTCAGAACACATGCACACTGCTGAAAGTATCTCGCACATCTGGGAACCCTACACAAACAGCTCCCAGCCTCTGAGGCCCCACTGCTCTCTGTGCCAGGGACGACTGCTCCATCATCCATCTATCCAGCCTTTTTGTTTCTCGGCTTCCCCTGTGCTTCCTTCGCTTCCCTGCTCCACAACAGATGGGCTTTGCCAAGGAAACATGCAACCCATAGGAGCAGTGGGGTAAAAGTATGTGAGTTACAGGTTGGGGTAAGTCAAGATTTCAAGGGGAAGGGCAATTTATACCTGTTTAGCAAGCACTTTCATGTGAGCGACGCTTCCTCGGCAGTAAGCTTCAAGTATCAAACCGAACTGCACTGAAACAGCAGGTATGTGAACCTCCGACCTAGAAGAACAGCTGCTCATCAGATCACAGCACTTCCAGATTAGTGTGCTTCCAGTCATTAACATGAAAACAAAACAGCCCCAACAAACAAAAAAACCAACACCTCTCCACCCCCAACCTTACAGTTCTGTAGATAAAACAAGAAGGCAAATCTCTTCAGAAATAACAGAACATCTCTGTGCTGAATACAATGAAAACTGGGTGGTTTCAATGCATGACACTTCTTTCAAGGTCTGGGACTGTTCTGGAGGCAGTAATGTTAGGAGGTGGTGATTGGAGATTTCGTTTCAGGAACCCTTTTTATTCAGGGAAGTAATACTCGTAAGTCAAAGGAGACGATCCCAAGATTACGGGCTGATGTTAAACCCTGTGTTCTCAAAACTTTTAAGGGAAAAGTCAAAATTTGCCTGAGGGGAAAACACTTTGAAATAAGCCACTGAACCTTACACCAGAGCAAATTATCACCCAGAACGTTTTCATGTAGTACTTGCTCTTTTTATTTAGAAGTATTAAAATCTGTACTTTGAAGCTAGACTCAACCTACATCCCAGCCCGCAAGGTGTCTGCCACTCACAGATCTGGGCATCAAAAGTGCAAGGATACACAAAACTGCTTTTATTTGCTGTTACAGACTCTCAAAAATAATATAAATTTTTCCCAACTGTGAGATATAAATATTGTACTTTCACTGTGTGCACAGCCAAAACAAACACTAAGGTTATATATAGAAACATAACTTATCCAACAGTTAGAGCTGAACGCAGTGTGGAATACTTTCATCAAACAGTGTAGCACAAACCACTGTGATATATTTTTAATTATAGGCTTGCTCTGATCTATAAATGCCAAAGGAAAAGGAACGTAAAGAGCTCTTATAGGGGATTATCGTAAAGGCTCATTTAAAAAAATCCTCAAGAAATCCCATTTTCAAGTCCAATCAGGCTCAACAGTTTCAGAAAGATGTAAAAGAACTCCTACCTTAGATGCCAAAACAACATCTGTCCTATCCTCCTGTTAGCAAGCGCTCTCTCTAGCAGAAATCTGGAGAGAGCGCAGTCAAGAAAAGGTTCGTATTTCAGGACTTGGACAAGTTGAAGAAGATACTGAGAGAGCTCTTCATCACTAGAAGGAGGTACATAAAAGCACTCAGTAACGGAGTAACCAGATTAGTGACGTTACAGACAGTCAGACGCATGAGACAAATACAGCGATGAAAGATTTGTTTCACAGAGTGTCCCCCATTAGCAAGTGTCAAACAGAGAAGGACAATAATACGCAACTCAGTGTATGTTACTCCTCCCACAGGTCCTTAAGGCCCTCAGACCCACAAGTAAAAATCTCATGTTCTGTTACGGGCTTCCACAAGATCAAGACCTCAGCCTGGGTGCTGGGTTAATTGTCTGGGACATTAATTATTTCAAATCATTTTAGGATGGGCTTCAGCTCCCTTCGACCATTCAGCCTCCCACCGAGGAGACGGACCTTCAAAACCATAGACAGAACCTGGTAAAACCCAGCAGATAGCATGGTGGGCACGGACAAGAACTGGGAATGCCTGTGGGTCCCTATCAGAGTCACTCGGCTCACAGAGCAGGGGGTGAGGAGCATTCCCACCACTGAAAGCAACTCAGTTAACCTGTCTTTAAAAGTCCCTGCCTGTCAGCTAACAGGTGCTAATTCATTAAGAGACACGTACAAAGCGATCCACTTAGCCAAACTGTTTTGTTTGGGGGTTTCTGTTCGGCTGTTGTTTTTTTTTTTTTTAAATTTAAATACCACCAACATGAAGGTTTTTAGAGGCTAAGGAGAAGTACACAATCCCTGAGAAACCCATGTCCAAATCACTCCTGCTTCAGAAGGGCAAATTTACATATTTATATTTATATATGAACATATATATGCAGCTATATGCACACATATTTACATATTCTGCCACAGTTCACACCTTGGAATAACATCCATGCTAACTGACTCCTTCAAATAACATCCTGACAAAAATAATTTCCATAGTTTTCTTCAAAATCCTGCATTCCCCTCCCCCACCAAAGTCCATCTCTCACTTAACCACACTACTCTAAAACAAAGTGAATGTCCCTTGACTTTTTACATTACAGCACCTTTTCTCTTATAAAAGGCCATTTCTGCCTAAGATGGAAGGAAAAGAATTTCAATTGTCGATCACTTGAAGACTTCAGAGATACAAAGACTGAATTCTTTCATCGTCTCTATCTTACTCTGAAACAATCCAGTAGCTTGGTAAAAACTTCCAATTATCCTGTGTTGTATATATTTTTGCCTACTTTTTTTAGGATCACATTTAGGTTACAAATTTATAGGATCACCTTTAGGTTACAGTTTTCACCAGCTGCCTTCAATAGGCTTTTTCAGGAAGCTGAAAATTGATTTCTGATCCTCAACAGTTCTGCTTCAGAGCCAGAACTAAGGATTCTGGAAATAATTGCAGATGTAACAATTCAGTACTATTAGGATCACCCAGCAACTAAATTGCTTGTTTGCATTTGAAAGAAGTCAAAATATTCTTTTTTTTTTTTAACCCCAAAAGTCTAGCCTTGACCATTAAAAAAAGATTAATCATTAAACTATTCAGCGCAGAGAATTTAGAATTCAAGGACAGGAAATCCAGTAATGCTGCAAATGGTAGCGTTACACAAATCTTGCCCTAGGTTACAGTGAAGAGCAAAATTCCATGCGATAACGAAAGGACTGCATAGCAAAGGCTACTGTGAAGAACAGACAAATCAGTAATTCTCTGGGGTTTTTCTTGTTTGCTATTGCTATGAAACGATGCGGCCAATACGTGGCACTGCACGGAGGTGGCTGCAAGGCAGTTTTTGTAGTATTTGACTTCTGTGCTCTGTCCCTTTGTTATTAGCGTGTCCTCTGCACTGTCTTGCTCTCCCTGTGGTCTGCAAAAGGGTGCACACGCAGCAAAAAACACAAAGGGGCACCAGTGTTCTCCCAGCAGCGTGGGCAACAATGGATGCTGAACACAAGATATCAGAGTAAGGTTTTATTTGGCTACCACGTGTTATCTAGAAACTGGACTGCTTTGTTTGGCCATCAATTGATGGCACGCAGCGTGTTTAAACACTTCCTCTTTCCTCTTTGGGTCCTTTTTTTTCCTGTAGCCAAACAGAACACAGCTTTTCACCCCAGAAACCCCTGAGATGATACAACATACTCACCTCATTTGCCTTAAACAGCCCACTGCGTATTCTCTCACGTACTGGTCCGGGTAATTGAAATCCAGCAGTTCTAACGCTTCTCTAGGCAGCAGCTTGGGCCATATCTGCAGGAGAGCCTGCAGCTGGTTGAAAGAGACAACTATTAGCTTACAGGGAAAGTAACCCTTTGAGAAGAGAGATGGGTATAATCACCCATAAAAGCACTAACAGGAGGAGACTACAGACTGGTCTGGAAGAAAAGAGAACTAGCAAGCAGGCCCACTTTTCGTTCTCACTCTTTAAAATGACCCAGGTTTTCTATATTTGCACCCAGTCTCACAGCATCTGAAGAGCTGTTTCTTCACACACAGACCAAACAAAGATGAAGCAACATCAGATGTGTATGGCTTGGACAGAGTTCCAGTAAGATTTCGATTATGCTTTTAAATATTTTTATAAATATACACGTATTTTTATAACGGTAATAGTTTTCAGTATTAAAAATAAGTTGTTATTGAGAGAGATCTTTACCAAAAATACTTCTCCACCTCAGCTGATGGAGCCTTTTCCTTACTAATGAGTCAGGTTAGTTATGAAAAAACATTCCCAGTTCCGAAGACAATGATATGCAGGAAAAAATTACAGAAAACCCTAGTGTATTATTTTGGTCTACTAAGAAGAAAAACATCTAGAGGTCTCAACCTAAAGTAGCTTTATTAGCTTTCAATGAATCTCCCTGCTGAGGGTATATTTTAATGTAGGTACAGGGCTGTATGACCAAAACGGCACATCACTACTTGAAATAAGCAGGCTCGAAGGCATGCAGTGTCTCAACAGCACGGTATTGTTCCTCTCTGTGGGAACAAGGCGTAACTCATGATAAAAATACCCTTTCCTACAAATTAGGAGGGGGAGGGATTGTTCTGTTTTTTAACGATGGCTAATTCTGCCTAGAGAATAAGTTTTGCCTGTGAATTCCACTAACAATTTCTGCCCCCCCATTACGCTGCTGGACGAGGAGGTTCTGACAGCAGTGAGAACAGAAACCTTCACAACTCCTTCAGTTCAACTATTCTACTAAAATATTGCAACTCAATGAGAGTTTGGGTGAAATCGATGTGGTAAATGATACCAGAAAGCTTTAGTCCACTGTACGTAACCGTAGGAATCACTGAACCAATAGATTAAAGATGCTCTACAAATGTAATATTCTGTTTCTAAAAAAGCCTTACTACTTTTGAGCTGCTTTAATAGAAACAGGAGTACAATAATTTATTTCATTTTTCTTATAAATAGCTGTCTCTTTGCTAGTTTGGGTTTTTTGGGTTTTGTGTGTGTTACAATTTTTGCCTTAAGTGTCAAGACTTTTACTGGAATGCTTACAGCTAATAGGCATTAGTAAAAATGCAATGATTGCTGCATGCATGTCATAGCAGGACAAATATTGCAACATACAGCTAGTATTTATGTATATATTATTTCATTTTCATGAGGGGTAAATGATGAGTCCTGATAATTTGGAATTAGTAAAATTCATGAGTCCGCCTTTCCCTACCTGAAAAGGTAACTGGGAATACTCACTGTCTGTGCGTTACAGAAATACTTGGCATATCTAAGGATAAGGCCGCATTTTTCACATAGACCATTCTTGCTGCCAAAACTAATATTAAAATATAAACCACACTATTGTCTATACATAAGCAAATATAAACACTACATTCCTTCCACCAAATACGCAGTAACAAGCAAGATGACTACATACTTTCAGCCATCTGTTTAAATAAAATGCTTTTTACATATTTTTTAATATTCCTAAATTTAAAGGACTTTGAGCTGTCAGCTAATATCCATACCCCAAATAACCCCCCAAGCCCCTACTACCACAGGCCACATTTCAAAGGCCCTAGTGAGCAATCAGAGTGTGTTTTCCTTCCCATTTCTTAATGACTCAACAAATACCTTTCTACAGTTTGTATTTCCAGATAACAATAAATTCAGAAGCACATAATGGAATTACTAAGGAGCAAAGGATCCTCGCATGGGAAAGAATACAAGAGAAACCAACTGAGCAAGGAACGTGTGGGTTCTACCTCTAGCGTACATTTATGTAGTGTTCATGGCACGGACAATGAGCTGGAATGAAATTCCAGTTATTGTTATAAGTTCATAGAACATACACCTCTAGCTGGTAGGAAGGATGTAATAAAAAATAAACTATGCTGCAGGCAAACTGAGGTCCTGATTGACTGGATAATCACAAAAGTCATACAGTGAATAGATGGAAGCCAAATTTTCATGGAGTGGTTTCTTTTACTTCCAAGAACACCTAACTTGTAACAGGCAAAGTTCAGAACACTGAGCTGGAATAAGAATTTGGGGGTTGTTTTTGTTTTTTAAGATAATAGTTCTTCCTTACACGTCCAGGCCACAGAGAGTATACAATGAACTGTGGTTTACACCATATTACCATTTCAACACGTCTGGGCTTGAGGAAAAAAGCCCTCACGAATCCTGAATTCACTCCAGCATTTTTCCCCACCATTTTTCCCCACCAGCACTGTCTTTTTCCCTTACCTGAGCAACATCTTCAAGTTTGTTCCATTTTAAAGAGAGCAGCAGTTTGGGCAATGATTGTGGAAAATTTTCCCGACAGTCATATCGCAAAGTCCAAATAAGATCCATTTCATTTTCACAGAGTTGAGATAAAGGATCTCTTTCCATTATTTCTTTTAGAACAACATAAAACTTCTTACCACCTCGACCCTAGAAAGTGAGAAACATATAATGTTTTGATATATTCACTAAGATGCTTAGATTTTAGCTCAAATACCAGAAATCCTACAGCTGGAAGAACATCAAGCAAAACTTATGGAACACAGAGGAATGACTACTATGCCTTCCTTTCAGATTTCCTAAGCTGTAAAAACTGTAAAGGAATAGATTAAAAAATCCAGCGTAGAGAAGTTTCTGAAAAAAACAACAAAACTTTAGAGTTAATGACACTAGATGGCAATATTTCTATTTTCCAATTCTGGCACGGAGAATGTTTCCTTTAGGATGCAAATACTTTCTCCTTTTGCTTTTCAAGTGAGGAAATTCAGACAGATTTTTTTTTTTTAATTAAAAGCCAAAAAATACTTTTCCAACAATAACTAAAGGGAAGTATATTTGCAAAGTACTCAAACACTTTTTTGTCCTCTAATCCAGACTAGTCTTTTCCAGATATTTTATTCCATTTTATACACTTCAAGTCTCTGAAACATTAACCTTAGTGCTGATTCTGTACATCAGTTTTTATGAATGACTCTTCACCCTGGCTCAGTTAATGCCTTCTGTCCCCAGCCGTGCCCACAAGGGCAGAAATCAAAGCATGATATCGGCAACAATAGTATTACTTAAATTAACGGGAGACAAAAGCAACTGATGCTTTTTGGTAAGAAGGCAGTAGCTGAAGGGAAAAATATAGTTTCAATATTTCTGTACCAAAGTAAGGGAACAGTTCTGATAATAAGGTGGTTCTTGTATCCAAAACTGTCAGTCTTTCAACTTACAAGGCACAACACTGTCCAGCTGGCACGACGGTAAGATTTCCAGTTATTTGTACACCAAATTGTTTGCACCCGAAGTCACAGAGTTTTCACTTTTCCTAAGCTCTTCAGGCACTTGATGTTGTAATTGGCCTATTTCCAATTAACTGTTTTATTCTTACGTAAAACACAGTTAATACTGTTGATCCAACTTTCACCATCTTAAATAGATATGTTCTGTATTTTTACACACAATACAAAGAAAATGCCTTCAGATATTGATGATCTTTCCAAAATTTGCCCTCATGTCAGAGCAACCCAGTTCCTCAAGAAGAGCATATAATCACATTTCACGATCACCTTAGAAATCGATGACCAGTTTGGAAGGAGCTTATTTGGAAACATCTGACAATCAAGAAAATCATCATACTTGATAGAACAGCTCTTTTCCAGCAATATTTTATGCAGCCCAGACATCTTTTACAGATCCAGGTCTAATGTAAATCTTCGCTGTGTTCCAAATCCATAGAGTACGTGAAGCAATTGTGCGTTTTAATGAAAAAAAACCAGCCAAATAATTCAAAATATACTGGAAAAAAGTAGATACGTACCTGAATTTTAAGGCAGCTCGAAGAGAATTACATAATAAAAGAGTGAGCAGAACTGTCACTATTTCAGTAGTTGACTCATTTCTAGATTGATGCAGAAGACAAAAACCACATCCCCCCCAAAAAATTAATTTTAAAATAGCCTTCAGCAGATGCTTACCGCCATTGCAGCATTGTCACTGCTTCTTGCAATCTCAGCTGCCTTCTCAAGTATCTGCAAAAAAGATGTTTTTAAACACATCAGATTTCCAAACAAATCTGACTGCACTGAAATAACGCTCAACTCCAAGTTACTTTGCCTTCTCTTTTTTTTTTTTCCTGCCTTTTGAACATTCTACTAATTTTTTGAAGTTCATGTAATAAATCACAATGGATAGTTAAATAGAGAAGTAAATACAATCCTCCAAATGCTATTCTGCACACTGGTGCAACCAGCGGAGACGTGTTGGGATGGTGACTGCCTCAGCTACTCAGACAGCTGAGCGGGTCAGGTAGGGGTATCTGCAGCCGAAAGATGCTGCTGCTCACAAGAACAATTCATAAAGCGAAATATGAGTTAAGCAAGAAGACTATGGAACTACACCATCTCCCTTCCCCCGGAAGCCTGCTGCTGCCATCGCCCAGGAATTCACCACCAACCCCAGGCACAGATTCAGCAAGACCTGTGCTGTCTTTATCAGGAATACAAGAAACAACAACAGACTACAATACTCAGAGCATAAATACCCAGCAGCTAAAATCCTTAAAAAGGTATACCAACTTGTTTTATTCCTTTCTCCGTATGAAATATATATTAATATGATGGACTATATCTACTTGGCTACAATGCTTCTTTACCTACTGTGCATGAAAACACGCACCAACTCCTCCACACAGTCCTAATTCTACATTTGAATTAGAATTCCAGCCCAGCTCTGTTCGGCGGACCCACGAGTCCCTTGGTGTGCCGGCAGCACCGATCCTTCACCAGACCAACACACAGCTCCTGCATTACACAACAGTTTCTTTGCCAGCTGCCAAAGCATATTTGCTCACTTGGCCCCAAATACTGTGCGCTGCCAGCGGGGATTGATGCTACGATCAAAAAGATTAATCTATTTTTGCACATTACATTTCTTCAAATAAAGATCTGGCATCCGATTCTCCATTTTCTTGGCAGAAACAAGCAATGACACTGGGAAAATCTGAAGCAGGGATACACCAAGCAAGTCCTATCTAGACAACCTGGAAGAACAGATTCGCAGTGGGCGTAGTTCAAGCAGCTGCAATGTTTCTCCTGATTCAGCAGCACCTTTAGCAGGAGAATCTTTCTGAGATTGGGTCTCTTACCCTCTTTTCCAAGGGAGGCATTTCAGTATACGCACAGAAATGGAATGAATTATCAAAAAGTTCAGAGCTCCAATTTTCCCAGTGAAGCTACAAAACAGTTTCTTAACTCTCGGGAACTGCAAGTAGCAAAAAAATAATAACTACTAAAAATAAGCACATGTTCTAGCATTTCCTCAAAGCTGAATGCTTTCACTTAATTTTTCACTACCAGCTCCGCAATCACTTTATAAAGATGCTCTGGGATTTTTCTCTATGGAGGCACAGGATTTCTCAGGAACAATTCAAGAAGAGAAGGAAAAAAAAAACAGCAGCCAAATGACAGTTACAAGGGATGGTGAAGACCACTTTAATGTCCATACAGCAGGGAACTTACTCTGTAAAACCTTTTGGCTATATCCACTACAGCATTTTAACAGATTGTAAACTTGGTATCCCAGGTACAAACAGAAGGAACAATAGAGCTAAAAGAACTAGGCACTCACTTGAGAAACATATTTTTACCAAATATGCCCATAAGAGGCACATAAACACAGCTTCTTTTTTCTTTAGAAATTAAATATGCAGTGTAATTAGAAAAAAAAAAACCTTAAAGCATTACAAACAAACCAATAACAAAACTGACTAAAATATCTCCAGTATGAAGAGTAAACTGGTCAACCATAATTAGGAACACAATTAGGCAGTACTAGTTTAGCTCTTAAGACATTTCCAATGCTGTTTTAACAGAAGAATTCTTCTGTTTTAACAGAAGGAGGAAAAACATCATTGATATTGGAAAATGAATTCACTTCTGACCCTCACAGGCTATATACAGAGTATCTTTCAAAATTTACATCTTCAAAATACTACCTGAAGGCCCTGAAGTCAGCGCACGGGCGCTTGCACACTGTAGCAGTTTACAAACCTGCGGTACGTGAACTAGAAGGCAGGAATGGGGGATTCGGTGGAAAAGGCAGTGCTGGAAGAAATAGCTACTTACACATCAGCATTCACGACTACTCTCTATGTCATACCTTACCTTATCAAAGGGAGGGTAATTAACAGGCTGTTTGGAATATTCTTGGAATCTAATGTGCAAAGCTGTTGCGTTTTCAGTGTATGGGTTAGTCTGGACGGTTCCCATTGGATTCAACATTTCTTCAAGCTCATCTGAAACATTAGACAGAACAATCCATGTTATAGGCCAGGCATGCATTAAAATTAAAAGCCATGACAGACAAAGACGCAACAAGACACAAAGGCAAGAAGCATGTTTTACAGCATGACACTTCTATACAACACCCTGCATTCCCATAGTAGCATAAACTACTCGTACCTCTGACGTTCACAAACGTTGGATTATCACCCAACAAGAACCTGAAGGGAAGGAAGTTGAGATATCCCTATACTGAACCAAATCTCAGCAGGAAAAAACCCAGTATACACACCGCCCGCAGACCAAATAGCAGAGAGTTTTAAGCCAGGTTCTTTCAGGACTACAGCCAAATCGATACAGGGTTTCTCAGGGTGGAATCAAGAGTGGGATGGAGATTTCAGACACACTTGCTAGTCCAGCTGAATGTCAGGGAAGAAGATTTAAAAACAATTCTAATCCCCATTTTTGCTGATGCAAACACTGTCCCATACAGTATGTAGTTTAGGATGCGTAGCACAGGGAACCAGACGAAACATAAATGGCATCTTAAACCCAGGTAACACTAGATATAGACACGCATCTATGGGGATGTGATTTTCCCTCTGTAACAGACAGAACTTTTGGGATACTATTTCTAAGCAGAGTCTTGCTCTTCCTCCTTCAAGATCCACAATACTGTCAGGAAAGAGATTAACATTTTTTATATATATACCCACATAAAAAATACAGGTAGTAAAGAGATTATGACAGGACAGTAAATGCAATGCACTACAGTATTTATACAGAATTTACAGTAAATGTAAATTCTACTATTTGACACTACTCCTCCTCCTCTTCTTCTCAGCCTTCCAAGTGTTTGAAGTTCCAATCTCAGAAGTTAAACTTTACCAGGAAACGATGACCAGCTGTGCAGTACCAGTTCTCCGCTCTTCAACTGTCCTTTATAATCAAACACCATGGTATTTACCCAGGCCACAGGATAATGCTGTTAAAGGAAAGAATTTTCACATGGAAACTAAGATACCAGTGAACATTATTATGCAGCAAGCACTACAATATAAGCAAAACAGAGAATACAAGCCTAGATGCTAATTGTTTTGTCTTTTCTCAATCACAGCTGCTTCAGAGCTCAGAACAAAGCTGACCTTTTAAAATACAATGCTTTAAACAGCTATTTGCCCACAAGACCAAAATTTCTGGGTCTTTTTTCAATGTCTGAGAAGTATGAAAGGTATTCCATATCAAGATGTGCAGTTCTTAATACACATGCTCCTTTTAATTTCCCTCTGCATTCTTGAAGACTAAAATGAGGACAACAGAAGATTTCATAGAATCATTAGGTTGGAAAAGACCTTTGAGATCATCAACTCCAACCGTATTTCTCAGCAGTCATCTAAACAAAATTCAAAGGTTCCCTGAAGAAAGACAAATGAAATAGTTACCACTTTTCCTGCTTTCCTAATGGTTTGGTATTTGGAAGGATTCATTGCCTTGGTGGACTTTTTAGTTTTCATCTTATCCATGACAGCATAGACGGCAAAGCAGAGCCTTGCCATTCTTGGTAGATCGCAGACATTTATTTCAAACTCCAGTACTTCATTCCAAACGTGGTCGCTTCTCCCAGAAATTTCTGTGCTTACAACAGTTTTACAAAGGAGTTCTGTACCATGGAAAAGACCAGCCCTAACATGAACCTGCAAAAAAGAAAGGAGAAAATTAACGCATGCTACGGAATCTACAAAATTCTCCACAGAATATGATACAGAACACACAAATATGCATTCCATCAATATGTCTATCTTAAAATAAATTTGAATTTTGAGGTTTTAAAACGAACCAAATAATTCTTGAGAACAAATTCTTTTTATTTTTCTCTTCAGGTTCCTGGCCAAATCAAAATATATTTTTTTAAAACAATGTTGGCTACCGATTTTCTCGGTACTGATTTAATTTTACTACAACACATGACTAATAATAGTAACAACTCATCTAGAAACAAATACAATATATGGATATACAAATCCTTTTAACAACATGCCTAACACAGAAAGAAATCATAGGAAACAAACAACTAAGCAGAATGAGAAATGTAAGACTAATTTTCTAAATACAAATTCAAATCTCTAATTTGTGCAATTAGAAGCAATCTGTGCTTCTAATTGAGAAGCTTTGGGTTTTTCAGCTTAAGAAAAAAAATAATTTTTTACTTAAACTGTTCATAGAGGGAATGAAACACTGCTGACCCCGACATCAGAATCACCTGTAATAACAACATACATAATTCCCAGGAATTCTGTTTTGTTTTTACCACTCAGAAACTAACAAACTCAGATGGCTTGACCAATAAAAATAAGGGACAGGAAAGGAAAAGGACAAGAAGAGAAAGAAGCTGGAGTTATTGGCAGTGGAATTTAAACACATTACAGGCCACTGCTAAAATGTGGCTCATGTCTGCATTTCACATGAATAACATGTACACAAAAACCAGCATGTTTCCATGTATCCATGCTCTTAGACGTTTTTATTAAGAGTGACCAGGAGGTCTTTATTTTTTTGCCTGAGCAAACAAAGAAAGAAATATGTCTGCTTCTTTCAGGTGACCTTCCAAAATACCAGCGTTTTTAACATGCACACACACAAAAACGGAGAGAGAAAACCCCACAAATTTAATCCTTTAGTCAACACCAAAAAGAAGTTCTCATTGTCATAGTTAAATGAGTAAAACGTGAACTGATGTTTCAGATTCCCGTGCTCCTCCACCAACCTTCCCAACACTCCCTTTAAGCTATCACATTATTTCCAAACACTCCAAGGGAAGGCAGAGATGTTTACAAATTGCTACAGGTTATGGATAAAAATCAAATCACCTTTGAATTCCCAACTCCCATAAAGAACATCCGTTCCGATTTCGATTTCTCTTTTCTGACTACACCAACTACTGCTCAGTACAGAGTTCTCCAGTCGTAAACTAGCTCAGATAAACCAGCCACTGGCAAACCGTCATATCTAAATGAAGTGATGCCGGAGAGTGAATCTGCCTTCAGCCCAGAATAAAAACTTGAGCCAGTTTTGGCATGCACAGCTTCACCACTGTGAGTTAAGAACAGCAGCAGGAACAGCTGTGAAATGGTCAAACGCAAGACATCTTCAGGAAGACAAACTACACGTTTGTGTACATACCTATGTGTAATAATATATGTAGATACACACGTACAAACAAAATCCTTGTTGATTACATTTACAGGGATTTTTTTATTTCTCTGTCATTGAAGATGGCAGCCTCAGTAATCCCTTTTCGAAGGCTATATGGCTGATGTCAGAGAACTGACTGAAAACTGTCCGTTCATAACCTTCTTGGAATAATTTACCAGATGACCCCTCATTAATTCCTTTGGAGATTCAGTGTATGTTCAACTGAATTCATAATCAAGCTCCTTTGCTGATTTAAAGATACTTTGTGGAAATAATATTACATCTAATGTATTACCTGTTTGTGCTTTAACACAGCAAATATTCTGACACCTCTTTCTTTTTTAACCAGTGTTTAAATTCGCATAAGCATGATTTTGAATATTGTTCTTTCACTTGTATCATCTAACGACTTTATGTCACCACACTTCCCTGACTTTTCCTTTACTTTATTACTATAAAAAGCGGAATCGATCAAGTACAATTTGACAGTAAAGCACTGTGTTCCTGGAACACGTTGCTATTTTGCTTGCTTTTTGGATTTCCAATCCTGTTAGTGTAAGGGATTGGATACTAATTTTATTCTTTCCATTCTGACACTCCCCTCTCACCAGTGGAATGGTGCAGCCAGAGAGCAAGAGAAAAAGAAAAGCAATTTTGAAAGTCAGGTATTTGGAAAACTGGGTGTTAGACAGCTGAATGAAGTTGCTTGTGCTCTAGGTGAAAATACTCAATCCAGCTCACATTAGTGGAGCACTATCCATCTGACAAATGTTTTGTTTTCACTACAAACACTGCATTTATCAACCCAGTTAGTGGTTTCAGCAAAATGGATGAATATTGGCTTGATCCAAAGCACAGTGAAACTAAAACAACAATGGCAGTGAATTAAACAGCCTTGGAATCAGGACTAGGAAACAAATACGTTCTCAATAGTGGCATTTCCAAAGCAGTGTAGATAGACAACGCAGGGAAACATTCACAAGCGTGCAAGGTGGCTGCATGCATTCTTCTTGGGTAACTACATGACTTTAAATTTTTCAAGACTAAAAAGCAGTCCGAATACTAAATAATATTTAGATAACATTCACAGGCACCGATACCAAGAGGACTGTCAATTCTTGCTGTTTCTCCTCAAGCTTAGAGTCCATGTCTTTCCTTTTTCCTCTAAAAGTATACTGAAACTAACCCAAACTCACTTTTTGAAAGCATGAAAGAAAAAAAACAAAAACCAAACCACAAACCCTAAGTTTGATAGCTACGTTGTGTCTGGAATCCACCCTCACTTTTACCTTGTTTTCTTTTAAAAACTTCCAGCATCTACAGCATGTGGAGTTCAGAATCATCTGGTTTTGCAGACACCCCTTTCCACAGTCACAGGAGCTCAGGCAGTAGCACTAACTCTGGCTCCCTTAGCTATGCAGCACTAGGTAGTGCTGCTCATGTACAAGCAGGTTGTAATAATAGTTTTGGGTAAAAAAAAAATACCTGGAGTATCCTGAATAAAGCATCAGAACAGCAAAACTCCAATGGCTAATTGAATTTCTTCCTAATCTACATGATTGACAATGTAATTTATTGATTGTCTTGTAAGGTCCTAAAATAGTTGTGTGATATATTCCCATGTGCTAACAACCTGCGGTCTGTAGAACAGGCAGTAGCCCAGCCGTGGACATTTCTGCAGGAAGTGATACTACAGCTTATTTTTGTGTTCAACATGTTTAGAAAATAAAACACAGATTGTACAGAAGCAGTCAGTCCGTGTCTGACACACAGAGTAGATTCTGGACTACAAACATAGTTGATGTTCCATTGAAAATATTTTAATATTTAACCTACTGTCAGACATTTATGACAGTTTAATATGCGTAAGCTTATTTCAAACCAATACAAAGACCTTTCTGATAGTCTTAAAAAACCCAAGCACCTATGAACATTCATGTCGTACCGTCCATGATCACTAATAATGTTCTAATGCACATATCCAACCTTAGACAAAAAGCAATACTTTAGCAAAAAAAACCCCAAGATTTTAACCAATACTACCAATATAACTGGGAATAGCTAAAAAAGCTTACGCTTTTGTTGAATTGAAATTGTATGATTTTGAATTCACTAAACATTGAAAATCATTAGAGTGACAAACAGAATGTCTTCTGATACCAGGCACAGTTACTTACTTTGGCATTTTCTTCTGTATTTAGTTTATTACCCTTTAATAGAATAATCTTGAAAGGGTTGGAAATATCCCATACGCTCTGAGAAGGGAAACAAAGGTACAAGTTCATTCTTAATCAAGACCTATTCTATAAGCTAAGTGTTTTAATCACAAGTCATAAATACAAACTAGAGAACATGCCTTTTTAAAAATATAGATTTGAAGTCTTAAAAAATAAATTGGCTATCGTGAATATAAGAGCATTCAAGATGCCCCAAAGGAAAAGGAGTTACAAAAAACACTCAGCTGAAAGGGGCTGAGGGTAAGAAAATACATGGAGTACTACTTGCTGTACTACAATTCAGAATAACCCTTCAAATTTATTGCTCGTGTTGAATATGCAGAGTGTGTGACAGAGCAAAGCCTGTCCCCATTTCTTAGAATGACTGTACGTAAATTAAAACTGTGCTGTACGGCTATAATTTAGCAATAAGGGAAGCGCCCTATTAGAAGAAAAGTTAGGTGTACGCTGTGGCAAAAGTTGCCATCATTGAGGGGCAAACACCATGCAAGATATGTGGGTTACTGCGAGCGATCACAGACCACCACTGCCCAAACCAGCAGAGCCTGCACATCGCGTTGAAGTTGGAGAATCCAGGCTCTCTGGAATAACTTCTCCAGTCGCTGGTAACAGATTATTACCTTCTCTTCTGTGTTGTGATTAAAACTAGAAACAATAATAATGGAAAGGAGACGGTGGGGGGAGGAGGAGGGTGCATCAAGTGAAGGAAGGCAAGAGGTTTCCAAAAAGCCTCAAGATCTGCTCTTTCTTATGTAACCCTGCTCACAAACAACAAGAGGCTCTAAGCAGACCCAGGTGACCTTCACTGGAAAACAGCACAAATCCCAGGCATAAGTGATTTATATTCCACAAGTCACTGTTCTTTTTGGGTATTAGACATCCTCTTATCAACTTACAGTTGTTGTTCTTGTTTTTTTTGGTGGCAGAGGAAGAGGAAGGTTGGATGATTTTCGGTTTATGGCAGCTTCTACAGCAATCATCTCCTGCTCACACATTTTCTTTATGGTACAACACTCAATAAGAGTCAGCTGAGGAAGAGTCCTGTTCATCACACAGTTGCGTATATACTAAAAGGCCATGGAAAACACTTGTTATCAGCTAGCAGACTATTTCTATGGTACAGAGGAACAAATAATACATTACAAAGATACAAATAAAATGTTGCACATGCGTTTTAGGGTTGGAGAGGGCTACAGACATGAGTAGGAAGCATATTACCGTTCAGCATAGCTGACCATCCAATGGCACTGGAAACAAGGTCACACTTTGGCCAAGACACTAGAGAACTGTTATGTTACGTTCCAATGAGCTTTATGTACCTGAAACTGAATTAATGGGTGATCACCAAAAACATATTCTAGCCTTCCGCTAACTTGTAGGACGTAGTCAGCAGGATCAACCTCCTCATCTTCTCTTCCATGGATAGTCAAACGTTTTCGGATTGCCAGCTCATTCAGCTTGATGGGGTTCATGTTAGGAGACACCTGAAAACTAAAAACATCCTAACAAAACACAAACAGGAATAGTGAATGCCAAACTTGTTAGACACACGAAGCTTAAATCAGAGCACACAGAATAAAAAAGCTAGAAATACTTAACTGTTAAAGCCAATCTATTTTAAGACTCACAGTTAATCTCTACATCTTCAGTGCAAGCAGAGCAAGAGCCATCCTAAAAGCTGCAAAATGGTCAATTCCCAAACCTTCATAGTATCAGAAATACTTCTAAGAACAAGGAACTTTATTTATTGATTCATCAGTGACAGAAGGATTTCTAGATCAGGCTACTGATCTACAACAGAAGCTTCGTAGTTTAGGATGTGAATGAGGGAGTCTCTGAATCACTAACATATTTCAAGATATGTAGCAGTACTAGGTGTGTTAATTTTTCTTCTTTCTGGCCACTGGAAAATTATCCTCTTTCGAGGCACCGCTGTACTCAGAAGAAAAACAAAGCTTCACTAAAGCAGAGGAAACTGTTAATGTGATTAATGTACAAACACAGCATCTTATTTGAGGCGTGCAGAAAAGGGGTAGCAGTCAATAGCTGCAGCATTCTGAATACAAGATAAAGACTGCATTTTCAAAGGAAACTATTAAATGTTTAGAGGCTATCGACATATTTCCAAATTACCTCTAATTCTGATGTGTTCTAAAAAGGTAAAAGATAAGAAGTTACTTTCGCTTTCAAATTATTAAAAAAAACAGGTTTAAATTCATTTAAAGTTCCTAATATAAAAGGTCTTCTGTGACCATCACTTAATGCTCTGCACACTCTTATTTGCAAAAGTTGATTCTGCGAGTTCTAGGGTTTTGTTTTGATTTTTTATTTACGCACACACACTCCTGAAGATGTGTAAAGCATTGTAACAGCAGTTACTTACAAATCTGAAACGTCGTTTGGCTTACATTCTTTTGACTTCTGCTTTTTTTATACAGAAGTTTACTGGTAAGAAGCCAAGCTGCCCCACTGGAAAATATCTAACTCTGTAAAAGCAGGCAAAATGACTTCTGTGTGTTGCTGGTTTCTGCATGGTTCACAACAGCTTCCCCCTTTCAGAAAGCTCCTAAACTGTGAAGGCTTTCTTCGACTATCGTAACTGCTAGTGGGTAGACAGGGAAGGACACATTTTTTCCCTAGGAAGCTGGTGCTCTACGACAGCTGCTTTTTTCCATACTTACTGTAGGACTCCATATGTTAAGCCACAGAAATGGGAGTCAATCTCTTTCTCTCACTCCAGACTCAGTTAGGGAGCTTTTACAGCTCTCCCACACATTCCAGGCAAAAAATACTTTAATATTCCTTTCTGTCAATATTGCAGCATTCCTACCGAAAGAACACAACAGTCCCCATACCTTTTGATTTAACTCTCCTGAGATGATTCTAGTACTCAGTGAAAGTGGTGAAGCCTGAAACAGAGTTTACTGCTCTAAAAAGCAGCTCAGATTTGAACAGTTAACAGCCCTGAAGGTCAGAAACCGGCAGCAGAAGCATTCGAAACATGTGAAATGTCAGCAGCCCAAGCTATTACAGCGGCAGGCAAACACATTCTGCATCAGCATGAACTTCTGCACCGCTTTTGTCCTGTTATCACATGCATGTATATACACAATATTTTATTCAGAAGCTGACAAACACAGATACTCTCACTCTTGGACAACTACAAGTCCTCTGCTAAGCCAAAGAGAAATTAGGAATTAGGTTTTGTCATAAAAATGCCTATACAACCAACCAACATCAGCTAGTGTTACTAGTGATCAAATTTAGTGTTTCCAGAGTCAGGCTACCATTATGGATTTTGAAGTTTTTAAGTTAAAAAGATAGTATCAGAAATAATATTGTTTTGTAAATAAGAGCTGAATCATTAGAAAATCAGTACCTAACACCTGGGTCAAAATGGACACCAAATACAGCTGATATACTTTGACTTTAGATGTTCAGTTCACAACTGTAGGTTCACGTCCTCACCTTCTTTCAGGTGCCAAGGATCCTGACGAAAGAACTGGCATTTTAAAGCCAATGCCACTATGTCAGTATTCAACTTCATTTACACCTTTGATCAATCACAGGATAATTCAGATCAGGATCAAGAACAGTAGATGAAATGTAAAGAACAACCATTCCTACCTGGCAGTTATCAAAATGAACAGCCACTACGAGATTTCCTCCATAGAGCTTATCTTGGAAGCTCTCTGGGATAACAGGTTCCTGTTCTGGTGGGTAAGTGTGCTTTAACCAGTCCATCCAGGAGAGACCCACAAGCGAACGAATCTTCTCCTCACTGATTCTCCGCATTTTAGCTCGGAAGTCATTCACTTCAGGATCTTGTAAGGCATCGAACTCATGGAGACCTGAAAGAATCCAAGCAAGCAGAAGGATACATACGTGTACATTTACTGCCCGTCTATTTACCATCCCACTCAAACCTTTACATTAAGGTTACGTTAACTGCTTTTCTTCAGATATCCCATCCAAAATGGGTGCTCAAAAGTCAGTTGGGTTCTACCTTACCCTGTACATCAGTGGACTTCCTAAGTTACCTGCACAATTTCCATGCAACCTGGAATGAGAGTTTAGTTTAACAGCAAGAGTCAATGCTTCTCTTAGGCACTATGAAATGGAAAAGCCAGTCTCATCCTCAATTTAGGACAGTTTGGAAAGTTCTAAGTCTTTCCTCACAGGAGCAAATGCAAAGAGAGCACAGCAAATGCCTCCTAAAGACCACAGAGGGGAAGAAGTGTTTGCAAACTTATTTTTTTTAATCCCACAGAAAGATGACATCATCTGTTTTGTTTAAAGCCAAAACTGAAGGACAGTAAATTTATTCTTGAATTTCCATTGTGATTAAAGCCTTTCACTCAAGTCAAAATGACAGGACTGAAACTTCAACCAATCCCAGACCAGTGGAGCTCCTTTTCCAAAATCCATAAAGAGGGAATAAACAATGGAGAGTCCCCACAGCTGCGATTCGTCTGTACTTCGAGAGGCACAGCACCTGCAAGCATCTATTTGTCTCTTTTCTCCAGAACTTTGAAGGACATGGTACACACTCCACAGAGTGCTGAACCCCTGAGAACACCACCGGAGGTTTAGCGGCGGACACAGGAACACACCAAGGTCCAGAACAGCGGCTGTAGATCCTGCACAACTATAACAAGCAAAATATTCCACTTAAAAATGTGAAGCTCTGAATTTGTCTGAATAGTTAAACTGGCGAACTGCTTCCATTGTTGGGGTTAACAAACAGGCAGACAGTGCACTGCTGAAATCTAAACAAAACCTGCAGTCTCAGAAAAGCACTAACAATGGCTCATTGTTCAGAAACAAGAGGTATGACCTCACACCACCCTGCCGATCTGGGTTGAATAACCAAGCAGAAGAGATTTAAAAGCTGAAAATTCTGAAATAACATCAAGAACGAGTTACTGTGAAACCTTTAAAAATAGCTTTTCATTGTTTGCTGAAAAATCAGTGGCACAATTGAGAGCAAAAACAAGAATCACATTGTTAACCAACTCAGAAACCACATGTAACACCACCATAATAATTTCTAGCTCCTTCTCTGTACCCAGGTTGTTGTTAGGTTATTTACGATAACAATTCTCAGGGATTATGCTTTCCTTAACCTAGCAATAGTACTAGATAAGGGAAAAATCTACAATAAGATAAAATTTGCTCCTAACTGATGTAGTAATATGATATAGAGCAGAAATACACTACATAAAGCAGCTGTCAACAACTCTCAAATGTTTCACCTCAAGTATTTCAGTTCTTTTAAACCAGACCAGTATTAGTGTGAGAAAGGGAAATGCTATCAGGGAAACACTGAAGTTTTAATTTATTTTATTTATTTTCTCCACTGTCCCCTGCCACATTAAGACCCTCACACAAAACAAAATTTACTCTCATTTTCCAGAACAATTAAATGTAATTACCTTTGCCTATAAGGACGCCTATTTTGGAATCCAACTTTTCTCCTGGATCGCAATTCCTTGTCACTAGTTTAAGGACAGGAAGAAAGGGCCTAACATCACAGAGCCTCCGCGATTCATCCTCTAGCTCTTCATGGACAGCAGTCTGATTCACGCAGGAGAACATGTAGGAGTCAATCTCCATGAGGAGATGAAAGAGCGGATAGGCATGTGCCTGCTTCCATAATAGCTGCAAAGAAAATAAATACATGAAGTAAAACAAAACAAGAAAGCTTGGACATGTCTTATGGCACTGAAGGTGACACTGATTTCCATTTATGTTCCCCAAAGAACATGAGAATAACATGTTGGCTAACTTGGGTCATTTTTATCCCTGTATATCGTTATGTGTTTACTCTGGCAGCCCTAAACCTCATGTGGACAGTGTTCTGGGACTGGTGCATTGCTGTCCTGTTTGCAGTACGCCTGTGGGGCCGCAGCTGTCACTGCAGGCACACAGCACACACAGATCTGGGAGGCAGACGTTCTTCACTCTGACCAGCGAACCATCAACTCTCCTCCATCCATTCCTAGAGCTTCCTAGCAAAACCCTTCTCCCTCAAGACACATCTATACTTTCTTTCTCCAGTAATTCTTGTAATACATAGACAAGAAGTTCCAACTATAGAACTCTTGAATAAAAAATTCTCAGTTGTCTGGGTAAGATTTAAGTAATCAGTAAACTGCTGGCAAGCCACTAAGGCAGCAAGCTGCCCACAAAACACTGAACAACACTGTCCTGAACCAAATACTCAAGCAGCAAATCACACCTTGAGAAGCATAAATGTACCAAATATGTAAAATAAACCAAAACCTCAGCAGAGACCAAAATTGGAAATAAAAAGAGCTCTCCCAACCTAAATACTATTCAAACCTATCTGTGAGAATGTTTTTGCCTTCATTTTTGAAGTTTACACTTTATGTCTTTGTTTCTGAAGCTGCAAGATCAATAATGCCACAGCAAAACCCATTACTCAAACAACTGAAGCCCTTCTGCCAAACTGAAGGTGTATGGTTGGACTCGATCCAGTGGGTCCCTTCCAAATAGTGATTCTATGATTCTATTTCATAGATTTGTACAAGCAGTCTGCCTTGAAAAATGTAATCCAGTATATCCTGCCTAATTGAGTGAGAGCTGGATCCAGCAGCTACCTTTGGTGTAGAGCAAAAATTCCAGCTTCATAGGGAACAAAAAACCTCAACCTATTATTGCCCCTGTTCTTCTCCAGTAGCTAACTGTGTCAATTAAAAATCCACACCTCTTTTTCCCATCCTGAGCTGTCTAACTTCAGTTTCCAGCAACTGGTACTTACTACAGCCCTTCATGACTGTCAAACGTTGCAAGCCACAAAGCCCCTGACGCTGACATCCACTGAACATCTCTCACCACCCAAAGGACTGGCCTAGTAGAATTATGAAGCCTCCAGGAATGAAAGACTCTTCATTCCTCAAGTGATTGGCTATATTCCTTCTTTTCTCTTATTGTAATCTTAACAGTTTCACACACAAGACAAACTCCTTATGTTTGCTCTCAAGTCCTCTATTTATACATCCAAGGGTCCACAAATTAGGGCTTGTCCCAGAAACGCGAAGGGAGCAAAGCCACTAATCCAGGATGCTGCCAAAGTCTTCCATTGGGTTTTGCTTTTAAATACAGCGATTTCCATGAAAGAGCCCATGGTCAGGATCAACATCCCATTTCTTTGAAAAGCAGACCAGTATCAGCCGTGCCTGGTTATGGCATGCTAAGTTTCAGTGTATCACACCACCAAGAGAAGCAGACAGCCGAGTCCAAGTCCCTCACTGTTGTCACTGATACACTTGTTTTTTACATTCTTTATCAGCTGAAATCACTATTCCATTACCTTACCCACCAACTAACCTGCAGTTGCCAGGTTACGCTTTTACTAAAACAAACAACATTTTTCCAGTCAGAATTATTTCAAGTATTTCAGTATAACACAAAGCTTATTTCTTGGATCACTTCAACTTCTAGTGGCACTCCGAATTCTTCTAAAATACAAAGTCGTCCACTGCATAAAAAATACACTTCAGTGTCTAGAAAGTTTCGAATTAGGAGTACAATAAAAGCTACTGCTGACAGAAAGAAATGAATTTCTATAAACAAATCAGTACTGTCAGACTGAATAGGAATGAAAAACAACATCCTTATTTGCCAGGCAATGCAACAGAATAAGAAATCCCACTTCTTTATTTTCTTTCAGAAGTTTGTTGTGTTTAAGGAGCAGATTACTTGGTGGTGTCATTCACCCACAAATTAATTCCACAGTAACTTGTCTGTATGCCCTCACATGGCCATTATCAGATGAAAGGTCAGGAGATTACTCCTTAATATCTGGGGCTGCTCCCTTACACACTCCCCTAACCTAAACAATTCTGTGATTCATTACAAACATAAGTTAACTTCTAAGTTAATTGCTTGCTTGGTACTACCTGTTTAATATGAGATATGGTGGCATCTCGAGGGACATCCAGGTTGATGTAGATTCCAGTGGGCAACAGGAAGTCCACAGATACCGAGCCATCAGCACCGATCTGTGAATCCACTGCCCAGATGTCAAGGCTGTCTGTCACGGCAGGAGGCATTATGGAATCTCAATAATATCATAACCACATGGCCTAAGGGAGAAACGAAAAAAAAAAAAAAAAAATCAATATACTTAACCTTCTATAACGAGACACACATTTTAAAGCTTTTGGAAAGTTTACATAAGCCTGCTCGTACAGCTCAGTTTGCAAGTCTGGGGTCTCAAATGCCAGTTACTGCAAATACATAAGCATAGTTTTACTCATTAATTCCATTTAGTATAATAAAACCACCTGGCTGGTAAAGCACTATCACTGAAATGTTTATGTCACTAAGACAAAGTAATAAGAGAAAAAACTAATTAGAGGTTAGCTAAAATAATGTTAGAAATTCCTTTTAGATTTTCTCTAAAACTACTTACCTGCACAAAACTCAAGCAAGGCACACTGCTTGGACAAAGCACAGCAAAGCTTAATGCGAAACCACAGGATCGATGTCAGAATTTTGTTTCTGCAAATTTCCTGTCAGTTTTCCACAAATGTGGCCAGAGTGACATATTCAGCTTGAAAAGTCAGTATTAATAGCAGGAAAATAATCTTTAGCTCTTTTAAAAAGTGACATTTATCTCCATTTGATTTCACCCTTAAAGAAAGATCACCTCCTATAAACTCAGCCCACTGTACAAACTGTACCCGCTGCAAGGCAGGGGGAACCTTTTGAGACATCTAATTCAACTCATTATGCTGCCTTCCCAATTACTTGTCCATCCTATTTCAAGACATTTTTATTTACTCTTAATGCTACCACGAGGTTTTCTTATCTTCCAAGTCTTACCTTTTGATCACCACTCTCTAAAGATGCATTTTCCCTTCAATCCCTATTCACAGAACTATTGGCTTTCCTCTTCATCCGGACAATGCTCTTCAGCTTTTAAAAGGATGGGAAGTGTCCTAAAACACTCCTGTAAAGCACTTCTCCATTGAAGACTGGTTACCCCTACACCTTTCTAATTCTTGTTGGACATCACAAGACGTGGGAAATCACTATCTGTACAAAAATAAGCCAGAATGTGCAACTCCACTACTATTACAGTTTTCCACTACTTTCATCACATCTTCCCTTCCCTTCTAGATCCCTTCCTTGCTCTGAAATCAGGCCTGCCTGCTTAACTGAAGGCATTCTGCCTATTACAGCGCCAGCAGAAAAAGTAGGATATAACCAATACACCAGGATGCTGTTCTTCATACATCACAGAGCACGTTCAAACTCACCCACAAAAACAAAATCATCACAACAGCTTTCTGAAATCCAGTCGCTACCACTGACCACGTTGCCAAAGTCTGCTTGATAAACTGTATTCTCTGATTTAAGACACTAAGCAAAACCCATTATCAAAAGATAACCCTTTCTGCAGGTGCTACACGTACAAAGGTATCCCTAGATACACTACAGGAGTGTTTACATTGGCCATGTCATTGAATTACAGATAATTACCACGCTGTGCAAACTGTCCAAATGCATGTGCATTTAGGAATACAGCTCTTCAATCCCAAAGCACTTAATTTTCCCCACAACAAGCAACCAGGAAATCTTTTTATATCGCACTCTAGTTGAACCAACCAACTCCAGGAGATCAACTACATCACAACAAAGGTGCTTCACTCCCCTCCCTCTCCAGCTTATCCTTTTTTCTTTATAGAACAGCTTAATTTGGGAGAAGTCACACCATCAGCTAATAACTACAAACTTCATGATATGCAGGAGTTAACACTTCATTTATAGTGAATTAAAGTTGTTTGATGCTCATAATTGACAGAAATTCAACTCTTAAAAACTGGTAGGCTTTTAGACCAACCATCCTGTTGTCATACACATGATTGCCTTTACCTTACAACAGAGATGCAAAAGCGCTATTTCAGAAAGTCTCCTTCTAATCCCTTGTTTGACACTACCACCCTGCCATGAAATAAACAGGCAAACAAGCATGGATGTGCCTATGATGAATAACAGAATATGCCAGCTGCATAAAAATCAGCTACTACAGAAGCGTTTCATTGACAAACAAGCTATTAATATTTTATACATATCGTAAAGGGCTGCTCGGTGCTGACTTTCACTGATTATCATTGTTGAACAAATATTTCATTGAAATCACCGCTCTACAATACTCACAGCTCAGCTCTGCCTCATCCCTCCGTACTGGTTTCTATCTCTTCAGTTATTGTAAATATATATAATTGCTCACCTGACATTCGGGCAAAACGCCGGAGAGGAAAGCCTCCAGCAGAGAAAGAGGGTTAGTGGAAAACATCAAAATCTCCTGAAGCTTACCAGACACTGGTGGAACAGCAAGCCCCACGCCCGTGTGGAGCCCCGCAAGGCACCCACAGCAGCTATCGGGTACCTCGGCTGTGCTACTGCGAGCTCACCACTTCAAAGCTGCTGTAAGAGATGAGACACCACACCTCAGTCACACCTCTAACTGCCACGTAAATCCACCGAGTAACGAGACCCAAGTCAAAACCTTTCCACTCAGCCCCAGCAATGCTGTAAGGGCCCCCACAAGGGCGGCTTCTGCCGACGCATGTTGTTACCACACTGAACACGTTGATCACGTAGTATTTTGCTTCTACTAGACAAAACACTGTAGAACGTTCATTAAAGACAAATAGGAAACGTCCAACCCAGCCTTGAACACCTCCAGGGATGGGGCATCCATGACCTTTCTGGACAACCTGTGCCAGTTACATACCCTACAGCCTAGACACCACAACGCCCAGAGTTATAAAGTTCTGCTAAGACACTTGTTTATAATTCCAGACTTCCAACACAGACATTAGAATCTTTTAAAATCCCATTTCCATTTTCAATTACAAAGGGAACAGCGGTCATCAGACCAATCCGAGCACGCTGAGAAGCTATTTTCGCTTTCAAGCACTTACTTAGGATTGCCTTCCTCAAGGAAGCAGGTTAGCGTCTCTTAGAGTCAGCACCCAGTTTCCACCAGCAGCTGACATCTCAGGGCCAAGGAGAGAACAAGTTACTGAGAATAACACCAACTGGCAGCGTAAGAGGGCTGTGAGAATGAGTCATGGGCCGGCCCGTAGAATGGGGGGGCTCTAGCGACTAGCTCACAACGCCCCATCTAGTCACCAAAACAACGGCAGAAAGCTGTCTGGATTGGGAGAAGGAACACCATAGAGAGAAATTAAACAACTTCCAGTTCAAGGGAAAAAACAACAATCAGAATAATATGAAGCTATTTCAGGCTGTTAACCTCATAGCTGTTCTTGCTTACTGTCACAGGAAAACCCAACTTCTCATACAGAATAGGGAAGTCACTAAACCAGTACTTAGTCCCGGCTACTCGAGTATCTAATCAATGATTATTTGAATTTAATGGCAGCAAAGCCCAACATGAAACGCTTTTCTAAATCACAGGTATGTAGTGACGATAGACAGCATTCTATCGTCTACACCTTCCCATGCAAAGAGTAAACTTCTTCTAAGCTTTGACTTACGCGTTTCAGATTCATACAGATGTATATATACACACACATCCCATCTCAAAACCGTATTTTAACACACCTGCAGTTCTGAAAGCTCTACTTACACTGATGGAAAGGAATGGAACAGCTGCAGAACAGAAAAAAAGAAAATTCAACTCTCATCTTTGCATTTACTTACTTAATGTGCACAAAGGAGAAGCCCTATAAGAAGATTTCTCAAACCAAGACAACTGCCTGCGATTTTTCTGTCCGTACACCTGTACATCTGCTATGAGCACCAAGCATTCAGACTGAAGTGGTGCAGCTATCACTACAAGCTGTCAAGATTGAGGTTGTAAGCCTTCACGCTGTGCTGTAACACGATATCCGTACCATACAACAAGGGAAGCTGTGCAATATGATGCTGTGCTCACTGACAGCAAGAGGGAAATGCCTGCATCTTCCCTCCTGCTCCCACTGCTCCCGACTTCCCAGTTCCATTTCCCTGCCTTGCACGGCCTTCAGCATGCGTAGAGTCTCCTCATGAACCGCTTTGGCATATCATCCAGGCAGAATCCAATTCTTTCACATTATCTAGCTGAATTATGTCACAGAAGGATCTAAAGAGTGCCAGAGCCTCCGAAAAGAGAAGAATGGAAGTAGGACCTTTCTTCAGCAGCAGCAGCAAGCCTCAAGATCGTGTCACCAGCCTCAAGATGCAGTTGTACAACCAGCTAAAACTGAGAGAAGATCACACCGCCCTTCCTGTCAGCAAGTCCAGAGCTGAGATCCAGATGAGATTTTAGAGTTTTGTCTTCTTCACAGCTTTCTAAGCAGGCACAGTGCGTGAACACGGAAAGGCAGCGGTGGTAACACTCAGCTAGGAACAGGGCGGGACCATCCTTCTGAGAGCGACCCAGGTTTTTGAGTGACTTCGGCAACACATGTGATACTTCCATTTGCTTTCAACAGGGAGAAAGATCTTCCAAATAAAAGACAATTAAAATTCTAAATGCCTAAAGCAAAATAAATACTTCACACTGACTTAGTTCCAGCTAGGTGAAAGGGGAGGGAGGAATCCAGTGAACCATACAGTGAGTTACACGGATTTTCATCACTGCCGTCTTCCGTAAACATTCCCTGTCTTGACACTGCTTCCCCAACAGACCAGACTGCCTGTTGGTGATGGTTTCACCACAAAAGCAGCATAAGCTATTTTTTTCTTCATTATTGATTTCTGCAGAAATGTCACCTGCCCCTGAAATGTGGTCACAGTTCTCTCGGGACGAAATATAAGTGTGCTTTCCCAAACAGATGGCAAAAAAGCTGTGTGTGGGGAAGGAATCACCTATGTATGCAAAAGTCCGTTTCCTTAAGAAATAAGTTGCTTTTACACCACCTCTTTCCAAGAAGGGCACGCTTTAAGGACACACAAGTACCTACAACTCTTTAGGGTAAATACAAACCTGGATTTATTTTTGTTTTTGCTAAAAATATGAATATTTACATGAATGACAAATATCAAACTAACTTATTTCGATTATGCAAAAACTAAGAGCATTCCACTCTCCACATTTTTCCTTTATATCCTAAATTATCACAACTGTTAGGCAACACATTCAAGATAATCATCACAGTGATCATTTAAAGCCTTTGATCTCCTGCTTGCTCATCATGTGGAAGCCAAGGGGCAGTGAGCACAGTTGTGAAGGGCCACCCTATGCAGCCACACGAGAACAGCGTTTAAACAATATCTTACTGTCCTAGACAGCCTGGATGACAATCTGACCACAGCGATTTTCTAGGAAACAGCAGCAGCAGCAGCGCATCACGCTGTCTAAACAGCGGAAACAGCGAGAACTTACACAGTACAATCCTTGTGATCATTTTTCTAACTACGCAAACCTCCAGTACTACAAAGAGATGAGCAAGTCATAAAGGAAATATCTGAGGATAAATCAAGGAAAAGAATCTAGCAGCAAAGAAGGAACAGGAGTCAGAATATGCAGGAAGACTTATGTCCTACGAAACTTAGGAGGCATTTAAAAAAAAAAAAATCCAAAGAAAAATTCCTCCTTCTTTCTATTTGAAAGCGTTTCAATTTCTTCTGCAGACTCAGAAATCAAACATAGGCATTAGATCAGTGTGCCAGCTCACAGCTCTGTGGAACTACATCCTCCTCTGCTCCTAAAACCACAGAATCACCAGGTTGGAAAGGACCCATTGGATCATCGAGTCCAACCATTCCTAACACTCCCTAAACCATGTCCCTCAGCACTTCATCCACCCGTTCCTTAAACACCTCCAGGGAAGGCGACTCCACCCCCTCCCTGGGCAGCTGTTCCAGTGCCCAATGACTCTTACTGTGAAGAATTTTTTTCTGATATCCAACCTGAACCTCCCCTGATGGAGCTCGAGGCCATTCCCTCTAGTCCTGTCCCCTGTCACTTGGGAGAAGAGCCCAGCTCCCTCCTCTCCACAACCTCCTTTCAGGCAGTTGTAGAGAGTAATAAGGTCTCCCCTCAGCCTCCTCTTCTCCAGGCTAAACAACCCCAGCTCTCTCAGCCGCTCCTCATAAGACTTGTTCTCCAGCCCCTCACCAGCTTCGTTGCTCTTCTCTGGACACACTCCAGAGCCTCAACATCCTTCTTGTGGTGAGGGGCCCAGAACTGAACACAGTATTCGAGGTGCGGTCTCACCAGTGCTGAGTACAGAGGGAGAAGTACCGTAACAAGCCCACGGCTGCTGCCCCAGCCCACGAGCCTGCGGGTCCACCTGGCTGTCCCACAGCCGGCAGAGCGGCAGCAGTTTCAGTCTCTCACCAGACACTCCTGTTCCGCTGGCCTCCCCTGGATTTACAGCGCCTGCAACAGGGTCACGGCAACCACCAGCCTGGCTCTCCTGAGTCCCAGCTTCCTGCAAGCAGTTCCACCTTCTCTGCAGTTCCTTGAGCGCTCCGTACAGCCCGCAGCGCTGCCATGCTTTCCCCCATCCTCCTAGCCATACAACGGGAAAACAATACGGACAAACACGACTGGTTTTCCTTTCCTTGGAAGGACCTGCCTCACCCTGGGACATGTAGGCACTAGATCTGGAGCAGGGCTGGGGCAAGAGCACTGTTGCTGCCCTCCAGCAGCACTCACAGGGGTGCAACGAGGGGTAACCTGGAATTGCAACCTAGGTTAACGGTCAAATGTGACAAGAGAAAGCACCTCTGTTGGGCAACTCACATGTACCACCAGGAATCGAGTCGCATTCCCTGAAGGTGTTTAAGGAAAGGGTGGATGAAGTGCTTAGGGACATGGTTTAGGGAGTGTTAGGAATGGTTGGACTCGATGATCCAGTGGGTCCTTTCCAACCTGGTGATTCTGTGTGTGAATGGTATTTACCGTTTCCTACACCTTCACGGTGCACACAGGACCAACAGTGACCCTCTTTAAAGATGGGATCTAATGCACTGATGATTAGTTTATTCTGTAGGTCATCTCATACCACGCCACCGAAATTCCTACTTTGCCCAAAAAAGCAAACCACTCCAGGTTCTGGCCTTCCCCAGCTGCTTACAAATTGAAAAAGTAAATACAAATAACTTGATTAGAAGTAAATGCCTGTATCAGCGAAGCTAAGATTGTTCCACCCCAGGAATGTCATGGTTATCTATCTACAACAGTAAAGACTTTAAGAATCCAAGACATCGACAGTGTAGCCTGGGAAGTTATTTTTAAGGATCATGTGGTACTAAAAATATTTCCCAAGAGTTCAGTTCAACTGCCACATGAGCTGGCCCTATGGAATGGAAAATTAAGTTGTCCATTTAGTCAGGATTCCTCCAGAAATCAAAATAAAAACATCACCATTTAGTTTTCTAAAAATATCTATGGAGAGAAAACAAGAAAGGCCTTAAATTTAAAAGCCATTCCCTCCCAGTCCTCAGACTGATATCAAGAGTGGAGTCTCAGCTACTCAAGTCTACATTCTCTTACAGTCCTCATGAAATATAGGTAATTTTCCACAAATGAGAAGAATGCAATTAGTTTTTTCCATGGTCCATGATCTTCTGCAGCTTTATTCCTCTGCTGTACCCATGGTATCACCCGCCAAGTTCTTCAAATCCTGGCTTCAGTTTTTAAACCACAAGGAAGGGCGTTTCTACTTTGATATTAATGCCTCTAAATAAAACGCTCAGTTCTCAAGAAATGCTGAGCACCTGAATTTGCAATTGATTTCAACAGGACTTAAAAATACAAAGAAACTGCAAACATGTTACCTGGTTTCAAATTAAAATTTTATTTGATTTAAACCAACTTGATTTGAAGAGATGTTTAGATTAGATAAGCTCTGGTCATCCCTTCTTATGGAAATTATTCTACAAGTCAATGAAAGCGTAATTTTAAAAACAGCTGCAAATGAGACTGTCTTTAGAATATTTCTTCCTGCAAAACAAGTCTACAGGTAGAGAATAACACTATGAAAATGGTATTCCAGTCTTGGAAGACCTATCAGAAATTATTTGAACAATGAGGATAAAGGGAAATTCCTGTCCCTCATTACTGAATACTCGGGCAAGTAAACACAGTTCCCGCTCCCTCCAAAGACTATTCATGAGGAACCAACCCAATCAATAAAACTTAAGTCCCGGGTTTCTGATATGCTGCACATCATTCATAACGAACAAAAAAACTACAACAGTAACAGAACAGCTTCTCATGGGTAATTCCTGACTGTCCTTTGCTCCACCCTGAAATCACTATATAGCTACATTAAAATATATAAATAAAAATTAGGAGTTTCAGGCCATATTTTCGTATTGTACAGTTCAAACGAGTCGCAGGGAGAAGAAAAACTCCTTTCACATTTGCATGTTACTGTCTGAAACTGTCTTTAGCAGCATTTGATCATTGGATCACACCGAAACTGGGGCCACTATAAGAAAACGTCCCATTTCAGCCCACTGGAATCCAGCTCTGCATGGTCAAGACAGAATATACAGAAATGGAAGAAAACCACAATTAGAAAAGCACTGTCATATAAGCGTCAGTTAATTTAGCATTTTGACCAACAGAGAGAGTCAGGGAGACAAGAAGGAGAAAAGCTCAAAGGAAGCAACAAGTCCAGGCAAAAAAAAAGAAAAAAAATCAGTATTCTCTATCAGCTGGGCTGTGAGAACATCTCTGGTACATTCATCTTCAGGAAAATTTGCAACCAGCTCCCTCAGATATGTTGGCAAGTTTTAAACAGTGGTGGGCACAGCAGGACCTGTCATGAAGGGCAATGCTCCAGGATAGCGAGATGAGACTATAGGCTTGGGAGAAGGTTAGATCTGGTTAGTTCACAACCTAGGTAATTCGCTTTTGGTAATCCAGATCACTGTGGGTTAGCATGAAACGTTACCATATGTTAAATTCTAATATTAGAAAACGATTCTACTAAACACTTAAATGATGGGATGCTCACATGGATATTTTAAGCTTGATTTTTGTTTAACAAAAACGGTGGACAGAGCGAGGACTAAGGAAGAAAGAGGACTGGACAGTCAGACTGAAGGGGAAAGAAGGGGAAAGAGCTGAGCCTTTACCAAGAACCCTAACCCAGAATAAAGATACCATTTTAACACAGGGGAGTCTAACACTTTTCTACAAAGCTGCAAAACTGCTTGTGCCAGCCAAGTGAAGATGGAAACAGAAGCAAGAGGAGTGGTGGAGTGACAATCCCATCCAGCCCCAGGGCTGCTTTGCCATTTCACAGTTCTTAAGCTCATTTGTAGGCACAACTACAGCCTATAGGTCTGGCTTTGTAACAGCCCAAGCTACAGCCAAAAGACAATCTAATGTGGCTTTCACGAATCTGAAAAGATGCCTTAATAGCCTAGAGTTGTGCTTTTCAGGGATTTACTGAACTAAGGGAACTGTGGGGTCCCACCACCCCACCCCACCCCACCCACACCCCCATAGAGGAATTGTGCAAAAGTCCTTCACAGTCTTACACAGCACCTTGGAAATATTGCATCAACATTAGCTCTCCTCTCTGGTATTTTCTTGCCTGTTCTACCACTCAGAGTAATTACTTGTTCCACTGTAAACACGGAGGAAAGGAGAAATAAACATTACATTTACAAGACAACTAAATATATAAATGGTTGATATTTCCACTCTTTTGAGTTGTACAAATGGACGTAGACCATCAAATTTCACCAGCAACCAGTTGTTTCCTTCAGCTATTAAAATATTACATCTCTAAATTATAAGCTTCATGTCTTTCCACTATAAAAAAGTTGAGACTAGAAATTGAGGTTTTCCTATATATAGATACCTTTGCACAGAGGGACTAAAAGAATCATTTTTCAATTATTTCTGATATTTCAATCAAAACCTCTAGGAAAGAGGGTTATTCTCTAGCAGAGAGATTGTACGCACCTAGAAAGTGAGGCAAAAAAGTGAAATAATTAAAAAAAGTGGAAAATTAATTAGGAGCGAAATTTTCTCTTAAAAAGAGGGCACATGACCAAAGCATAGAGCCACCACAAAAGCAGACTGTGCTTAAGTCTCATATACAGAGACACCACGGACACTAAAAGTCAGAAGGATCCAACAACTCAAGTCTAATGCAAATTATTAGATGCATTTTATCCATCTTTTTCATTACACTTATTTATAAAGGTATATTATCTTGAAACGCAACGTCATTTGGCAGAAAAGAACAATCCTAGGAATCACACACAAGCAATACTTTTGTTATGAAGTTAACGGTAATAAAGCCAAAAGTAATCCTGGCCATTCATCCTAAGGGCCAAAAATAATTAAGAACATCTAGGAATCAAAGACTAATTTAGGCTGGAAGGGACCTCTGGGAGTCACCCGGTCCAAGATTAGTTTCAACACTGAAGCTAAAGCAAGCTGCTTCAGAGTTTGCACCGTTAATTCTGAAAGTCTCCACGGATGGAGGCTCCACAGCCTACATGAGCAACCCACTCCAGTGCTCAACCTCCCTCACAGCAACATTTTCTTCCCTATGTTCAATCAGAACTTTTCTCGCAACTTGTGCATTCTGCCACTTGCATTCTGGCTTTGACTCTCCCTCTTTTCCAACACCTGGCTGTGCCTTCTCTATAACCCTTCAGGGTTGTGGAAAACTCTAGTAAAGACCCTTCTCTCCTGGTCTCCTCCAAAGATCACACGCTTCCCACGCACCTCGAGTGTCAGATCCCCCTCATCACCTCCGCAGCAGCGCTCTGCCAGCCTCCCTCCACGCTGTGGGCATCTCTCTTTTTCCTGAGATGCTAAACGTATTTCGGTGAAGGATTCCTATTGCTTTGTGATGACTGAAATCTGTACAAGCATAGGCAAACATCCAAATCAGAGCAAACAAAGGGGGTTAAAAAAATATTTCCCCAAAACGACAAACCAGAATCAATTTTAAGTTATAAAACCTGAATTCTCCAAGTCCCTTAAAAAAAGGGCGGGGGAGAACCACGTTTACTGGCTTCTAAGCATAGGAATGAGTTTTGTACCTGGCTGAAGCCTATATACAGAGATTTTAAATTACTAAAGCTGTCTCCAGTGGACAGTTTTCATTTCATTTGTTTGGAGGGCTTAGTTTCAACTTTCTTGGACCATCTGTTTCAGTAACTCGATTACCGGAGTCAAGAATTAACTTGTGAAAGTAAGCGTGTAAGCAGCAAATAGGTATTATTTTATTTGGACATTGGGATAGGCACCAGTATTCCTACTGCGCTGTGTAAGTCAGTAGAAGACAAATAACTTCAAGCAACAGTTTCTGAAAACTCCAGAGACCAGAACTGAAGCATCAGGTGCTGCCAGAATCTTTCCCAAGCGTGTTTACCCACCACTTGGCATGTGCTCTAGATCAGAAACTAATATAAATTCACATGTGCTGACAAAACAGGAGCAATTGCTTCCAGGACTTACAGAAAGGGAACTAACACACACATCAACCTCTTGGAATCCATGTTTAACTGGAATTTTATAATGATTTATTTCCTGCCTTTATTAAAAAGGTTATATATCCAAATGTATTATCCTGCCAGTTAAAAACACTTCGGCAATAAAAACAAGTAGGAAAAGTTTAGTTTGTCTGACTCTGTTTCACAGACATTTTCTACCCAAATTATGACACCACGTACACATCCCTTTTTAAAGAAGTTAAGGAAAGTCACTTCCTCTTAGCAATAAAGCAGTACGCCCGAATATACTTGTTGTCAACTAACCCCATTTTCCATCCCCTTTCAGCTCTAATGCCAGATATTTCTCATCCCTAACTATGCATCCCAGTGCACTTCCGATACCTCCTGCAGAACTACTTAGGGATCACACAGCAGCAGTGAAACCTGCAGACAGACAACTGCGCAGATTTTTCTGACCTCCACAAGAACGTGTTTAAACATCTTACAAGGTGACGCAAACGAGATGACAGAAGAATGGTTAGACTTCCCATCTCAGTGAAACACACTGAAATTAAGACACTATCAGTGTGTAAATGTTTTGGCACATTTTTGTGTGCCAAAGGGTGCAGCCAATGGTCTCTGAGTAAGGTAGCTAAGCTGCTTATATCACAAACCAGACACATCTTGGCCTAGAATTCACAAAAGCTAGAAATAAATCAGAAATAGCCAAGAAAAGACATATCCATGATCCAAGAACTGAAGAATTAGGCAGATTTGATGGATGATGGAACTGCAATACAAGACAAATATTAAAATACCAACGAAAAAAATATCCAAGTCACAGAGAAAGTACCAGGAGTGAGAAGTTACAGACAAAAAACCAACCAGATTTTCAAATTCCCTGAAAGATACAGGCAGAGCTTTAGCTTCCGCCAGCAAATCAGGGGTTGTATGCAATTACGATACATCTATACTAGGCCACTTGCTGCTCCAAAACACGCCCAGTGCGCACAGCAGTCGAGAAGAATCTGAAGCCCATCTAAGTCTCGTAAGATACAATTGCTTTTAAGACAGCAGATGCTTTACTAAGAGCCCAAAAGAGCATCCCTTCGTGGCAGATCAACTGAAATGATTATGGAGTCACTGCTTTTTTTTTTTTTAATGCAACTATAACAAACTCCAATACTATAATAGCTTAACAACCATGCTACTGACAAAAAAAACCCAAACAAACCACCTTTAATACTTACTCCAGAGAACCCGTTCCTGTTTCAGTCCGACTGCATAGTGAAGATATGTTTATTAAACATCACTTCCGTATTATTACCCCTGTTCTCTCAGAAGACTCCACAAGATGACGTAAATGTGACCTAAAAAATCAAAACACAACAACCTAATTAACCAAATGAGACAATCAGCAATTCAGCTTGTTTAATGGCTTCATAAACTTTTTGTGCAGAACAGTCAAATTAACCATGTTTTCAATCTCTTTGAGTATTGCAGTACCATATTCACATTAATTTAATTGTTATATTGTGTAATATGAAATCCTTAAACACTAGGTTACCAGAAAGAATGAAGGAAGGGAAAAACACATAGAAGTTGCCATTTATTCTAACAACATAGGTATCATAATCATTAATTACATACTCAAAAACATTTTTATCTGCTACAAATATTTTTAAATCTATGCTCAAGTTGGATCGGATCAACATCCATCCATTGCAATCAAAGACAATAGAAAGAGAAACAGAAATGCTTTCCCTCTCCTAACCACATGCTCTCTTTTACACTTGGCTGTAAGCTGGTTTCTGGGGTTTTTTAAGAATGTAATGTCAGCTGCAGTTCTATTGTGAAAAATTTGAGCTGATGACAGAAATGATCCCATCTTCCCATTCATATTCTAACTTGAGAAACAGCAGGAGAAAGAGTCTATATGTCTCCTCTTAGCAAGATCTTGCAGATGTGCAGGACAACGCGTCTCCAGAGCCAAGACATCATCTCTATTTAGCTCTACCTTGCAAACCAGGCTCTCAGCAAAGTACAATAAACAAAAATACTTAAACCCCCTTGAGAACAAAGCAGCGCTACCGTTTTGCACTGAGATCTGTGGGTCTGTACGCCAAGCCACAAACACAAGACATGTCACCACGCTCCTCCTCCCATAAACAATTCTTTCTCTAAACCACACTGAACAGTCCACGCTGTGCTTGTGGGAACTCTAACTCAGCACAGTGATCAGGAACAAGGACTGCCATTCCCTGTCCCGCGCAGAGCCCAACCTCGCTAGGGATCATCACGTAAAGTACTGGGAAACAAACTGGATTTCTCTTGTAGCTTTGAGGGAAAAATATTTGCTGCCCCATCTGCTTAAATCTCAAAAAAAAAAAAAGTTATTGCTCCATGCACAATCTTTTGAAAACAATCTTGTAGTGCACAAAGGTATTAACCAGTCCAGAAACTTCTCGTGATGAAAGCCTACAGCAGGCAACAGCTCAAAAGGAATATGAATGAAAAATAATAGAGGCAGCCTTCCACAGTTTGGAAATTGCAAGGACAAAGGAACAGTGTGAATCTCTTGTGACCAACACTAAAGTACCACTCTGGCATTAATGGTTTACAGCCATGTCAATAATTGGGTTTATGGAGTCGGTAAATATAGAACCAAAACCTGGCAGCCTGGCAGGAGCCTGGGAGGGGGTGAGAGACGCATCTTACTACAGGTACAAAATAACTAGAGATTGATTCCAGAACTTCCCTCCGAGGAAGCAGTCTTTCATGATCTGTGGCCCTTTAAGGGGCCACACACTATGTCTGAAGCACCACCCCCTCAGAGGCAGGATGCTATTTGGACTAAAAATTGGACATCCCCGCCTTCTAGAGGTTCCTGGCTAATGGATGACACGATGACAAACCAGATGTGGGAGCCGAACACGCCGCTTCAAATCCATAGGAAACCTGTCATGGGAAACCCACCAGCACCAGCAAAGAATAGTGTTTTCAAATTGCATATACGCCACTGCTGGTATATCCAGTATAAAATTACCCTAACAACAACAAGTGCTTCCACAGAGGTTGGCAAACCACAGAGGAGCCTCCCAAACGCAATGTGGGAATCACAGGCAAAGCACATCACACCAGTTTTCTATATCAGCACTGATACACTGGAAAAACCCATCATCTCCTTCCTTCCCCGTACCATAATATCTCTTCACTTCATTAGGTGCATAAATGGGAACAACGTGTAACAGATGTGTTGTCAGATTTTTTGACTGAGTGCATTTGAAGAAACAAAAATCAAAGAAGGTCAGCACTAAAAAAAACTAAAATGCACTTGGTGAAATAACTCCAGTGCCAGAGGAGAAAGCAGGCAGCCACACAAGTGCTGCATCTCCTGCTCAGAGCCTGCTTCTGCCTCATTCTCTCCTTCTCTTCACACCATGTAGTGCAAACTGTGACCTGGAATGGGAGAAACTGCTTGGTTCCTATCATGCTTCAAGTCATTTCCATCTTGGAGCCAACCTCCTGCACTGCAGTCCTCTCTTGGGCACCAGCGACGCAAGGAGAGCTAATGCTCCTCACACCTTACTCAGAATTCGGTGAAAAATGAGAGAAACACGTATTAGCACAGCTGTCAATGCCGGCATCCAATCCGAGGGTCTGGCTTATGCACAAAGCCCAGAAAATATCCAAGGTCCATGAATTGTACACATTTAACAAGGCAGTGTACCGTGAATAGATAGGAATGTTTGGACTCAATGATGTAAAAGGTCTTTTCCAACCTAGCGATTCTACGATTCTATGAATTGCTCCTGCCATACTTCAGCAATTCCCGTGTGGTCCCCAGTCTCTTGCTGCTAGATTTCTCTTCCCAGCAGCTCCCTGTGCTCCTTTGCTCTATTTTCACAGCAATTCCCATCTCTGTGGCAACCCAGACATGGCACTGACCACAGGCTTCCCGCTGGTCCTCGGCACCCAGCTTTACCTGGGGACAGCCAGGGGCATGGCTAGCCTCTAGACCTCAAAATAGACAAACTTATCCACTACCACGTTCAAGTATCAGAAATAAATTCTTCATGACAGGGTGGTAGCGTGCAGCTCTGTTTTCTAGCTAACCAACAATTCTCATTTTTTTCAGACCAGCAGAACAGAGGTAACAAGAGATGGTTATCAGCGTAGCTGCAGATCACATCACGGTCATCCTTTCACGTGTCAGTACGCTTTCTGCCTTCAAAGCACGGGTGGCAAATGTTTCAAGGGCTGGTGACTGTTTTACTTAGCAGACGAAGGTACAATCCGTGCCAGCGTTCTAAACACCAACAGCTAACGAGACCTCCAACGACATAAAACACATGCAAGCATTTGAAGCAACTGCCTTAGGTGGCAAAGGCAAACTGGATTCTGATGAGCACACACCCTTTCCCCACCGCATCACTGCGGAGCACCAGGAAAACAGAGCTGTCCCCTGGGTGTCGGCAGCGGGGCCGCTTCATGGGTCTCTATTGGCTGTGAGCTCAGCCAACACCACACCACCCCCGGGCTCATATTGAGTTTCTCATCAACCAGCACTCCACGTTGTTCTCCTTAGAGCTGCTCTCAATCACATCATCCCCCATCCTGTACTAAAACTGCAGATTGCCCCGATCCAGGCATAGGACTTCACACTTGGCCTTGTTGAACCTCGTAAGGTTCACACAGCCCCACTTCCCCAGCCTGTCCAGGTCCCTCTGGATGACATCCCCTCCTCCTGGCATGACAATTGCACCACTCAGCTTGGTGTCACCTGCAAACTTGCTGAGGGCACATGTGATCTCGCTGTCTATACATCAATGAAAATACTAAACAGCACTGATCCCAGTATGGACCCCTGAGGGACACCACTTAGCACGGATCTCCATCTGGACATTGAGCTGTTGAACACTATCCAAACAGCAGAACCATACATAAGCATCATCTCAACGATGCCGTGCCCAAAGGCAGAGACCAGCTCTGACCATTTAAAGGTGGCACTTATTTCTGCACTAACATCAAAGAGACAAAATATTTTACTGATAACAGACAGCGCACTGCTACACAGCCAGAGTGTTCTTCCTTGTGTTCTACTTCATAGGTGTTGGTGGTTGGTCAAAAAACGGCCTTGACCTCTTCTGAAACGTGTCGCTTCAAAAGGCAGAACAGAATTGCTCTATGAAACTCACTTATCTCATTAAAAAATCTAACCAAAACAAAACAGGCACAGAGCTACAGCCTCTCAGCTCGTGAAACTACTCAGAGAAAACTGAAAAAACCCAACAAGCAGAGACAGAAATTGCAGCGCATCAAGATCAAAGCTAAAGGAGCAGCAAAAAGAGATCTAAGACAGAACCACAGGTCAGTTTACAGCCTTTCTTTTTCCTTAAGATGGACAAAACAAAGACCACAAAGCATTTTCTCGAATAACTAAAAAATATGGGTCAGTGTTATTCTTTAAGTTAAATGGATAACAGTTAGAAACATGATTTGTAGCTAAATGCAGCCATGTGTCTTCACTGAAGCACTTGATATGACAGTTACCCTTATTCAGTGGGTGATTCCGAGCAGAAGCTCTCTACTTGCTGCTCTGAATCCCGCTATGAGGAAACCTGGCTCACTCTGCCCACTGTTTTGACCATATTGATTTCTAACAGGGTTGAATTTAACATTGGGGGGATCCCTCTTTCACAGGGATACATCTGATGGGTGAAGTAACTCAACAATCTTCCTACTCACTGTAGTTCAGAACTCAACATGACTGAAATTATAAGGCAAATCGCAAGCTTCTGTCCTTACAATAAAGTCAACAAAGGAGCAGAAAACTTCAGGCTCTTACTGGCACTGGAAAATGAAGGTCCTCCAGCTAAAGGAGCAGAGGACAAATAGTGCCAGATGGCAAGGCATCACCTGCACGACTGAGGATCAACAAACAAAAATTAAACAAAATTGATTTATTTTCATTTTTCCCAAAACAATTCAACCATTTTACTTCTGCTCGGATACCTCCAAAGGAAACGCCTCTGGGCAAGGCAGAAGGGGAACACACTGCTGTTAATGAAGCTGAACAAAGACTCCAGTAGACGGCAATTTTTTCCTCTCTCATTCTGCCAGGCAACCAGCCGTTCTGTGATGGAGCGCAGCGTGCTAAGATCGAGATTAGCAGGGCCTCTGTCAGTGGGAGCCCTTGCAAATGCGCTCAGCACTCGAGAGGCTGCCAGTGCCGGTAAATTCAAACGACAACCACCAAATATGCAAGCAACCCAGGAGAGATTCCAAGCCAGAGAATGTACCGGATCTGAGGGTACTCTACAGCTCAAAAAGCACAAAGTTCTAGGCAGCACGTGACCATTGTATAAAAACAGCAGTGTTTTTATGAGTCACAAACAAGCGCTTACATTTGCTTTATATTGATTCATAATCACAGAGTCAAATGAGTAACACTTTCCAGCTCATTTCCAGTTCCACTCCAGTTCAGGGCACAAGCGATTACCCGACTGGTTCAGTAGCTCCAAAGCTGGTGACAAAGAAATTAATAGTTTAGACTGAACAGACTCATCCGTGTGAGGTTCCCCCAGCTCCTCCCAGAGCCCACAGACCACTCTCAGCTCCAGGCGCTGCTGCAGCTTTGCTAAATCGGGTTCACTACACCTGGCTTACAGAAGTGAAGAATCAGAAGCCGTGGCCAAGAACAGCATTCCTCCTCCAAGAAAACCAAAGCACATGAATACACAGAGTGTTGGGCTTCAAGGCTTGAGGCTGAGCTAACTGAACCACTGAGCAGTAGCTGAGACGGGCGCAAACGAATCCCACGCTCTGCACAAGCCCTTGTGACACCCAGAGAGATGTCTGCGAGCATTAATGAGCTGCCAGCCCACGGGGCTGCGATCACTGCACACCCTCAGCAGCCAGACTGCCAAAATCCACCTTCCGGAACACTAACATAGATTGCAAGCAATGACACAAATTCTGATTCTTCATGGCTTTTCTTTACATCCAAAGCAGCATTTGAAACCAGTTCTTAGGAAGGGGGGCATTAACCGCCAGCAGCACAGCAATTCCTACCCCTGCAAGATGTTAGTGAAGCACTGGTTCTTTTGGTCCTGCATCACACCACAACTCTCCCACACTTTTGTTTTCAAACTGACTTTTGAAGCATATTCAATTATTGGGCAGAACACAGGACTTAAGGAACAAAAATTACCTCTACACCATCATTTTCTGGAAAAGAAATCTTATACCCATTTAAATGAGGTCAAGGCCATTTTCAGATACTGTAAAGTTCATAACGTCCTTCCCCATGATTTCCTGCTGACTGCCTTCAGCTGGAAATAGAGTTCAGGCACACGGATCTCACTGCCCCCGCCTTTCCTCAGAAGCCAGGATGCCCTGATATGGCCTTTGTCACTGATGCATTTTCTACTCACCAGTGTGTCACAGATAAACACTGCAAAAACCCCCTACTGATTCCACTTATAATTTACTAAATGAATAAATATTTACTGGCATTTAAACAATGAGTCTGAAGACAGTGAGTCTTCATCTCGGCTCTGCAAAGATCACAACTATGAGTTACTTGAGTAACAGGACTACTCGTTATTTGTTTCTTGTCATGTCTTCTGTGTATTCTGTTTTCTTCATTGCTTTCACAGGCTGATGTTTCACTTCCCATTTACACTCTGTTGAATGTCTAACATGATGAAGCTATGCAAATTTATTTCTATTTAGTTCCCAAATTCTGCTTTTGGTTGTGTGCACAGTTAATTTTATAAAAATGAGAACACACTAGTAGAGTTCAATAGCAAAACTAAACAATCTCTCGGTATTTAATTGTTGTATACCATTTTGTGAAGCTACTTCCCACTCTGCTCCAGTTTAAAGGCTTTGTTAAAACAAACTCCAAAAATGTGGACTCTGGAAGATTATGAATGAACACAGTAGTGTCTAGCTAAGTTTACTTCAAAGACATGCGGCTGTGGTTTGATTCCAAAATATTACCACATGATAACATGAAAAATACAAACCGTATTCATAGCTAATGTCATGTATGGGATAAATAGTAGCCGAAAATACAATTACTAAGGATATTTCTTCTGATGAAGAAGGGAAAATTCAAGCATTAATAACTGCAGTTTACCCTCAGCTATAAGCAACACTCAAACCCAAATCTACTAAGCTAATTTAGGTAATGAAACGCTGCCTTTTACGTTGCTCTGGCTCCCCACTCTCCCCTCTTTCAGACAGTGAGACTTCCACAGCCTCACACTCCGGTGCGTTATCCAAGGAGCTGCCCTTTACGCGTCGGAACGTACAAACGCAGGTTCTTGGGGTGCATATGGAACCGCACCGAGAACCTCCACTGGGTTACGAAACCAAAAGGGAGCGTATCCCTAAGGGAAGGTGGAAACACAATGAGCAGAGTCCAAAGAGTGCGAGGCCGGGCAGAGCTGGCTGCTCAATAGCCAACGCCAAACCCGCCTAGAAGGGTGGGGAAACCAGGCAAAGCTGAACAGAACCCTGACAGCAAGCTGGAATTGGAGGTGGGATTTTGGGTTAACTCTTATATTAATGCTGAAACACTGAAATGGCACAAGCACTGCAGTATCCCTCCTCCTGCCAGTCCTTAGGTAAGATTTTAAGCCGGGCAGTACAAAGGCAACCAGTGCACAGCCTACAGTATAGAGTGTACCTGGGAGTGATTCCAAGACCAGATTTTCTAATATAAAATTAAATACTATCTCTAGTTTCTAATATAATTTTTCTATAAATATAGATGTTAATGCAAAGGAATGTTTTATCCGTTTCATTAACTGTTTTTTCTTCTGTACAATAAAAGCTGCAATGCCATATACACCTGTAACTGTCTCCCTTAATGCCTCTTCATATAAAAGTTCTACAACCTTCTCAGTCATCTGGTACATCCATTATTTAAGAAGAAAAAGTGTGTGGCTATCAAAGATTCTATCTTCCTAAAGCTGATAAATAATTTCTAGCATCAACAGTTTTTATTTAGCTTTTAAAAACAAAACTCCCCTGCACAGTAATAAACTCAACTGGGTTTCTTTATGAACGTTACTGCACATCAAACCAGGAAGAATAACTCAACACGTATGCAACTACCAGGCTCTGCTCAGGGAAATTTGGTTGGGGTATGGGGGGGTATTTTGAGTTTGGGGTTTTTTTCCAGATTAAAAAAAAAATCTAACAACATCCAGCATGATTTCAGCACGACAGCTCACATAATATTGCATCCTTTGAGAATCCTAAATTTGCACTACTGCCAGGCTAGGAGCAGGGCAGTGCTCGGTTTAAAATAAACAAACAAAGCAAAATCGACCACAACCAATAGACAACCCTCCTCACATGAAATCAACAGCTCTGACCTGGATTTGGATCCAAAATTCAGATTTGAATAGCATTCCTATGTTTTACACTGGTTTTAGACATATCACCTGATGGATTAAGAACTCCCACACTGCTGTTTTCATCAGCTACAATGCTCAGCATAGGAATGTCATAGAATCATAGAATTGCTTGGTTGGAAAAGACCTTTGAGATCATTGAGTCCAACCGCACCTGTCCAGACTCTGGATGCCATTTTGACAATATGGCATTTTTCAGCTTCCTTCATTAATAAAGAGGTTTTGGTGGATTAAAGGATTATCTTCTCTACAAGCTTATTTCTGATGGAAGTAAAAGCTCTTTGTGGCACCAGGGAGAACGGCAGTGAGAAATCTCCTTCTCTACTGGGAGAAGGAACAGAGCTGTGGCAGCACTAGAGCTGCACGTTGCTCCAGGTCCCCTTTCCCGTGCATTGCCGTGTGCATCCCACTCAGCCGCAGCAGCTCTGACCCAAGAGATGGCAGCACGACCTGGGGAATCAGCTTCCTCCACAAAGAGATCTCCAACACAAGGGAACAACTCCTTACTCTTATTATTATAGATGCTATGGGGAATGGAACCGCCCTAATCAGATTCGGAATAATATTCAACGTGATCACATTGCAAAGCAATTCCTGACACCAAGATGAACCATGAACAACAAGACAGAAAGAATTAAATGCAATTCTCTTCACTTAGGGTGGACTGCAAATAATAACGTCCTCTGCCATTTCCAGAGGCAAGGCGAGCCAGGATTGAGAGAAGGCAGCAGATGCATTCTGGAGAAAGCACGTGTCCTCCTGTGACTACCGAGTTACGAGATCAAGGCATAAATCAGCTCCTGGCAATGGGCACCGAAAAGCTCTCTCTTCCTTTGGTAGATGAGAATGAGCTCCTCCTCCTTCCAGGGCAAACTATTAGAGATCCCTTCGCTACATCAGAACACCCTTCTGCCCCAGTGCATGGTGCTTCACCTCTAAATCACACCAGCGGCAGACAAGATATATCAACCTGGGAACACAGCAGAGCACTGGAGCAGCAGCGTTTGGAGTGAAGAAAGTTGTTCTTAAAATACACCATAAAAACAGAAATCAGAAGTGTGACTCTTGTAAATGAAAGCGAAGACTTTTCAGTTTTCAATAACTAAGAACAATAATGAAAAAAATTTCTCACTGTCACCCTTTGACAGCACAAGAGTGATCTACCGAGAGGTGTAAGCCTTGAGGAAAGGCTTGACAGGTATTCACCTTAACTCCTTTCAAATGCTCTCCCACGACAATTCAGGAAGCAAGCCTCTCTATAATCATGTTGTACTTCTCACAAGGAAATCACATCACAGAACAGCAGAACATTAAACAACACCGACACTATTTCATCTTCCACCACACCCCAAGAAATCTTTGTTCAGGTTACCTGGGTCACTTACACTTGAGCTGGAAGTTCCAGGAATGTTGCCATTCCTGATGACTTCTCCTTATATGACAGTTCTAACCAACTACACTGCCTTTTTTCCAAGGAAATTGCTGTTGCACAGGTGGAAACCCTTTACTACCCCACAAACAGAGGTAAAAAAACCACAGTAAAAGTAGCATACTATTTTCCTGGCCACCAAGTCCCAATGAAATTAACAATGAAGCAGCAACTTCTGGCATCAAGACTGTAGAAAACTGTCATAATAATTTGTATATTCTGGCTCCTCAGATATTTGTAGGTCTGGCTCCTCAGAGCTTTGTCAGTAGAGCATGCACAGCCTACACCTCTCATCTGACAAGCCAATAACCCCAGAAGGTCAGGTCTAAGCAGAGACATACCAGTGTCTTAAAAACCTGCAAGTAGTGACAGGCAGATACAAGGAGCCACCAAATGCTGCAAGCCTCTAAACACCATAGTTACACGTGACAGGAGCTGAAAGGTTAGCAAAGTAGAAATAAATCTGAAAATACGGTGACATGATTTGTGGAATTCACATTAAAATGGAAGTAACTTGAGGGCACTAAAATGGTTAGCAGATTAAGGCAAGTGTTGCTCTGCTGTCTCATAAAATGCACCTAGAACTTAACTGGAACAAGAAAATTAACTCAGCAAAACCAGCTATAAATAGAAGGGGGTTAATCATTCAAATTGTTATTCCCATGACAACAATACACTACAGATTTAACATTCTAATGTAATGGTTTAAAAATCCTTTAGCTGCTGTACTACAGTCTGCTTCCACCTATTTTTTATGAATAATTTCTACTATTTTTTTTTTAAATACAATAAATGATATTTTCTTTCAACAAAAGCATTTTCACAGATACTGGGCAGAGTGTAGCTGTACATCAGCGGGGGTGATTATATGTGGCCACTGAAATGGATTTTTATAAATGAGGCCACTTAAAAATACCTGTTCTCCATACTAACATAAAACACATAAAACCTATTTGCTCTTCATTTCAACTACCATAGTTGCTACAAACGATTTTTCAACTAAGAGTTCGCATTTACCCTAAGGTAGCATCTCACACACATTAAGGTCCCTGACAGCTGACACGATGTATATTCAAGGACACAAACACAAGGAAAATTTACCAAGCAAGGACACCACAGAAAGGAAAAGGAAGGGTCCCCTCCCTAATGCCAAGATGAAAACACACCATGTTACCCAAACTCCCCCAGGCTCCAACAGCAGCTGTGTGACACACTTGGAAACTGAATTAATTACTACAAATCCCCAGAGCCAGTGCTTCACCCACAGCATTTCTCACCCAAGAAAACTCAATGCTGAAGCTTTCAAGTTAAAAGAAACAGAGAAGTTCTTTACTTAAAAAGTGGCAATAGATCAGGACTTTTGTCATTTTGTGGTCAATAGCAAATCTAATATAAAGTGAGCTGTAAACCAGAGTATTTGCAGTAACAAATTAGGAAAGTACCCCCCACACAGAATCAGTTTTGAAAGACAGAGCTGCTGCAAACCTTGATGAAACTATTGCAAATTCAGCTAAGAGATTAGGAAAAGACTTCATTGTGGTCTTAACACGATTTCTAACTGTTACACCTTGACATTCTTGCTAATCTTGTTCTTACTGAAGAATTAAGGCTGTGGCTGGAGTCTTCTTGGACTTCAGTAAAGCCTTTGACACAGTTTCTCACAGCATTCTGCTACAGAAACTGTCAGCCTCTGGCCTGGACAGGCGCACACTCTCCTGGGTGGAAAACTGGTTGGATGGCCCAGAGAGTGGTGGTCAATGGAGTTAACTCCAGCTGGAGGCCAGTCACAAGTGGGGTTCCTCAGGGCTCAGTACCGGGTCCAGCTCTGTTCAATGTCTTTATCAATGACCTGGATGAAGGCATTGAGTGCACCCTCAGCAAGTTTGCAGATGACACTAAGCTGGGAGGAAGTGTCGATCTGCTGGAGGGTAGGGAGGCTCTGCAAAGGGATCTGAACAGGCTGGACTGCTGGGCCGAGACCAATGGGATGAGGTTCAACAAGGCCAAATGCCGGGTCCTGCACTTGGGGCACAACAACCCTATGCAGTGCTACAGACCAGGGAGAGAGTGGCTGGAGCGCTGCACAGAGGAGAAGGACCTGGGGGTGTTGGTTGACAGCCGACTGAACATGAGCCAGCAGTATGCCCAGGGGGCCAAGAAGGCCAATGGCATCTTGGCTTGGATCAGAAATGGGGTCACCAGCAGGTCCAGGGAGGTGATTCTGCCTCTGCACTCGGCACTGGGGAGACCACACTTGGAATACTGTGTTCAGTTCTGGGCCCCTCACCACAAGAAGGATGTTGAGGCTCTGGAGCGTGTCCAGAGAAGAGCAACGAAGCTGGTGAGGGGCTGGAGAACAAGTCTTATGAGGAGCGGCTGAGAGAGCTGGGGGTGTTTAGCCATGAGAAGAGGAGGCTGAGGGGAGACCTTATTACTCTCTACAACTGCCTGAAAGGAGGTTGTGGAGAGGAGGGAGCTGGCCTCTTCTCCCCAGTGACAGGGGACAGGACAAGGGGGAATGGCCTCAAGCTCCGCCAGGGGAGGGTCAGGCCGGATATCAGGAAAAAATTCTTCACAGGAGTCATTGGGCACTGGCAGAGGCTGCCCAGGGAGGGGGTCGAGTCGCCTTCCCTGGAGGTGTTTAAGGAATGGGTTGATGAAGTGCTTAGGGATATGGTTTAAGGGAGTGTTAGGAATGGTTGGACTCGATGATCCAGTGGGTCCTTTCCAACCTTGTGATTCTATGATTCTATGGTTCAATACCTACCAATAACCTTTCATTTTTACGCAGTACTTCTCTGCTCTTCTTTACCACCACAGCCCTTCATACACCAGATTTATTTACAGCACCCAAAGGAAGTGGAAAGTACTTTAGTTATTAAAACAGACTGCTGTAAAACAATAAACTGTTTTTACGTGCTCCTGTTAGCTGACCTTTGATGCAGAATTGCATTGAGCATTAAAAATTGGTAACCTAACATTTAAAACAATTCAGTAAAGAAAAATGCTTTTATTACTATCCAGGTGAAAAATAAAGTTAGATCGTTCTGTTGAGGTTACTAAAATGTCCAGCATGGCTAGAGGGCACCTAATTCAAGTGTAAGTCAATGTTTTTTAATAAAAAATATCACTTCCTTATATTATTACCATGAGGTCTATAGGTAAAACAGTACTTTGGAAGCGCTGGGGAAGTACAACTGGCCTAGGTTGAAGGCTCTCTGTACTCCATACAGTTTAATATACATTTGACAGTGGTATCCCTTTATCTTTAAATCACATTTGTAACTTTGCAATAGTTGATAAGACAGTTTGTAACCACAATAAAATTATTATTTAAAGAAAAGTGAGTTATGTAGATGAATGCAGATTATCAATACACTAGAAAGTATTTTTTTTAATAAAACAAAGAAGGACATTTGTCAAAATCATTGTGTCTGTCTTACCTGGATATTAAAAAGAAGCTGAACAATACCAGCCCACGGAGAATAGATAATCAGTCCCTCCCCATTCCTATTATCAACAACAGAAAATCTCTTCTTTTGCTAGCAAGAGTTTTGTGCCAAAAATTAATGTACCATTTGCTGCTGACAATCTGCCAGACTAACGATGCTTGTCTTCACTGAAGAACATTCAGAAGGTACTCCCAGTACTCACTTCCCAGCCATCACTTATCAGAGTCCCAAACGCAGCACTCCCACAAAATAAAAACCAGACAGCTCTTCTCCGCACACATACACACACATCTTCACACTTGAATTATTACTATGGGTAAATAATTTAAACAGCAGGTGCAGACAAGCCTTCTTCACCTCCTGATATTATGGCTCAATGACAATGCCATGGTGCACGGAAGGCTCCCGTGGAACTGCCATTCAAACCTGACATAAGAAAACTTCAAGAACAAAATCACAGAGTCATTTAGGTTGGAAATGACTCTTAAGATCGAGTCCTGCTGTAAACGCAACACTGCCAACTCTACCACGTCCCTAAGCATCTCCACGTCTTGCAAATCACTTCAGGGATGGAAGCTCCACTGCTTCCCTGAACAGCCTGTGCAGTGCTTGACAACACTTTCCACATGGGAATTTTTCCTAATATCCAATCTAATCCCTGGTCCAGTGGGAGACGTCCCTGCCCACGGCAGGGGGGTTGGAGCTAGATGATCTTTAAGGTCCCTTCCAACCCTAACTACTCTACAATTCTATGATTCTAAGTCTCCCATGGCACAGCTTGAGGCCATTTCCTCTCATCCTACTGCTTGTGACCTGGGAGAAGAGACCAGCACCCACCTCACTGCAACCTCCTTTCAGGGAGCAGCAAGACTACATTGCAGATTTTGGTTCCTCCTCGGTTTGGACTCGTTACTGGGTTTTTTGTTCTTGCAGATTTCCAGAGATTAGTAACAGCACTCACATCCTACTGTATCTCACTGATATACGGCCATTTCCTCTGCCCATACAGACCAGACACACGTATATGCTGTTCCACTGCCGTCTGCACACCAAGCACTAACTTTCTATGCCCAGAGGGTCCCTGGTTATGGCTCAGACAATCCTCCTCAAACATCTCCACTGGCATCCTCAGCAGGGCACACAGGTAAATGCACAGCGAGGCCAGAGATCCTCCTCTGCATCAGCTGACACAAAAGAAAGACACTCGGCGCTTAAGGCTAGAAATACAAGTAACTCCAAGTGCATGGGATTTTCAAACCACCACGCACAACGGAGCATCCCAAAGGCCTTGCCTGCCTTAGCAACACCCAAAAAGGATCTGAAAAGAGCCAAACCCAACATCCCAACCCCAGTGGAAAACAAGTCGTCCTGCCAGTAACCTTCAAGCGCTGAAACATCTGTGCGTGAAACCAATCAGGAAGGAGATACAATGCCAATGAGATTTTTAAGTAACATTTTACGAGCTTCTTTCTACCACATCAGCTTTGTACTTTGCTTTAGAGTTTCTCCTGACAACAGTGATGGTTGTTACCTGGCTCTGCACCGTGCACAGGCGTGTCTGTGTCACACTGCAGGACCTGGGAGCAGCCTTTGGGGGGTTATCTGTGTGATGCAAACGTAATCAGGTTTTGAAAACAGGCACGCTTTGTATTCTTCTGTTACTAACATTCTGTACTCACGGACATCAAATGGTTAACTGAAAATTACAGCATATTTCAAAATACCACCTTTCTTTTCTAGAAAATAAAATGATGCAACAACAGTAAAATCTCTCTCTTAAGTACCTTATTTACAAAAGATTTAAAAGGTATTGTTCAACAGATGGCTACGATACCATAAGAACCTCAAGCACTACAGATGTTACCAGTTATTCTATTTTCTAGAGACTTTCTACAACATCCTCCAAGCCATCAACCTACTCTGTGTTTTTAAACTGCTTCTACTTCTCTGTAGCTGCACACAACCTTAATTCTTCTGCGTTAAATCTGCCACAAAACCACTCGACAGCCGGACCGTGAGCCTCTTACACTGTCAGGTCAATCCAACAGAATGCCCACTGTTGCACATTCCACGCAAAAGCATTCATAACCAACTGACTATTCTTATTTTTTAAACATTTCATTGCTTTGATAAAGACACCTTCTGTGCTTTCGGACAAAAGGACTGCCAGAAACACCGAAAGCCAGCAAATGCTTCACGGCAACACTGTATCGCCCAACCAATGACACACTCATACCCTTATTAATTCTTGTGAACTGACAACACAAACCACAAACCCTCCCATGACTTCCACTAAACTATTTATCTGCCTCCACTCTCCAAACAAGCCATTGCGCACGTGCTGCCAGCTGATGCGAACTCAAACCTTACGTCATCTGCCTCCTCTCTGAAACCTCCCTCAGTTTTTTTCCAGCCCAGTGGCTATATGGTGCCTGGGGGCGAGGGGAGGACAGGAGCGACCCTGGGCGAGAGCGAACAGTGCAAGCTCCTAAGGGACTCCACACCACTCAAAAATGTTCATCAGTTCCAAATTAACACAGCAACAAAAGCCTCTGCGTTCTGCTCTGGACACAAGAAATCAAAGAACAAAAAGCTTCAGAAGAACATTATGAAAAGAAGTTTAAGCCTTTGACAGGCCCTAGAAGTGAAATTCAAAAGACAGCAACAAGAATACACCAACTGCTGGAGTGTCATGAAAAAATATCAGGAATCACAGGGCTGACACCTCCTCCCCTTGTACAAGTAAACTCACGCAAAGAGGAAAGATGCCATCACATAGAGGCACAAAACATAAATCAACATCACAGGTTTTTTTCCCCATTACAGGGCGTACATTTCCTATTCAACCATCAGTTTCGGGATGGGGGTGGGCGTCTTTGTACAGGCAGTTTAGGTGCAATATTCACAGTTCTCCGTGATCTCTTGGCAGTATCCCATTTTCAGAGGCAGATCGACCCCATCAGGTCAATCTGCTCCAGCTCTGCTCTAAGGAACTAGACCTTGCTTGTTCACATTATCTGTTAAAAAATAAAAGGGAAGAAGAAAAAAAAAAAACAAAACAACCAGGGATCATTTATCAACTTAACATGGGAAGTAAAACTGCTCAGCATTACAGCAACACATGGGGTTAAGTTACAGAAGCATAAAACCAGACACTAATGTCTCCGAGGGAGTTCCTTTTGAGATCTTTTGATGCAGAATTCACAAGGGCACTCCAAAAATCAGAATAACTATTGCAAGTAATAGCAAGATATTCTGGAAACAGAAGAGCACCCTTTACAATTCAGTTTCATAGTGAAAATTTAATGCAACACTACTTAATAAAAACATGCAAGTTTTACAGTTTTAAAAGAACCAAAAGCAAGCTGACCAGCAAATTCATATGAAGTATATTTTGTATCAAGAGAAAAATTATAGCACTGATAATTCTTATGCTCCTTTTAAAGTAAACACAACAAATATTTCTATCCGCATTGGCCTAGCTCCAAAGACACAAAATTACTCCCGAGTTCAACTAACTCACAATTTTAAGTCATGAGCAGGTAAGGTGAGAAACTGAATAATTTACCTTCTCTCAGCTGCCCCTCTCTCTCCTCCCCCATATTTAATGCACCTGAAAATGATGTGGGGCATTTTTTCCCCCATGGTCAACAGCCAAAGCCAGGAAGCACAAGTAGCAAAGACATTACCTGAGGACAGCCTGGGTCCTGTGTTTGCATACAGCCACGATTACCAAAGGCTGCAGCACGCCAGCGATTAAACTTTGGCTACCAAAAAGTGCCGAAACCCAAATAAATAACCAGGGCGCACCACCCCACTCTCAATTATCAGTGGGAGATAGTATCACTGCTCCAATCCTGTCTCAAAGGAGGCTTTGACACATCAGTGTCGCTGTTTGTCTCTTTTATCTTCTAAAGCCAGTATGTAAATTCAATTATTTTGGCAGCTACACATCCCCCAGTGTTTGCACAGGAGGGCCTCACTGCAACTCTAATATATGTAAATGGAGCCACATTCCTGAATTTATTTCCACCAAAGGCTGAGATATAAAGATTTACCCCGTCAATCTGACGGGCTTTAACACACAGTGGTCAGCGTTGCACAAGAACTAACTGGCACTCCGGGTGTTACCCAGACACAGGCAGCCTTCGCCCTGCAGAACCCCCCATTTGTGGGTTTGACAGATCCACCGCTGCGTTCCTTGCTCTTAACTCTGGACCATACGAATATACCGTACAAACCCACCACAAAAACGCCAGCTTACAAGTGACTGCTGTGACTTCTAAACGTTAATTTTAAAAACCTATTACGATGCCAATGATTTTTGCCACCAGATCCGGTTATCAAAACAAAACACACCAAAACCTTCACATGGTGAGTGATAGCGCAGACTAAAAGCGCTGCCGCAAAACAAATGGTTCAATGCATTCAGACACTAGTACTGATTTTTTTAGCCGCCTGTGATTCAAAGTGCTCATATTCTGAGGCCAATTAATTCAGATTTGAGATGCAGCAGGTATCCTCCAGCTGCCAATCCTCCAAGGGTATCAGTTTGAGTACGCATTTCCTAAGAAAACCCAAACAAGCACAGTTGTAAGTGATGCTTATTTCAGATATTTCTCTCCTGCCCTGCTCCCACAAAACGGCAGCTGTGGCAAAGGGTTGGGTTCACAACTTCACGGTCGGCTGCTGCCCGGTGTGGCAAGCCAGAAAGCACACCTCAAACCAAAACCATCCCTGGACTCAGCGTAAAATGCAACACCATGTTCCCCAGCCCAACCACCCACCTATTTGCTTCCAGATAAGTCAGCTGGTGGCAGCTTGGAGGGAACACCAAGGGCCAAGCTTCCAGCTGTATCTCCAGATCTTGCAAAAAGCACTTGAGCCGCTTGAACTCCGTGCCTCTGGTCACTGAAACGCAACACCAGCTTTCTAGTGAAAAACAACCAGAACGCATTTCCACCCAGCTTCCAAATAATCCCAGTTTGTATTTTTCCTGCTCCTCCTCATGTACATCTCACTCTGACAGCTGGTATTTGCGTGGGACTTTGTTGTTAAATCTCACATTTGCGAAACAGAGAGTATTGCAGACAGATGCAAACTTAAAAACAAGTGCGCAGCATTTCACAAGCCTACGGAGTCGCCGTTCGGCTTCCAGGGAGGGGAAAGGAGAAGTGGAGCAGTGCAATCACGGAAAGGAGGCAGGACACGCTCTCCCTTTACAAGAGCCAGAGAACCACAGACAGGTTATTTGTTTTTTAAGAAGGCTTTCCTACACCAGAATTTGGAGTTCTGCCAAAAGTCTATAGACAATTGGAGAACTAGCAAATTTATGACATCAGATATTCCAAGGAAGTGAAACCTGACTTAACGGAAGTGATTTTTATTTAAGAAAAGCAGATTTTTAAATAGGCACCAACAAAAATACTGTAAGATCATGTATGGAGGAAGTTCCTTTTAAAAAGATTTTTAAAAGCCATTAACTCCAGTCTGAAACCCCACCCAAACATGTTTCCTCATCAATCCACAATAAAATATTCTTGGTAGCACCGAAAACCCTGACACTTTCTTAAGAAGGCTGAAAAAAAAAGAGATACCCAGGAATTATAATTCAATAAACCTTTTCTTTCCCTCACTCTTCTGAAAAGCACTGCTCGCTGGCGTAAAAATTCCAAAGCTTGGAAAACCATCATCAGTCTGAACTGAAGCTCCAGGAACAAAGTTTCCAAGTCACCCGGTGATGGATTCCCTGGCCACCCTGATGCGTTCCACCAGACTTCCCAACTCTTTGACAACCGTATGGATGTTCAATATTTCTTTACAAGCAATCCTACTGAAAGCAAGCACGTTATAAGTTTCCTTTCTCTTTTGAATTAACCTCTGCAGACCTACAGTCATGGGAGCCTCCAGCTAACAGTGCAAGCCACAGGACAATGGAATTGCTGATGTCTTTCATGCGTTCATATAACTCAGAGCGCTAAACTACAGTCCTAAAAACACAAATAATGGGTTATGGGGGGGGGCCTAGTAACATGCCGAGCTCCTGAGGCCTGAATGAAGTTCAATATCATAGAATCACCAGGTTGGAAAAGACCTCGTAAACCATCGAGTCCAACCATTCCTATCTGCCACTAAACCATGTCCCTGAGCACCTGTCTACCTGTCTTTTAAACCCCTCCAGGGAAGGTGACTCGACCCCCTCCCTGGGCAGCCTCTGCCAGTGCCCAATGACCCTTGCCATTAAACGTTTTTTTCTGATGTCCAGCCTGAACCTCCCATAGTGGAGCTTGAGGCCATTCCCCCTTGTCCTGTCCCCGGTCACTTGGGAGAAGAGCCCAGCTCCCTCCTCTCCACAACCTCCTTTCAGGTAGTTGTAGAGAGCAATAAGGTCTCCCCTCAGCCTCCTCTTCTCCAGGCTAAACAACCCCAGCTCCCTCAGCTGCTCCTCATAAGACTTGTTCTCCAGCCCCCTCACCAGCTTTGTTGCTCTTCTCTGGACACGCTCCAGAGCCTCAACATCCTTCTTGTGGTGAGGGGTCCAGAACTGAACACAGTATTCGAGGTGCGGTCTCACCAGTGCTGAGTACAGAGGGAGAATAACCTCCCTGGACCTGCTGGTGACCCCGTTTCTGATCCAAGCCAAGATGCCACTGGCCTTCTTGGCCACCTGGGCCACTGCTGCCTCATGTTCAGCCGCTGTCAATCAACACCCCCAGGTCCTTCTCCTCCAGGCAGCTTTCCAGCCACTCTTTCCCTGGTGTGTAGCACTGCACAAAGTAACAGCAGCGTTGCCTTGGGCAGCACGGAGCATCTACTTTGGCTACAGCTGTCAACTCCGAACGAGAGCTCATCGTCGCGCCTGATGTCAAGAAATGTCTGTAAAAGGAGAAAGTTCTGGCGAAGCCCCTGAGCGTTCTTGCTGGAAGGCACCCAGCCCCGGGCTGTGAGCACACACGTGCTGAGCCGGACAAGCCACGAAAGGTTTCCGCTTCTCTTCTAGGATCTGTCCGGGACCAGTAGGGATTTATCCCACCGCACAGGAGCAGGTTCTGCACCGACACCGCCTCTCTGTGCAAATTCCTGTGGCTCCGCAGGAAAACCGCTCAGGAACTGAGCTGGAAACCCGGGAGCACCAAGCGACCCCAACAACACTTAGAAAGCCATCGCCGAGAGGGCTCGGAGGGGAAAAACAACGGGTCAGCGGGCACGGCAGAGACACAGGGACCGGGACAAGGGGACACGGGGAGCCTCGTGGGGATAAGACCCCATGGAGGAGGGACCCGGGAACGATGTGCAGGGGACGGGCAGCCCATGGAGCAGGGACCCGAGATCCCCAACCGGGCAAAGGGACCCGAGGACCCCAGCGGGGCAAAGGGACGCGGGATCCCCGGACGGGGCAGGGTCCCGCGGCCACGCAGGAAACCGGGACCTCACGGGTCAGCGACCGGGGAGCTCGTGGGGGCGGGACCCAGGAACGACGGGCAGGGGACCGGGACCCCGGGGAGCAAGGGACCGCAGCCCCGCAGGGATCAGAACCCGGTGCAAGAGGGAAGCGGAACCGCTGGAGCAGAGATCGGCGGCCACGCAGGGAACCGAGACCCCGCGAGGCAGGGGAACCGGGACCTGCCGCGGTACCGGCCGTGGCCGCCGCCCCGCCTGACCCCCCCGCGGCCGGGGAAGAGGGCAGAGCCCTGCTGAGCGACCCGCGAGGCGCCAGGACCGCCCCGAGCGGGCAGCCGCGTCCCGTCCCCGCTCGGCACCCACCTGTCGGCGCAGCCGCCCCGGCGCAGCGGGGAGAGAGCTGCGGGGAGAGAGCGGCGGGGCGCGGGCAGCCCGGGGCGATCGCGGCGGCGCCCCCGCGCGCGCCTTTCGGTGCCGGACCGCGCGCCGCGGCCAATGGCGCGCCAGGCACGGCCCAGGCCACGCCCTCTCTTGAGGCCACGCCCCCACCCCTGCCATGGGCAGGGACACCTCCCACTGGCTCAGGCTGCCCAAGGCCCATCCAACCTGGCCTGGAACCCCTCCAGGGATGGGGCAGCCACAGCTTCCCTGGGCAACCTGGGCCAGGGCCTCACCACCCTCATCGTGAAGAAATTCTTCCTTATGTCCGGTCTAAATCTGCCCCTCTCCAGTTTATACCCATTGCCCCTCATCCTATCACTCCAAGCCTTTATGAACAGCCCCTCTCCAGCTTTCCTGTAGCCCTTTCAGGCACTGGAAGGTCACTATAAGGTCTCCTCGGAGCCTTCTCTTCTCCAGGCTGAACAACCCCAACTCTCTCAGCCTGTCCTCGTATGGGAGGTGCTCCAGCCCTCGGACCATCCTTGTAGCCCTTCTCTGGACCTGTTCCAACAGCTCCGTCTCCTTCTTATGTTGAGCACTCCAGTACTGGACACAATACTGCAGGTGGGCTCTCACAAGAGAGGAATAGAGGGGCAGAATCACATCCCTCTCTACTTGGGAGAAGAGACCAACACACTCCTTGCCACAACCTTCTTTCAGGCAGCTGTAGACAGCGATGAGGTCTCCTCTCGGCCTCCTCCAGGCTAAACCATGCCAGGTCCCTCAGCCCCATTTCACAAGGGTTGCTCTCCAACCCCTTCACCAGCTCCCTTCCCCTTCTCAAGGGAAGGGGCTCCCAAAGGACATCCTCCCCAAAATCCATGGGAAGAGCTTCTCACAGCCACCACTACCCTACTGGTGATGCTGTGAGAACCCGGGTGCTGAGCTGCTGGAGCAACTGCACCAAAACCAGTGTGAATGGGTGGGTTTCTAAGGCTTACAAGAGGCAATGAAAGAAAAGCAAGGTAGAACATAATCGGTAACAAAACAGCTTCTGCCTAGCCAGCCCCGTCCCCACCCACTGAAATCAGCAGCGGCGTTCCTGCTGCCTGGAATGGAAACAGGGTGAGGCACGGCACATCATCCTCATCCACAATCACAAACAGTATGATCCTAGTATGCATATTTTAACATCCCTATGCTAATAACTGTGCTGTGTTATTAGTCTTGTCTATTTTTGTCTGTTCATTTTTCCAGTTATTCCAGTCTTGAAAATAGAAGGATGGATTTACTTCCTCATCAACTTCACTCACCGATTCTCAAGGCACTAAAACTCATTAAACTTAGATCAAAAAACATCTAAGGGATATTTAGTTGTTTGTTTCAAACAAATAAACCATGGATTGACTGGAAATTTCTGGGAAATTTCTCCCAAATTTCTGGAAATTCATCTCCCAACTTATTTCAGCAAACGAACAGCTAGTGTGCGATGCAACATCCAAGCAAATCACAGTGGAAGGGCAGAAGTTAATGAGAAGCCTTGCCTACCGTGTGCTGGTTGCCTCCACGGCCCATCTGTTGCGTCTATCAATAAACAGTTCCCCTTCCTGCTTTCAACCAGTTCTTTTAGGGCCGCTCAGTACTGCAGGCGTTGTTTCTGCACGTCACGCTGCTGCTTCATACCACAGGAGTGTGGTAACTTCACTTGACTTCCCTTCTTCCTGGAAAAGAAATAAGCCAAAAGATTTCAAATGAAAGTAACCAGTTTTTCAGGCGAGCGCACCCATCACACAAAGATGGCATCATCTCTGTCGTCGTGTCCTGTGTAACGAACCTTAGCTCAGCACAGTGAGCCACTTGTCTCTTTTGTTTACACTTACATTGCTACTGAAATATATTTCTGAAAAATAATGTACTAGGAAATCCAGTAGTGCAAAAAGTCCCAGATGTGTGCATTTTCAAACCACTTGAATACTTGCGGTTTTGACATTAAGTATTCCAGATAGTCTCGGCCTAGATATTCCAGTCTTGGCTCGTTAGTTGGCCTCACTGATGACAAATGGGTTTGTGCCTGGAAGGGCTAGATAATGTTTTTTAGAAAAGAGCTATTTACTCTGAATCTTGCACCATTAGATGGTTGTCCTACAGGATCCAGTGCAGTAAAGTCTAAGTCAACTATGATTCGAGTGATTTACTAGACTGAGCAGAGGCTACAATCTAGAAACTCCAAACCTGGTTACTGCGCTGCCATCTTTTCAATTGAATAACGATGCCGTGAAGTCTCTGTCATGCCTACAGCCCCAAGCGCTCAAAAACTGTCTTGTAGGCACAATTCCTGCTATATTTATCAAAACACTTCAATGAAATCTGCTCACATAGGCTTTTTTTGTATGGTCATAATCCCTGACTTCCAATTTCCTTTCCACTTTGTGTCTTAATGCTTTCAAATACAAAATTAGTATTTGGCAGCGTGAGTCAGGAGATCTCAATCTGTAGTTATCAACATATTTCAGATTATAGATCATCAACCTGTATCATATTCACGTTCCTGTCACACATGGAGTTGCAATGGACAGTATATGCAGTGTGTCTAAGGAACTTGTTTGGAACCTCTTAAAGAAATGTTTTTATACTCTACGTGGCAGGGAAAAAAACCAACCTAGGCTTTAAACATAATTTTAATTTTCAATTTCCTTATCTCTAGAGTCTCTTCCCACCCCCCCTTCACAAAACAACAATTGTTCTATTATTCTCCCCCCAGGCTATTGTTACATGTGTTCTCAGGATAACAAAAGGGGTTTGTCTGAAAAGGCTGGATCTGAGTCATGTCTTTGCATGTGAAACAGCTGTACACCTAGGGCACACTCCTGGTCACTTGAAAATGCATCATTTTCAGCTCTGGGTTTACACTATCTTAGCTCTGTGTCACTCAGCGATCAGAAGAAAGGAACTAACACACAAGTTGTCTGCATATCTGCAGACCATCACGGCAGATCTGGACATGCAGAAAGAGAACACAAGTGGAAATGCCATGGGAAGGGTGTTTGGCCTAAAGTAGAACGAGCTGGTCTGAAAAAAATTCAAGTTAGTAAATCCAAAGGACAATGATCCAGCTGAGTATTGGGCAGGAGATGCTTAGAAAGAATTTATTACAAAACTGAAATGCTTGCAGCAACTCGCCAGTATCCAATACTGTGATACAATGGCAACATCTACAAACCTAATCAGCGCCGAGTGGTTAATGCACAGGAATGTTTTGTGGTAAATACAAAACAACAGGAGAATCTCACCAGTATTTCTTTTATTTAAAACAAACAAACAAACAAACAAAAACAAACCCAAAAATTATATTCAAAACTATGTGAGCAATGGTAGAGGGAATAATGGTCGCTCTGTCAGTGCGCTGCCTACTGTCATCCAAATAAAAGGCTCTAGAACATCTTGTGTGTGAAAAGTAACATGACAGACTTCTCAGCAGTCACTAAAGGAAAGCCAGTTGGGATGGTAACATTCAAAAAAAGCTTTTCTGGAACTAATAGAACTTTCATCCCCCACTGCAAGTCCTTTTTTCATCTATACGGGAAAAAGTGTTTCCTCTTGCCTAATGGCTGGTACCATTTAGGGGACAGAATACAGCGCTGGTCGCTGAAATTTAAGAGTTGTTAATAAGCAAGTGAATGATTTTGGTGTGACAGTTTTAAGCCTTGTGTTTAGAAAAAGGAAATCACAAGAACCAGGTTTAACTGTTGAAGTCTATATTTAATCTCCTAAAAAGGGCATGTTAAGAGATTCCTAAGGGATTTTGTATGTTAAGAGTAGTTTACTAAGTGTACGCATTACATGCACCAGGTTAAAGCACTATAACATATCTAAATGACAGGGTAGAGAAGGAACGGGGTGTGCATAGCACAACCCTGTAACAGCCTCCGCTGATAACTAAAACCTGGCCTGCGGGACTGGAGCTTCCCCAGCCCTGCAGATGTTAGCCCAACCTGCAATCCAACTGGCCAGGGCTGTTCCTCGAGGGCAGGGGGCACCCACAAAGCGCCAGGGGCACAGTGCGAATGCAGCGGCCCACGCGAGCTCAGTGTCGGAAGCATTACATTCCCTCAGAGGTGTTCTGTGTGGTACGTTGGTCTCTTCCTGCGCTCACACCAGCGTGTGTGTCTACAATAAGCTGCTCTTTGTTTCTCACGCTGACTCCGGTGAAGGGGGAGGCAGCAGCAAATAATGGACTGAGTGACATTCAGTACCAGACTGCAAATGCAGATGTCAGACAAAACGGATGCTGAAGCTGGCTAATGAAGCTACAGCCTGCAGCAAGAACAACAAACAGCTTTTAGCAGTGCTTTGCTAAACCAAGTTATTTAATATGTGCAAAATTCAGTGGAAAAGTTCTCTGAGAACTTTGAGCCTGTGTAGAGGAGCCAGAGAGGCAAACCACTGCTCTCTACAGCAGCACCTCGAGCAGCCAAGTGTTCAGCAGCCTGGCACTTCACGCTTCTGTTCTTCCCACTGAATTTAAGCCTAACTTAAATG